>NC_139346.1:207332730-207820230 GCF_055883805.1 Amblyomma maculatum
TCCACGGTGAACAAAATTTCCTGCAGAACTCTTCTAATTATTCAAGTAATTAACTTAAATTCATTAGCTTTTAAATGATCGCATTTGGGTGGTCACAAGCAGCCCGAGAAAATGCGACGCTGTTTTTCATGCAGAGCCGCGTACAAAATCGAAACTGCGCGCGCACAAGATACGCGCAGGAAGCTCCATACAGACGCCATGTCCGATGGTGACGTCTCGCAATGGCTGCGGTAAATTCTAGTTCACTGTAACTAAGGGCAATGCTAGGGCGCTCAATTCGAACTGTAAGCGGTATATACAGTGTTCTGCAACCTTATTGCAACCATTTTGAAAAATTATCCCGCCTCATTCGAAGGCTCATTTGCAGTGGAACCGCGTACAAAGCTTGCGTGTTGTTGACCCTTTTTTTACGTAGTCAGTTTTACCAAGGTGCTTATATGGTTTAGCCGCACATGATGAAAAACCAGAACCATCTGCGACGAGATTGAGCACCAAAGGCACCAACCCAGAGTTTACTACAAAAGGCAGTTGTGGCGTCATCTGGCGTCGCTAGAGGAAAGCGCTGCGGTTCTTAAGCACCCAGGCATGCATGACACGTTTTTGTAAAAATGACAGATGGCGCCACCGCTGCCCTTCAACGAAAATTGCCGTTCGCATCCTTCATTCCTTCAACCTCGTCACAGAAGGTTCTGGTTTCTTATCATATACGGCCAAACCAAGACCAAACCAGGTAAGCACGACCTTCGAAATTACTATGCAACAAAAAGGTCAACAACGAACAAGCTTTCTGCGCTGTTTCACAGCAAACATACTTCTGGTTGAGGCGGGAGACTCTTTCAAAGCGGTTCTGATAAAGTTGCAGAACACAGTATGTATTGCTTCACGTCACATTACAACCTCCCAGCTTGGTGCGAGGGAAAGGCCAATGGTTGCCAACTGCTTGGTTGTTATTTTTTGAGGACGGCGGAGCGAAGAAACTACTTGCTTTGTGCAGTTAACCAACGGTACAACCTGAACCGGACCAACAACCAGGTGCTGCGTGCCGACCTGCCCGTGGCAAAGACAGTCCAGCGTAGCGAAGAGGAAGAGGCCGAGTTCATCCGGCGCACCTACGAGGAGATGCTGCGGCAGCAGTTAGTACCTTTCTTACTTCATCCCGCCTTTTTTCAGTAAACACATGACAGCAGTTTTAAAAAATAGAATTTTTGAATTAGGAGGCCACTCTGTGCGGCATAGCATTGCCAGCAGACCCTGGTGAAAATCGTAACTGCTTCAAATGGTTTATTACATCATGCCCAGTTGGTTCTATAGCTGGAGCCAACTAACTTGAAGTCACCGACCGAAAATTTGGACCCCTGATCGTTCGGACTTGCTTATTTATTTGGACTTTCTTATTTCGGGCGCATCGCGATTGATCGCTCTTTTTTTTTTCAGACCTTGCTGGTAGTCGATCGGCACCACCGATAGCCAAGTCTCCATATAAATGTGTAGTGGAACACAATTAATTCAGGCTTTAAGGAGGTCGCAAATGTGATCAGATAAAGCGAAATTCAAGCTAGAAGGAGGATATTAGAAACTGGGCCCTTTTAGCTGTGCAGCGCAGTAGCAGCCTTCACTGATAAATTGATAAATATAATAATTGGTTCACAAGAAGGGAAAGGCGCAATATCTGTCACACTTGCTCTGTGGACATCTGAACCACGCAAGGGAAGGGAGGAAGGTGGGAGTGAAAGTGGAAAGAGAGAAGGGGGAGCCATAGTGGAGGGCTAGGGAGTAATTTCGACCACCTGGGGATTTTTAACATGCGCTGACATCGCACAGCACATGGGCACCACTTCGTTTCACCTCCATCAGAACGCAGGCATCGGGATTGGGACTCGGGTACGCGTCTTACCACCGCTCCCAGCTGCGTTTTAAGGGTGCTTCACCGCACATACGATGAGGGTTGTACGGTGAAGCATTCTCAAAACGCGGTGGATCGGCAAACTCGCATTGGCAGGTTCGCTTTCACGTCTAGACTTCGTCTAAAACCCGCACATTCGCCCGCGAAGTACCGACGGCAGTACAGCCATCGAGCGCCGGCGGTTGCCGCATGCCGTCTGTGTGAACGTTGCGCGTCGAGACCGCCAATAATCAGAATGGGTCCAAAACTGCTGACCCCTTCAGCCACCATAGTGGCAATCAGAAGAGTATGTAAAATGATTTCTTTTTTTTTTTTTGTATAAAACCTGATTTTTCGTACTGCCCGGCTTTTTGGACGTTTTCGCTGTCCTTGGCGAGTCCGAAAAATCGGTCATCTAACCAAATGGGAATTGGATTAGTCTTTGTTTAGTCTGGTTGAAACCGACTGAGAATCATTTCATGAAAATGTTGGATCAGTTGGTGAGGTCAGGTCAGCAGGCCAAGGCACAGCCGGATTACACGAACCAGGAACCCACCCCCAGTGACTAAAGCAGATGCAGCACATCAAATCTATAACACCGGGATGATAATTGATTAGCTCTGTCCTGTTCTCGTCTCTCTAGTCCTGTCTTAACGCTATGTTTTTCGCTGAACTATGATTAGTGACACCCTTCGCCTCCACCAAATATTGTGTGACGTCAAGCCAATGAAGCATGAGGAGTAGTGGTGACATGACTCAATAATGGTGGTACCGCTGCCCGCTTCATCTTCCTCATGTATAACAATATCTCAGGTTGAGTTCTTGGCACAAGTATACTGTCAACCAATCTTAGTAATTAATCTCTACTGCTGTTTATTTAAATAGCATTGTTCGCATTTTCTCATGCTGTCATTTAAATTTTTCTCTTCCCTCCAGAGAAGAGCATGATGCTAAAGTTGCTCTGGAGTTGCAGCAGCAGTTGCAGAGGGAGGCCGCTTTGCACGTAGCTGCTCAGGAAGAAGACCAGGTGAGATAGATCTTGAGGTTCTTCTCACGAACTTGTGCTGTGCAAGCTCTATTATGGTGGAAGAGAAAATAGAAAAAAAGCATTCCCTCCACAGACGCATTTGTATTGCCATCCAATTTCAATTAAACTTGCAAAGCAAAGGTAGTAACTGCTACCATTTTTTCTGTCAAGTATGTTTTATAGCTCTTTTGGTGTTTGAATGGCTCGTGAAAAACTTCAATGATTACGATACTAGTATAACCCCTTTATAGTAAAGTCACTGGGACCAGCAAAAATCTTTACTATACCAGGGTCTTTACTATATCAATGGTTGGTGATAACATGGTCCTGAAGTTGCCGTCTTATCGTCTCTTCGTCCCTTTTTTGTGTTTGTTTTTTCAGTTAAAATTCGTTTGTTTACATCTTGTGGAAGTACTTAAGCATGAGGGCAACGTGGCTATGAATACAACTGAGTTTGATTTCATGTGAAACCCAAAGCCTTGTATGAACACTGTGTCATCAGCTGTTTCTATCAGTAAGAAGGCAATAGAAAGAAATGCGTGCGGCAGTCAAGTGCTGCAAAACTGCACATGCCACGCCTCCAGTTCTTGCAACTGCTGCCTCGTGTTGCACAATGTTGTGAATGTTAGGTTATTTCTTCCTTTCCCTATTTCTCGCTGTACTTTTACTATCCTTTACTTTCTGAACGGATCGCGCCGCCTCCTTTCCATCGTTGTAGTCAGATTTACCTTTCTTTTTTTCCTATGCGCTGCATGCTTTCCCTCACGGCTCCTAGGTTTATGTAAAGTTGGCTTCACCCGAATGCTACTAAGCTTAGTGGTAAAGCCATTAAAAAAAAAAAAAAAACCACGGTGTTCTTTTTTTTTTTTTTAATTGCTTTGCTATTCTAGGTAGCGTGCGTGCGGAAATATCATTTCGTGGGAAGGCATCACGGTAGCTAGAGGCACTTTACTGTAACCGATTTTTATCAAAAATGTCTTTACTATAAAGGGGGGAAATGTATAGTCGTCCATGGAAGATGAACTGGGACTTCAGTTTCACTTTACTATATCTGAGTTTACTATAACGGGGTTCTACTCTGTAATGCGAAATTTTAGTGCAGCTCGTTATGTCAAAGAAACTTGGCATCTTCGTCGTCAGTGACGAGTGAAAAGAATGCGTCCGTTCCGTTCTGTCAGTGTTACAGTCGCAAATCTGCAGTGCTTTTGGCTGAGCAACGTCCCCTAATGGCCAGTCAGATAAATTTTATGAAGATGAATTATAGCATGATTCCTGCTGCTTCCAGTTGCGCAGTGATAGTGAGTGGCAAATCTCAAATTTTTATGAAAACGAATGAGTCCAATTAGAAGTGTTACTTCTCTATGTTTATTTCTTGCATTATTACTGCTGCATTATTGTATGAGAAAAGCTATAGATAGAACCTACTTGTTCCTGATAGTTTTTTTTTTCCTTGCTCTACTGGGTATTTTTCTGAACAAGGCAGTTTTGGAGGGACGATTATGCTTTACTTGTAAAGGCAGGATGCGGTAGTGTTGTGGGGTCCCTCAGGATCCCTACTCTGCCGTTCACCAAACTCTTCAAGACAGCAGTGTTTCTTTCTTATGACCATGGTCGGTCATTGCATGAGACCGAGCAGAATATTGTGCCCCAGGTCGGCCAGTGTCAACTGGGATAGGGTTATAGCTACCCACTGGTTACGCCAGAACTGATACCATTCAAGCCAGGAACAAGTGCCTAAGAGCTGCCTCTAAAAGAACATATAATTTCGGGTCTACAGCAGAGTAAATAGGTTACCTCTTTAGCATTCATCACACTTGAAAGTGATATTTCATCACCTGTACTGCAGAGAATTGCCCTGGAGTTACAAAGGAGAGAGCTGCCTAAGAAGCTGGACAGGATAGAGCGAAGACGCAGAGGTTAGTGGATGGCATGGTCGTGATGTCTTAGCAGCTGGTGGATGCTGTTAATGGTGTGAGCAGTGCATTTTTTTTGTTTGTGGTTATTATTGTTTAAAACAAAAACTTAAATTTACCTTACTGAAAATGCAGGATTATTAGATTCATGACATGAGAAAGAAAGCTAGAACATAATTTGATTCTTACGGTATGTGGGGTCGTGTGGGGTCTAACATCTCAAAGCAATCCAGGCTATGAGGGATGCTGTAGTAAAGGCCTGTGGATTAATTTGCACTCTCTGGTGGTTTTTAACATGCGCTGACATCATACAGTCCATGTTAAATATCTGCAGGTGGTACTCATATTAATGGAATTTAGTCAGTATTAAGTAGAATGCAGGTTATGGCATTGAATATACTGCCTTTTTCATTGCATTAATTGACTCTGCAGATATATTTTCGCTGAAGACATTTTTGTGGGCATGTAAGTAACTGATCCTGCTCTAGACCCCTCCATATTATGTCTATCACTGTAGTGCATCTAGTACTAAGAGCTCACTGGTGCTTGTCTGTTTTCATATAGGTCATGTATGGTACCATATTCATTCACAGCATGTTGTAGCTTATAATCTCAGTGAAATATACTTGAATGAATGCACTGTAAAGGTACCACAATTTGGATTCATACTGCTGTTGTAACCTTATCTTGATTTTGTGATCACCCCCCCCCCCCCTTTTTTTTTTTTTTTTTTCTTTATTCAGATGATGCCCTGCCTACAGTGCTAAAGAGGCTGTCACTTGGTGAAGATGCATCTGGTGCCTTTTATGATGAGAGCGACAGCAGAGATGAGGATTTTTCTGATTTCTGCCTGCAGCCTCCCCCTGGTCTTAGTGGGGAGGACCTCAAGAAGTTCCAGGAAGAGCAGGATGCGGTATGGACTAACTAAACAAACTAGATTGTACTGAAAAGAATTTTTCGAGGTCATTTCACCAAACATGTCATCAGTGCCTTTTGAAGTTTACTGCCAGTTTTGCACATAAGCTTTGTGCTTATGTGCTGCATAAGTGCGAACAGCATATGTATATATATATATAATGTGTAACCTTATATAGCATAACAACATAACGTCATATAAAATGAACAACATAACCTTATGCATAAGGCCTAAACATTGTCAAAACCTAAATGCAACCTTGACTACATCCAGTTGACCTTATGGCTACTGACTCTGCTAATCCTATTGGATCAGATTTATTCTTTAGCATTTGTTAGGCAACTGAGAAGGCTCTGAGACCTACCTAGTCTTGCCATCAGTCAACATAATCACACCTTTGATTTCTGTTCTTCCAGAATCATGGACTGTGTGTGTTGGTTGCAGTAAATACTAAGTGAATGATTCAGTGAGCATTCTTTAATGTTTGATAGATTCATTTAGTCATTTATTTTGTAATAAAACTAAAGCAGGAAACACAGCCGAGTGCGACTTAAATTCCTCTTCCAAATGTGCATCCAGGAGGTAACAGCTAGCCCTATAAATTTATCGAGCCCGAGTAAAAATTCATCTTTATGCCTGCTTTCAGGAGCTCGCAAGGCTTCTACAGGAACAAGAAACTAAGGTGAGTAGGAATCATGCACTAACAGTTACAGTAATCGCTACAATTATAATCCTATATTAATAATTACTGTTAATATCCCCCTGTATGCAATTGTATGTGACAAAGAATCGCTACACAACTCTACTCCAATGAGGCATGGATCACCAGCTTCAAACAAGGATTACTTCTTTACCAATCAAGATTAAAAAAAGCTGATGGCTTTCTTTTCTCGCTGTATGACCTGTTACATGCCACTATTTCTAATCTTTTTATGTATCGGCGTGTCATAGCCTGAGTCGCTTTGGGACGTTAAACCCTACAAATCAAACCTTTTTATGTATCCTGCCTTGGGAATTCCTCGTAAGCTTTTTTTCCTGCTTTTTTTCTGTAAATTGATTCTAGAGCATTAGCACTAGAGTTTCCGTACACAGATGTCTGCCAGGCTGCCGGCTGGTGTTTCCAAATCGTACAATCTTCTGCCAGAATCCAACATGCTGCTGCGCGCACCCCACTGATTTATAGTATGGTCGTTAAAACTGTGCAGACTAGGTGCTCAATGTGAAAAGCAGCTCTCAAACGGCATAGCAAACAAACAGCCAAACTGCGCACCTTTGCAGACAATGACGCAGATGGTACCCGGCTGTTGCAGTGGCTCGCACCATGCAGATGACAGCACAAACGAAACTCTGGCCGCTTCCGCCATCTGTGTGCGAGCAAGCTTAGTGGCCAGCATATCGTCTGCTCTGTCATCTGCAACAGTGTGCTATTTTTCGTTCCTTTGCCATTCCATTTAAGAGCTCCCTTTTGCGTAGAGCATCAAGGCTGCTCAGTTTCAACGAGCGTGCTATGAACCAGTGGAGCCCATGTAACAGCATATTGAACTTCTGGAGAAGCTTTTGCAATTCGGAGATGCCTTCATGTATTTCAAACAATGGCTAGTCATATTTTGAACAAAAGGAGGGTTCAACTCATCTGTGACACTGCAGATACTGCGCTCCTTGCACATAGTTCAGTTGCATTGCGCGTTGGCATGTCTACATCAGGGGTGTATTTATGGGCAGATGTTAGAGTGTTCCTACAGGTGCTTGATCATATCTGGAATTTTATGTGTAGAGGACATTGCGGTGCAGTGCGGTTTTCTTAAAGAATGTTTCGCTTACAAAAGAGAGCATTTGCCTTCTCGCATCCTCGTTAAATTCACCCCTGGCTCACATTGTATTTTAGTAGTATTAGCACCATAGAGTTTCTCAGTATTACCTAGAGGGAAAGTGGGTGCCACCACCTATGTAGGTTCCTTAAAGAGCACTCCGTCCACCACGAGAAAGACGGGAAGATGAAGGTTTGTATTTGGCTTGGGTAGTGTTAGGCAAAAATGTGCCTTCTTGGAGTGTGCAGGTGTTCTCTCCCATATCCATGCATGCCCACAGAGGCGAGGTGCAAGTGCCAACGACCGTCAGATCGCCATGGAGGCACAAGACCGAGAACTGGCCAAGATGCTGCAAGACCAGGAGAAGGCCCGCCTACGGAGGGCAAGGGAACGGGCGCGACAGAAGGCCTTGCTTCAACAGCAGCAGCAGCAGCAGATGGTGCGTGGATGGCGTTGAAAAGGGCATTTGGGGGCCTCAGTGTCTTTTTACATTGTCACAGTGAATGTGACTAGCCCAATAGCTTGGAAATGCGGCTGCTTTTATAGGGAAGATTTCTCACGCGTTGTTTTACTGCAGCTTTGCCCTGTGTTTGAGCGGAGGGATGTTGGCAATTGATTCAGGGGTTCACTGAGTGGATTACTTTACTCAGTTGCTCTTTGCTGCACATGTATGGGAAAAATTAAATTGGGGTGTTTGTGCTGGGTTGAGGGTTGCTCGCAATTTATTGCAGCTGCATGCATTTGCAAAACAATTTAAGCCTTAATTCATGCTGCTAAATATTGTATAGAAATTTTTTCGTCTTGTAATCTTGACTTCGCACAAAGTATATGTGGCCCACATACTGGTCACATTTTATTGCCTTAGATATAGCACTGTATTTCCCCAAGGAGCTTATAATCTGAGTGCACCGTCTAAATTCAAAAATTGCTCATGCACATCTTGTTTCTTTGTGCAGAGTTCTGCTGATGAATTGGATGTAGGTGGCCAGCATGCATCATCGGGTGATTCTAGTCGAGAACACCTTGAAAAGTGAGTCACTAAAGGGCTTCTTTATTCTTTGTGCAGTAAAATTGCTTTCTTTCATTTCTGGTATTCGCAAGGCCACTTACCTGCACTTAAATGTTAACGTTGCACTACCTGTGAAGGTGCATTTAGTCTTCTTGAGGCCACCTGGGAAGGCTGCGAAGCAAATTAAAGCTTAGAGAAGAAAAAATAGGGAGGTAATCAGGAGAATGAACTGGTTTGCTACCTTGCATTAAAGGATCTGGATCAAGGGATAGGTGAAGGCAAAATGGAAGTAAGCAGTCATAGCCTTTTGGATGGGCACAATGCTCTGAAAAGTGGAAAGCTGAAGAAATTTGTGCTCCACTTTATGCATACTTGACAATACAGTACAAATACAGAATTTTGTTTTAAACATCACACATGACACAAAAAAAAATTACTCTGCAGAAAACAAAACACAAAAAGCAGAAAAAGCATAAATATTATAATAAAATTTTTTTAAGTGCAGTAATTATGAATCAGAATGTGCAAAATCTGCTACACTGCCTCTTTTCTTAGTTGTGAAAATTTGGCGCACTTATCTGCAAGATTCCTTTTTTTTTTTTTTTTTTCATTTTTAGTGTTGTCAGAAGCAGTGGTCACCATTCATTTCCGGTGGCAGTTGTTGGGAGTTTGATTCCCCACTCCCTCCCACACCTCCTCCTACATTCTCCTAGTTTAGTTCAGTCGTTCAGTTGTGTCCGACTCTTCGTGACCCTATGGACCATGTCACGCCACGCTTTCCGGTCTACATTCTCCTAACTACACCTTTAAAAGGCAAGAAAGCCAAATTATGAAGGAGCTAGTATGTTACATGGCAAAGTCGATCTTTAAGGTATTTAGTTCTTATGACATCAACGCTGCATTTCTGAAAGCATTGATTTTCAACTCTGTGTTCTGGTTGTAGCACAGCTTACAATTTTTGGATTTTTGAACATTTTATAGCTTATGGTCACCACTTTTTGCCGAGGGTGTGGAGTGTGAGCTGGTTCACCATCAAGCTTGGAAATTTGCTCAAACAGCTCTTATTTCAAAAGCTGGGTGGTCACACACGACTAAATGTGGCTGAAAGAGCTTCACGCTTGGTTGCTGTCCTGAAGAACCCACCGCTCGTACTGGAGCTTTCCTTTTTGGCGAAAACCTAGCATAGCTTGCTGAAACTCTAGAGGGTAGGGGGAATAGAGATGAAACAGCAAGAACATACAGTGCGCACGTGTAACTACTCAAGAGCAAGCTGAGATTGTGCTTACCTTGAGTCACTAGTTGAAATTCCAGACTGATTGTCTACCTGGATCATCATCGAAGCCAAGGTTGAAGTTTGTGAAATCTTCTTCGGACTTCTCACTACTGCTTTCACATAAAAAAGCTTGTAGTAGAAGCAGTAGAATCACATGATTGACGCCAAATTTTTAGTGTGTCCTGATTAGCTTGATGCCTTTTTTGTTGACATTTGAGAACTCTGCATTCAAAATAATTTTATCTGCTGAGTTACCGCCTGCAAAAAAAATTGAGTTACATGCAACTAAAACTGCCTATGTCAAACTACCTGCTGGAAAAAGCAGTGTACCCCAGATGTGGAAATCTGAGTTCAGGGCTGCATATAAAATGATCAATCATTATGTGATCGATGACCTATGGGCCGTCCTGAAAGAGTTAAAGCCAGAGGCATTATGCCTGCATACAGCTGGGCACGCATTTTACGCAAGTCGAGAAGCAGTAACCGTCCCCCTTTTGCATGACAACTGACTGCCTGTCACTGTAGGACATTGAAGGGTGAGCTGCTCTTTTCTCTCCTTTTCTTTTTCTGCCTATCGCCTTGCTGAAAACAAAAGTTTGTCAGTGTCAGCTTTTCTGGTGTGAAATGCTTCAAGAATAACCCCACCTTGTCCACTGCAAAGCACCTTGTTCCCTGGCCTTCTTTTTTAAGCCAAGTAGTCACTGTGCCATTATAAAACTCATCATCAAAAGTTTGTCAGTGTGACCCATATGGCTAGAGTTTCCTGCTCATGCGAGCTGCAACTATGCAGTCAAGCACTGAGCACTACTCGCGCATAGCTATTTCCACTGCACGCTGCGGAAGCAGTGTGTGATAGCAGGTAACTGAAAATAAATCTGTGCCATTAAAACCATAAATAAACTAAATCTGGGTGATGCATTTTTCATGCTTCTGGGTACGAATTTTGTTAATTTTTAATGATGCGATTTTCTAGTGGTGCAAACAAATTTCAAGCCCTCAAGACATTTGTGTCATTGAGATTGTGCCTTATATGGAAATGAAAGGCATTAACTGTTGCTCTTGAACTGAGATTGGTGGGCCTAAGGCAAGGAAGGGTAAGTGTCCCTGAGGGGCTCTTGAAACCTAGTGAAGCTTTTCTAAAACTGCCTGTGAAATGAAGGACCTTTTGGCCAATGATGGAATGTAGTCATTTCCATTTATCAGGGCTCTCATCAGCTTTTCCTCCATCTTCCTGTTTGCTGTGTGCAGTTCCTCTGTGGCGAAGGCTGATGGGGAGCCAGCAGGGGCTGCTGCCTTCCTGGTGGGCCCGAGTGGGGTGAAGAACATCGCCACTGAAATCGACCCAACCTTCAGCCGCCGAAAGCCATCCCTGGAGCGTCAGGGGAGCGGACGACGCAGCAACTCCCGCTCTCCCCACAACACGCTTGACCCATTGGCAGGGACACCCGACACCAACACACCGCCCGGCACCATAGCTGGAAACGTGGCCACCATGGGTGAGGTTTTGTTCCAAACAAGGAGTAGTGTTTCACAGAAATGCCTCAGCAGTTATGGCTACAGCTGGAGACTAAAAATTTTTAGCAGGCAATGGATTCATAATTTCCCATGTTAGCTCTCTGTCACAATTGTGTTCTGTAAAGTTTCACTGCGAAATGATTTTAGGACGTGTTTGTGTGTTTTTATGGTGAAGCATAGTAAGAGAACTATTTGCGACAAAAATAGTTAAATGGGGTAATTTCTCATCTCAGAGGCAAAAGCGCTGTTTTTAGTAAGCATCCCTGATGCCGACAAGAACTTGTAGATTACTCCTCTACAAATATGAAATCTTGCATAAAGCACCCTGCCAATTCTCTTCCTTTTTCTCTCCATCTATCTTGTTATTGTGCCCTTTGTATGTGGTATATAGACTTTACCAGTCAAAGTTCAGCCATTCTGCACTCCCTATACAATCCTCTTATCAGCACTGTCAGAATTTCTTCCCACCACTTTCTTATTACTGCCTGTAAGCCATTAATTTGGGAGGATATAGTATTTCTGAATGCCCTCGACGTGCTGAAAGATTTGCCCTTTCTTCACTGTAGATCTTGCAGTTGAAGTGGTGGAGCCAGAATCCTTGCCCCAAAGAACAAACTCTGAAGAAAAAAACAAAAATAACAAAAATGAACACTCTTTTTTCAAGAAAAGCTGACATTAATCTTGTGGGCATGATTTATTACGGGGGAAAAAAGTTTCGACATTTTCTTTTTTTTCCAAAGATCAAAATTTAATATGGTATTTCCACTAATTAAACCTTCAGACAATAGATGCCATTCATGTATAACAGTTGCTACGTAAGGTAGGGCGACATGTGATGTTCCTAAAATTTTTTGGAGTTTATTCTCATGGTGCTAAATGCACCGTTCGGTGGAAAAACTGGCATCGGCATGATTAGAAAAGCTTGATTGGTGGAGAGACATTACATACACTGACGTTGCTTGAAAGAAAACGTTAGGTGCTCAAGTGTTGGAATCAAACCTTTGACTCGTTTATTAATTGTGAGTCAGGCAGGTTGCCCTACACTACCGAGGTTCATTCGACTGGATCAAAAACCAGCATGTGGTGGCAGTAAGCATGTAGATGCCTGCAAAAAGGTGCCAGGAGATTCTCAAGTGAATGTAAGGAACCCTGTAATACTCTCACATCCATGCTGTTAAGGTGAACTTAACTGTTCCTCAAGTTTTTCACACCACAATAGGAGGCGCTAAAGAGAAAGACAAATACAGTCAAACCCACTTATAACTAATACCGGTTTTAACATTATATTGGATATAAAAATGGGCGGCCGCTGCACCGTCAGGTTTTCTATATGTTCTATGGTAAAATAGACTGCTTATACAATGGTGTCGTATTATATTATCACCAGTTATAACAGTCAAATATAGTCGCTGAAAGTCAACAAAAATGCAGAGATGCAGACAATGCCAATGCAATGACAATAAAAAAAAAAGTAAAAAAGAAAAATCGGGGACAGAGCGCGTCAGACCATTGAGTTGGCCGGGTGCGCCGGGGAAGCTTGCATGCCGTGGAGACGTGGGGTAGGACGGAGCGGTTCCTCATGTGGAGGAGAAGGGAAGGTGTAAGGCATTGCTAGGCATGGCCATTCTGAGGGAGAGCTTTTAGCGCTCCCCCTCAAGACCACCTGTGGTCTAGGCAACTCGCGTCCTTTCTGCCTCTTCACAGTGGAGTAGACCATTGTGAGGGTGCACAGGCTGTGGTTCACTGTACTATCCTCCCATATTTGCTTTGTCCAGGCCCCCGCTTCGCGGTTGCACATGTTTAGTGGCAGGCGTGCAGCAGCGTTCGTGCACGTGTCTTTCTAGCGTGGTTCTCCTAGTGTGCCATAACCGTGTTCACGATCTTGCTGTCAAAAAAGCACAACAATGCACAATGATCTCTGTGCTCCGTTTCAGCAGCACTAGTAAGTATAGTGAGCTGTAAGAAACCAACAATGGTGAACTCTATGAATAACAAGTGCAAATGTGGCCTCATATCACCACCCAGGGTGTCCGATATGCAAATGCGAGAATATTGAAGCCGGCATTCGTGACCTGCTCTGGGACTGTCCAGTACTGAAGCCGACAAGAATCCAGCACTGACGGTACAGGGTTTTCGCTGACGCAGGGAACCACATCATCGCTCACACCTGAACTTCATAAAATCAGCAAACCTTTTTTCAATAATTTAATAATTTCATCATCCTTCATCACATAGCCCTCTGATGCCAGGAGGCAATAAATATTGTTTATAACAAAAAAAAAAAATGTATGCACGCACGCCAAATAAGCTGGTGATTGCAGTGGATTGTTTTGCACAGATGCAGTTGGAAGCTCACAAAAAGGCGTAAACTTACCACTTGCTGGTACATAAAAAGTGCACAACTGAGCGCAACTTGATGGTGCATTCGTGGGCGGTGTGTAGTGTTGGTGTGTTCATTTTATGTTTTCTTTCTTCAATATATAAGTTGGGAGTGAAATTGTGGAAGCTGTTTTTAATGGCCGATGTCTCTGGTGCTACATGCACTAGGTCGAAAATATTTGCAGGAGGGTGATGCAATTTCATATTTGTCAGTACCATCAGCTCTTTTTACCTTCAGATATTCTTTCAGTGTGGATTTAAGGACTGTGGTTTACGGACAAAACTTTTGGCAACAAGACAGGCAAAGGCGACATTTGATGCCTTGCAGCTGTACCTTGCATCACTCTTGGATTTTACCATGGAGCATCTTTATCTCGATGTGATAAGGTTAGCTGCACCTGTGAAGTATACGGAAGACAATTAGCAACTTCATTCATTAACTACTTCTACCAGTCACGTTAATAGAGATTTTCTTCTGATGAACATGCGTAGCTTGTTGTATTGTATGTGAAGTGGTGAGTGATTTTTACAATGTAGCAACCGGTGTACCGAAGTATTCTGGCGGTCACAATTGCTTCATTATTTGAAACAGCTCAAGAACCTGAATATTAATAAAGTTTCATTGGAATTGAGGAAAAATGTAATGAAAATAGCTCCTCTAAAACCTTCATCTGCCCTTAACTGTGCTGTATGGAGTTTTGCATTATGCATGCTGAAAATGTTGCAGTAAAACAAGCATCAGGAGTGGTGATGTGGTCCGCATTAGTCGGAGTTTGTGGGCAGTATATTTAATGATAAAATATGGTTAGGCACCAATTCACACCTTTAGTTTAACAGTTTGCCAGTACTTATCATGTGTAAGGTTCAAGAAAAGAATAGAACTAAACGTTTGCCTTTGCCAAGTGGCATTGAAGGCAGTAAGTGCGATATCCCACTGTGATATAATTTCAGAGGGGTACACTGAGGTCGTGTGGGCCAGATGGCTTAAGATGATTGTCTGACTGGAAGGCAGGCAAACTGCATGTGAGGAGTTAACTTACTGGAAGATTAAGGTATGGTATATACAGTCATGCTATGAAGTGGTTGGGACACAGGTCGTTCATTTTTAGCACAAGCAACAAAGCCAACTGTCGACACCCGTTGCTGCAGGTGGCTCCACATCCAGCCCAGCCTTGGCTAATGTCTGCTACGCTGACCTGGATGATGAAGAAGGTGCAGTGCCTCCCTACATGCCAATCCAAGGGCAGCGGAGGTCGAGCTCATTCGAGAAGGGCAAGAAGGGGAGAAAGGCAAAGGATGCCTGCAAGACTCAGTAGCCGTCCCGAGAGGTGGTTCTTTCCTCAGCAAGGTCTTGGACTTGAGAGCATAATTTTTGTCAAGATGGATACAGAAGGGGGCCATCCTGTGATTCATGCCAAGTCTGCTGTCGGGAGGTGGTCACTCCGACGTCATTGGGAGTTGATGACTGTTCTACTGCATGCTTGTTGTTGAATTGGCACTGTAGTGGCAGTCATTTACCTTCCTCTTAATTAAGGCACTACTTAAATCGAGCCAACATGAAACCAAGGGTAAATCCCAATCCAGCTATGAAACTTATCTGTTGCTATGCAGTATTTGCTTCAAAAATTGACAAGGTCTTTGAAATTCAATGAGCTACCAAAATAACATAATCTTGTAGTTAGGTGATTGTTTGCTTTTATCTAGCTTGAAACAATGTCCTCTTTTGTAGTATCTGTGAAGCCATCATGTATGGGATGCAAACATGTCACAGTACTAGGACGTAAAAAAATTTTTCACTAACATAATTTCTTTTTTTATTAGCGAATGGTGTATTCTTTGCGAAAGGGAGAAAAAAGCTGCACTGTGATAAAAATTTAGCTTCAGTGATAAATTATCTTTTAATTTCTTTCGCATGTGACCTGCTTGTATGTGCATTGCAGAAGACAGTTCTCAATTTCTTTTTTTTTAGTACACATGGCTTCACATTTAGAAATGGGGCACCATGGGGATCATTAATGTATTGTAAAACAATACAATGCTCAAATTCCACCAGTTACATTCTTTTACTTTTCTTGACATTTGGCATGTTTTTTTGATGTGCCATGAAGGAAAAGTCTCATAATTGCAATGGCCATTGCTTAGCCCATCACAAGCGAGCACTGTGGAAACATAATTAAAAAGAAAATGCTCAAACTTTGCTGACCCAGTCACATACAGTATACCCAGCATAAGCATTTTTTGCATATCATGACTCAGATTTGCAACTGAAGTCGAGCACATCCCTTCAGTAGGTTCATAGTAATGGAAACAATTCCACAGCTTTGAAGTTTATTTGGAGGTGGTTGTGGCCCTTAGTTTTTGCAGAAAAATGGTAAAATGTTCAAAAATCATGCGTGCAGTGCGAAACCCTTGCCACTGCTTTGGTGTGATGAAGATCTCTGAAAAACACTTCTTGGTATGCAGCAATACAGAATCTGCTACTCATCGACCGAGGGCTCACTCATGCAGTTGCTTACTGGATCGGCATCTGCCTTCATCAGCACTGTGCAGCTAGTCTCATAGTTACAAATGAAGAGAGTTATAGATATATCTACACATTTTAGCAAGTGTTATATTTAGTCTCGGCTTACAGAGACGTGGCAGGCACTCAGTAGTGCTCTTGAATGAAGTGGCAGCAGTGCTTGCCCCGCTGTTACAGAATAATGCAAATTCAGCGTGCTGCTTTTCTGCAATGTAAAGCGTGCATTGGAAAGCAAATTGTCTTTCATGCAACAATTGCAGGTTGGTAAGGTCAGCATGAAATGGCACTTGATTCTAGCAAGACCATTTATGCAAACAAGAGGATATTTTGGCTGAAGTCTGTGTAGACAAACCATTGGGGAATGGGCTCCTCATTGCCAGTAGGTATAGGCTTGTGCTCATGCCTCGTATCTGCCTATACCCGCACTGGGAGTGGCAGCCTACCAGTGTGGTAGCTCGGATTTCCCCAGCTAAGATAAGCAGCAGCTATAGATTCCTGTACAGCATAAAGTCTAATGCTGTCTCTATCACTTTTAGAAAAAATTTTCAGCCATATTCGCAGCACTTTGCCCCTTTTGGTCAGGTGCAGTCTCTTTTGTGCCAGAATTTTGGGCACTCTGGAGAAACTCTTCTGTCAGCACTCCCAGCTGCCCTTGACATGTAATATAGTTTAATTATTTCCTTGAGCTTTGTTGGACTGTGTGTACAAGGACTGGAGTCTAGACAATCAGACTTTACTCAACTAGCAGCTTTTTTTTTTTTTTTTTTTTTTTTTTTACCACACACTGTTTATTTAATATGAGCAATAAATTTGTTGCTTGAGCATCCAGAGAGCTCATAATGATTGTCTGTGGCATGTGCAGACTTTCAGTACTACTGATAGCAGCAAGTTCAGGCTTATAATGACGGGTAATTTTTCTTGAAATTTAAAAAACAAATGTTTGGTCTTAGCTAGAGAAAAATGTTTATCCTTTTGTCATGAACAACCAGCATGTTGCACATCACGACTGAAAATATCAGTTTAAAACATCTTCAGCTAATCTAATATATACTTCCACTGACCTTCATGTGTGCAAACTATTTCAATGCCTTGCTGCATACCTAGTAGCACACATGCCATTATGCCTCGCTCATTGCACATGTGCGGCTTCCCAGCATTACAGCAATTCGTATCTTATTTCTTGTCATAGCGTAGCGCAATGTTTTGTCAATATGTTTTGGTGTTATACATTATCATTAAGTTCATGTAGCATTTCAGCCAGTAGGACATGCCTTGAAGCATTTATTTCAGTATAAGAACAAATATATGTGTATCTTACGTAGCGCGAGCAAGATATCCTGTGTTCATTTTTTTTTCCTTGTCAGGTCAGAGATTTATGCTCTATTATACTGCTATACAACTCAATTTTTACTTTTTGTGTTTGTTTATACAAAAGGAATTGTCACAATGTCAATCTCAAAAGGTCTTTATTTTGTTCTGTTAAAAAGCCTTGCAACAACAGGTCAAGGCAGCTCGTTTTGTACAGCTTCCGATTCCTTTCGTGCGAATGTGTTGTATGAAGCCACTTGGAATAAAGTGTGCACATAGTGTAAATGCTGCCCAAAATAAATTGTACTTGCAGACCAGACAAATGTGTTGTATCTGTTCGTGAGTAGACATGTACTTTGTACGTGCTTGTAATTTGTAATGCAAGTAGACATAAGAAATAACGCAAGCAAATCTAGACTGAAAGCAAAAAGCAGTGTGTTAGTGCTTCTCCAGTGCGAGGTGAGCTCTAGGGTGCCCTGCTGAGGCTTCATGATAGAATGTGTCTCTTCATCGGCGGTGCTCTTCTAGATCACCTACTGATGCACTGATCTCACAGGACAGTAGTTTGGTTTCTGTTGGCAAATGGTGCTAGCTCACCGACTGTGCACTGGCATGTGAAGGGCAGTACACGTGGTCAAAACATTGCATTTATGAATTGGGAACTGCAGATAAAGATAGAAAGATAACAGCTTCACTCGAGCCAGTACGGTGGAATACTTTTATTATTAGGTTGACCGTGGCAAAATGTCCACTGAAATGTGCAATGGAATGAAGCACAGTAAAGTAAAGCCTACAGTTGCCTCACCATTTTCAATAATTCACAAGCTGCCACAAATATCATGTCACATTGTGTGCAGGAATAAGTGCAGATTCTTGATGAATCTTTAGTTGATGCAAGGACTAATGATAAAAATTCCAAGCCAGGCATGGAAATGGACTACACCCAAGACTGTACTAGTGAATATACTGCAAACACTGCAACAAAGAAAATTCCATATAAGACTAGAATAGAGAACAGAACATAGTGCAAAATAAGGCCATGTAATCTGTTTTACTGCTACAGCTGGTTTTTAAAATAGCATTTCAGCACACTTGGTGCTCAACATACATAAGCAACATCTAGATGTAATGCTAAACTACATTTATTTTGTTCCACAAACATTCCTCATTCAGGTTTTGTGAATACTGGGTCACACTTTCAAATTTAAAAACCTGTCTACCACCATAACAATTGCACTTCAATTCCCAAGCGCATTGCAAAAATATCACCAACCGTCGTATACCAAAGAGTACAGGACCGAATTTTCAGTTGCAAATTTCTTTGAAATAATGCGCTACATACTAGTGGGCATGTGTCACCATGTGAAATTTGCCTATAACAGCTAAATAATTTATAGTAGTTTCCTCCTGATGCTGTTTTGTATTTATCAACCGCACAATCACTGTGATGTGTAGTTGGTGTTCAAGTCACATGAGGCATGAGAAACACAGCAGCATAACAGCTGATGCATCATTCATTCCTGCTCTTGAAGCAGGTTGGTGTGTCGCGATAGAGAATTAAAACTATGTATCAATGATTATATTGCAGTTCCTTTTTATGTCTCGCATGACCTTAAAACAAACTTGCATCTGAAACAGTATCAAGGAATAAATTCGATTATAAATTATTTACTAAGCGCAGTGATCCATGCGTTCTAATGCCTAGCACGTCATTTGAAAGAAGGAAGCATGCAACTAAATTTAGGTGTTTGTAACCATTCAAGTGAAAATCAATTTCACCCTATTTCTTGGCTGTAGCTTCCAAATAGGTAAGCTGATTTTTAAAATCTTGGGCTATTCTTGCATAAACGCATCCGTGATAGCCATGGGTTCCTGCTTCCAGCATGAAAACTGGGCGATGCGGCTAAGAGCCTCCATCTGACGGTTTTTCTTTTCAATGGCCTCAGCAGGAGTCCAAGTTTGGTCTGACTCCAGTCTGTATCCACCTAGAAACTCGTGCGGACATTGGACACCCCACTCCTGGTACATGCAAAGAGAAGCAAAAACAATGGAAAAATGCAGCATTTAAATATATGCCACTTTACTCAGTTTTATTCCGACTTGTGCCTGTTACGTGCAACAGTTGATACCAAGGTAAGGAAAGTGTAATCAGGTGTGGCTTGGAAAATTAGCTGGAGCATGGCCCAAGCCGACACAAATAAGAGATAGTTGGAGGCCATTGGGAGAGAATTTTGTCCTTCTGGAAACACAGTTTGGCTGATTACAATAGTGACTTGCAATAAACTGTTTCAGGAAGGCATTACAGCTAAATCCCCTTGATTACTACTTCTATTAGGTCGACCCTTTGGTGTGAGAGAAATCCAAACCGATCTGTTATAATGGGCAAAGCTACAGACTGACGGAACTGGCCAGCTGGCTCCAAAATGATGCATTAGCTAGCAGATGTTGCTATATCAGCATATGTTTATTTTGCAAATACTATACAAGGTTATTTACAACAAGTACGATGTTTTTGGGCTGGATGGAAAAAAAAATATTGACGGGACGATCATGCAAGAGAAAGCTGCAATAGCAGTTTGTTTTTTCTGCAATGCTTTTACTGTAATAAATAGTTTTACTCAAAGCCAAGGCTTCATACATGTGACAGCATTTTTGTGGCAGATGAAAATGGGCAGAACTGCAGTGCGGGCGTGCAGCCCATTAGGAGGTGATGTGGGGAGGAAGTTGAAGGGCGATGTTTTCATCTCTCGCATTTATACATTCAGTTTAGTTAGTCACTGCCTTTTAAATTCTACTCGTCCATGGATTCTAGTGGATGGAGGCTGAAGGTAAGTAGGGCGAGTAAGTAGGTGGCAGGTGGACAGTGCCAGCATTTTGATTGTGCCAATGGTGCATATTGCTCTTCAGTAAAAGGTACATGGCTCAATATGTCTAATATTGCAAAAATAAAAACAGGCTATTTTTGGGTGCAAAGTATGGTAACACATACTAGCATTCTGTGGTTCTCTGTGAAGTTTATTTTGATGATGATCAGCTTTTGCTCGAGAAAAGGTGTAATGCAGCTGGACACTGTTCCTCAAAATGCCATCTACCCAAGCTCCGACGCTATCATTACTCATCAGGTGTAGAGGCACAGTCATATATATAAAGACCAATATTTAGTTGAGGCAACAATATTTAAATGTCATTTTTTTAGACATCTTTAAAGCCCAAGTCACCAGCTGTCTAAAACCATGACATTTAAATTAAAAAGTAGCATAGAACTCTTGCCATTCTAGAAAGTGCCGTTGCAGAAAGTGCGAAGCATAGGTGCCTTATAATGCCACTTTTAGCCTCTAGGTAATGCGGTCAGAGAAGTGTAACCAACTATAATATCACCAGCTTGCATTCTGCATAAAACACTTTGACCTCATATGAACCCAAACATTATTGTGCTCTTTCATGATGTTTAAGCACTTGCCACTAGGGTGTTTACGTTAAAGACATTGCCACACTTTTTTGACCATCTGATAAGTTCAGTACCTCAGGCTTGATCATGCTGAAATACTCTTGACCACTCTGTCTTCTGTAGAGGTAATATGTTGAGCCAGGCACTTTCTTAAAGTTGCATGCAGCATGGTGGAGCCTCGAGTTGAGCTGAGCCTCTTCAAGGATGCGATGAGCCTGCTTTTGCAGAAACTGCACTTGTTCAGCTATCACAGTAAGCTTGTTGGAGACATTGGCTTTGATGAATTCATCAGCCTGTCGCGGAAATGAGCAAAAATATTAAGTCTTCTATTAACTATCTCTGCTGTAAAGATGAGCAGCGCACCACAAAAACTGAACACTACTATTATGTTTTGGGACCAAGCATTTCCTTTCAGTGTGCATGGTTCAGGGTCAAACATGAAGTGCAACCACTCAACACTAAAAAATTGATGCAACATCAACATCACTACATAGATTGTTACATACAAAGATATGCATGGCTAGCATGATACAATTGATGAAATCCTAATTACGTATTAGTGGCAGTGAAACTAAAAGTATTGAAAACAGAATGGCCGACATTGCGAGGGACAAACAGTTTTTTTTTAGCAAGGGCACATCATCTTGCAGCTCTGACTTGGCTGCCAACAGTTCTCATCAGTAATCATTATGCTCAATTTTGCCTATCTATGGCTTAACAAAAGATTCAATTCCATGCGCGTCATGCTTCAAGACTTACAGTTTCAATTTGTCGGGCCAATTCGATGAGGTCAATGCGAGGCATCTTCTTAGGCGGCATACTAGTAAGCTGACAGACCTGCTGCTCCACTTTATCGACTGTACATTCCATAGGCATTCCTACAAAAACCACAGTGAGAGTTTCATTAAGCCTGACAGCATTCCTTGTTCTGAGACAATTTACACTGGCTAGTCTTGGCATGTTTACTGATGATTCGCAAATACATACTGCTAGATTTTCATTAAGTGCATCACTCGGTTTTCTGTGGTTGCACTAATACCCACACGACGTCTGCCACAAAAGGGCGTTCTGGTGCTTGGTAACATATCAAAAAGAGACACCAGGGTTTTAGAAGTCAGTACTCCACACATCAAGGGAATATGTAGGGCTGTTAAGACACTGTAAAGGAGGCCTCCATATTTTCATTATCAGCAGTTTCTCAGTGTGCACCGAAGTCTTCGGGTACCTTCACTTTCCACCCCTTGGTAATGTGGCTGACCCAGCTACAAGCTGGACCTGCCCTCTCATGCCACTGCAACAGATGACAGATATGGAGATGTGGGCTGGTTTTCAAAGTGCATGACAACACTTTGTGAAACTTGGACACAGAACTATAATGACTGTTTGCTTATTTCATGTCTTAGACATCTTGTTAAGCAATATTGCAATTTATTTTCGCACTCTGGCTATGGTAACCTTACTCCCCCAAAATGCATTGCCACCAGCCACGTATCAAGAATTATGACTTTTTGCTTTGAAATCAAGTCTTATCATTAATTTAAGCCCAAAACAAATACTCTGGCCCAAAGTACAATGAGAAAAGTTGGATTGAGTAGGCACTTTCAGATAAAAGCAACAGAGCCTAAAATAATACCAACTCGATGCTGATGCAAAGAAGGTGGTTGAAAGGCAATATGCACCAGCATATCTGGCTCAAATCATTTAATGTGTATACACAGTGACCAGTACTCGCCAAATCTAATATTTACTGCCTTCTCGTCTTGATATAGCGTGTCTAGTTATAAGGTTAGACTATTAGAAGCAAACATATCAGGATGCAGTTCTCTTCATTAGGCCCTTCATAAACGATGTGAGCGCTGTAAAAGCACACACACTCTTGCACTATACACACATGTGCATAGTGTACTATACTGCCCAAGCATCAGGCATATGGTGATTAATACACTCGCTAGAATGTTTACGAAATAAAACACTCAGCGGAAGACTGCTGTTGGGAATATAACAGGATTTTTATCCCTTGTAAAGCGCGTCATAAACATGGTCTTCAGTTTTCGAACAAAACGAGCCAATCTAGTTTCTTCCGCAAGCATCCAGCAAAGTTCGCTGCTTACCAAGCACAGAACTGTCAAGACAAACGTCAAAGCTTTCGTTTTCTCAGGAGCACGTCGGCATTTGGAGCAGCCACTTCTTTAACTTTGTCACGAATCAACGAGATAGTCCGCTCATAGGCATCCGTGGCAAGTTGCCGAGAGTTTGGTTTCCCCGACTGCTGTTGAACTGCAACAGGTATTGGCTCATCAACCTTTACAGAATTGTCCAGGGGAGCAGTGTTGAAGCTCAGAGGCTGGTCGTTATACAGGGGATCCAAGTACGAAGGTGACGACGAAGATGGCAGCAAACCACCGCAGTTTGTCGGCGCCGGTGGCGTCCATGCGTATTCTTGACCGCCCCAAATGTAAGTGACTGGCGGTGTTTCAGGAACGATCAGGGAACGTTTTTCGGTCAGGAAACTGCTGCCTTCGGCGGCAACACTGTGCCTTTTACGACCACGTGCCGCAACCGGCGTAAAACGCTGGCCGGTCTTGAATGCAACGTACTTGCACCGATCGATGATCTTCTGGCGCGTCTCAAGTACCGTCTCAAACTCAGGCGCATAGCAGACGTGCAAAACAGCGCCGAAGAATGACCTTTCGTCGAGCTTCTTTTTGGCTATTCTAGCCGACTGGACGCGGGCAAATTTCACCAGATACGTCTCCGTGAATTCTTCACTTTCGTACCCATCGACGGCATGAAAGTCGGACACGTCGCCGTATTCCAGGCACGCATCTTTCAAGTCTTCACCGGCTCCGACGGCGTTGACGTTACCTATCAACAGGTAACGTGACTCCTGATTGATTGTGAACACCTTGACGGCGGTCGATTTCCTACCTTGGCGGTAGAGAGGCCTTGTTCCACAAACCTCTCTCCTAGTGTGGTGAGGAAGCGGCTTTACAACTTTTATGTGACTAGTCATTATTACAAACGACACAAAAAACTTAAAAGAATTGCTTGGTGTCGTTCTAATTGAAAAAATAAACTCGAAACAAACAGAATTGTGCCGAACCTGAGCTGGCGCCTTCCATTGTCGTTTCGCTGCGATGTTGCGGCTAATTTGTTGCCTGGACTTGTCTCGTGTGCACCTGACGTAGTTTTGTGCGCAGTCGTTCTTAAGTGAGTTAGTATTAATCATCTAGGAGACCCTGCAATCCTGCAATCCTGCAAATTTTAGTATTCGCCAATATTCTGCCAGTTGTTCTTTTGTTTGTTTTCGCTGCACTAACCACGCCCGTCACCGCAAGCCGCATTAGTGGCAGTCAAGTCGCCATCGAGCGGCCATCGTGGCGGGAAATTAAGGGCCTGCCAAGGTATATGTACAATGGTAGCGAAGGCTGGGCCCAAAAACGGTCCAGCGCGACAGCAGCACAGCCACTTTGGGGGGGCCAAAACACTTAGATAATGAAATTCAAAAGCACAAATAAAAACGCTATAAAACAACATAAAGAAATACACATTTTAATGCCACGTTTTATAAAATAGGTAAATTATTTTAGCAAAATATTACTCCCTATTTTTAATTTTTTGCAACGTTCTTGTTACGCCCCCTGTTGATGAGTGTGCGGTGCATTTGCAGCTTGACTTTGCAGGCCTTGTTTCGGCACCCAGCCACAGTGGCCGCGGGAGCTCACGAAGCGGTTTCTTATCGCCAGTCTCGAAATGCCCCTTTTGCGAAGTTTTCGTCGTCCTTGCGCGTCGCGTCTCTGTCACCGTTTTGTAAAATTTGCACCCCGCCGCACCGCTGCGGCAGTTTTCTCGGTTTTTGTCGTTTCCTTCGACGTGCGGCCAGTGCGAAGTCTTTTTCCGTCTTTGCACGCTTCGCGCTGTTCTTTTGAAGCGCTTAGCGCTTTATTTCAAGATGAGCTTGCGGCGTGTGAAGAAACGATGCGCCGTGGCACATTGCGACAGCATGGACAGTGGCGTCGGTGTCAAGCTACACCGCTTCCCGCTGGACTTTCACAGGTGAGCTGTTGTCAGTGTCGTCTGCTACAAGGCGTCTGCTCTAGGTATGCATGCTCCGAATGCTTTCGTTGGGCTGTTTCTTCTGTTTCTGTTTGTTTGGGCTTCTGTTTCTGTAACCAGTTCGTGCGCACGTGGCTTCATTTTTTCGGTGATATTTATGTAATACACTACAGGGCACACACTTTAAGTGCTGAGCTGTGCGAAGGAGGCCCCCCAGGCCCACCATTTGTCTGATTTATGGTGAGTTTCATGCAGCCGGCTATCACCAGCGTTAACTTGATACCGGGCTCTCAGGAGCAACCACGCGCATGCCACTGACCGGAAGGCCAATTTAAAACCAATTGTGCTGCCTGACAAGTCTGAGCACAACACTGTATAGTTTTCCAACACCGCGAAGCCAATTTGACCCTCGCAACTGGTAGTATCAAAATTCAGCCACGTGTATATGCGCGGCCTTGAGGGTGCTTTAACTGAATTCACTCAGGAGTTACTGCCTGTCTTCTTATTGCTATCCTGCATATGCATGACCGTTAGGGTAACTTTAAACGCACTTCATTCTCGTCAATCTTAACCATAGAAAAGTATAGCTACCCGCATGCCATGAGGACGAGCGTACGTAACCGCACTTTTAGGCGCTGAGAGCTTGGGGCGAGCATTTACTACCATAGTTCAGATATAATGGAAATATAATTTACTGCAGTTAGCATTGACAGGAATAATGACGCATTGGCGTTTGGAGTATGCAGTATTCCTTACGGCGCAATTGTGAATAACGTGCACGTTGCATCACGTCCAGGTGCCGAGCGTGAGCGTGGGTGCTACCACAACGTCAGCCTGGAGAAGAAGACACCATGGCAGCTGCGAGACTTGCGGGGTTTTTTTTCAAGCACTTCGAACCGTCTGCGTATCTGTCGTCAAAAAAGCTGCGACCCGTGTTGATGCGCCTACTTATGTCATGTCATGTTTGCCTCAATTGAAGCAGCACTGTCTTCTATGCTTTTCAATTTCCTACCTGGCAACGTTCGTGGAACTGCAGGGCTTTTTTCTATCCGCACTGTGACCATTAAGATGAATAGCCAGCTTAAAGAAACTACTGCTTGAGCTGCCTGTGACGTGTATTTTTTGTTGGTGTGCTTTATCACTGTATTTGTTTGGTTGCTGTAATAAAGCATGAATATGAACACCATACTTGCCGTACACTGTATTGCAAACTGTGCACTTGAGCCTGTGCTTTGTGCATCATACCTTGTACTCAAAAGTAGTAGCACCAGTATTTCCACAAAGGTTTCCCCTACGAATCATGCATGATTGCATTCTTAGCCAGCCAAGATAAACCAGCGTCTGAAAGTGTTGCTGCCTTTCTATGCTGCCTTCTTTGCCAGTAACTTTCATTGGGTTCCGAATTGCACATTACCAAGGCCATAACTAGCAGGAACTCGAGCACATTTGACTGGAAAAGGTTGGTGCGCACTGAAAGGCAACCTTCATGAGATACCGGCTTGAAAAGGCGGGTTCTTTAAAAATACCACTTTAAAATTCGCGCTAAAAACATACGTATGCGTGACGTCATTCAACTTCACTCATACGTAGTTGCCCCCCAATATGGCGGTGCCCATGAGCCGCCATTTTTTGGACCAATGGGAGCCTATGGAACCTTCGCTACCATTGTACATATACCTTGGGCCTGCTAGAAGCAATGTTGGTTAGAAGTCCTTACCAGCCGGATGTTTTTGGTTTAGTACGCAGGGTTTAACGCCCCTAAGCGACTCGATGCCGTAGTGGAAAACCCTGGAAATTTCGACCACCGCATCCTTTAACCATAGTCTTCCACAAAGTAATGAAATTTCTAAAGGAAACAAGCAGGCACGCCAATTGCTTAGGGAAAGTATTCGGAGACCTGGATTTAAAAACGGTTAGGATAGGGCGGCCTTTAGGGACCCGAGTTAGGATAAAGGCTAGTGGAGAATACCTCAGTAATCTGCGATTTGTTGATAACTCAGGGGACGAATTGCAAAAGATGAATAATGAGCTAGACAGCCAAAGACCTACCGGAAAAAAATTTTGCGGCTTCCCAACGCGGCACTGGCAGACGGAACTACGGCAGCGTTGGATTCGCTTTTATCGTCGTGAAAAGTAAGTTTAAGCTCCGTTTTTTTTTTCTTTTTTTTTTTTTACTCGCATCAGCGCTTAGAAGTAGGCCCTTGTTGAAGTCTTAAAATGTGCAAAAGGGACGTTTCTTGGCATCTGCCGTGCATACTGCACAACGTTAGATAAAGGCGCCGTAGATCGTTCATTGCATGCGCGTAGCAGAGTATGCTGCTTATTTGTTTTTGTACGGGATAAGTATCTTTCTGAGTCCTGCAGAACCCGCTTTATTAAAAAGCAAACTCAGCTGTCAGCAGCAGACTGGTAGCAGAGTGGCCAGGCACAGTGAGCACACGCAGGTTCTCACGTCTCTGTTGAGCCTCGCACGTCGCAGTAACTTTCCTTTCGTCAATAATCATGCTTATAGTATACTGCGCTATTTGGTACCACTGGTAAATAAAAATACTCTTTTTAGCGTGATATCTGCTTAGCGTTAGGAAATTTACCAACTGGAAAAGTGAGGACCAGTTTGGCTGTTACATTTTTTTTTTTTTTTTTTTTTTTTTTTGACATAGTGGTCACGGAAAAAAATCTACGCTTTAGAAACGAACCATCCAGCGATATTCAGTGACGTCACCATTATTTTATGTTCACAGCAGCAATATCTGCTGTAAACCATCGCTGTAAGCCAGGTGCTAAACTCCTTTCAAGTTTCATCCCTCAGCATTGAAAAGCAGGTAAAGGAGGCAGAAAGGAAAATGTGGGAGGAAAGAATGCACGGAAAATCAGCATTGGGTATGTATAGAACTCGAAAACAGGATATAAAGAAAGAAAGTTTATTCGACAACTCACGAGGGAGCTCATTGCTGTTTGAGGCTAGGACAGGGGCCCTCAGAACAAAAACGTACAGGAAAAAATTTCAGGAAGTAGATATATTATGCGCGGCGTGTGGAACTGAGGCGGAAACAACGGAACATGTTGTTCTAAGGTGCCAAAAACTTCGTCCTGCCCTTCCCGCGGGAAAAGCGGCAGATCTGGAGAGAGCGCTGGGATTTGCTGGGGAAGATGGACGAATGGATGAGGAACGCGTTTTGATAACAAAAGAGAGGTTAGAGGATTGGTGGAAAAAGTCAAGAGAATAAAGAGAAGAAAAAAAGGGGGGGGGGGGGCAGATAGGGGCGAATTAGAAGCTAAAAATAGGGAAGAGATAAATATATTTATTTTAATTTTTTGGCTAGGCGGCGCAAGCTGCCGTCCGATACAAAGGGCAGAGCCACTATCATCCATCCATCCGGTGCCATGCATAACATGCAAAAAATATATGCATAAGAAAGGCAGTGCAGTTTTGTTCAGACACATGACAAGGCTTCTCCACTGCTGTTTTATAGGAGTGCATATGGGACGAAAGTCATGAATAATGAGTTGTTTTGTGAAATTATTGACCACATAAACAGTCCTAAGAGAGCATCTGCTCAACTTCAGTTGCTTTGAAGCTTGACGTCTCTTGTCGTTGCTCTGTTTCATACATTTTGTGAAAAAGTGCACGCGGGTATAGTTGGGTAGGAAGCAGCCATTTCGGCTGCAACACCTTAAAAGTGGTCAGAGCACCCAAGTTGGCAGGTTTGCTTGGCCTGGAGCATGCTAAGTACATCCGAAATACTGTCGGCATGAATTTAGGCTGAAGCAGGTGCAGTCGGCAGCGGCACGAGGAATGTATCGCTAACAGAAACACTTGCATTTTTGCAGGTTGGTACAGCTTTGACCTTATTACTATTAGTACATACGTGCTGCTGCCACTGCCTCGGCTGATTGTGTTGCATTGTTGCCTCGCAAGTAAGGAAGAGTTTGATTCACAGGGGTTTCTGTTGTGTGGGGAATGTAAGTATTCCTACCACTTTGGAAGCTGCGCTGGGTTGACAGAAAAGTAAATACAAGAGTAAATCTGAGTCTGCAAGGCAGAAATGGGTATGCCCTGCGTGCAAGTCTGGAAAGAAGAGAAAATAGAGAAGAAAAAAAGAAAAGGGAGAGAAAGATGCGCGCCGCAACAGCCGTCGTCAACCACCGAGGCGGTGGTGGGTGCAATGACGGCCTACAACAGATAAACATTCGGTGGCAGGCTAGCCCCCCCCCCCCCCCCCCCCCCCCCCCCCCCCCCCCACGCAGGCGGTGGTGACCTACCTATCCCAGCCCCATCAGGGCCAGGACCAGCCACCCTGCTCCCCGCTGTGCGATGTCAGTGCACGTTAAAGGTCCCCAGCTGGTCTAAATTATTCCGGAGCCCTCCACTACGGCACTTATTTCTTTCTTTTCGCTTTCTCTCCCACCTCCCTCCATTTCCTTACGGTTCGGTAAGGTGTCCACAGAGTGTGTGTGTGACAAATGCCGCGCCTTTACTTTGCTGTAAACCAATATATTATTATTATTATTATTAGTAGTAGTAGTAGTAGTAGTATTAGTATTATTATTATGAATAATAATATTAGCCTAGCGTGAGGCCTACCTCGTTAGCCATAAGGAACGCAGTCGTGCTGGGTTTAAACCAAGCTAAACTCGATAACTACGTTCAGTCGGGTTGACCCCCCCCCCCCCTCCCCCCCTCGCCTAACCAATTGATTTCTTCACTGCATGCGTCTAGTGAAGGCGTATATTAATTATGGAGGAACGCAGTTCCGCTTTTGACCAAATGTTTGCATCGTCGAGGTTGGGCTTCGCCTCTTTGTCTCGGTGTATCACATGGAGCACCCTTACGGAAGTTTTGGTTAGGAAAACTTTTATTACCGGCTTAAAGAACTGACTGGTACTTGGTACTGCTATTTGGTCGTCAGTGAAGCGTCGGGAGTATTTATTTATTTATTTGACTAATTGCAGACGAAAGCACAAATAGACAGTAATGCGCAGAAACAGTGGGTCGCAGGCGCTGATATACGTGACTGATATAATATGACGTGACATTAAATTTTTCTGAAAAAAATTGTCTGCAAATGCATATTTGTTACTAGAATTCACCTTACGAACTTATTCGCCCCTGCTAAACGGACCATCCTGTTACTTCATCAAAGGCGGCACGTCAAAGGCAAAGTGCGAGAGAAAACAAGTCTATCATTTTCTTTTTCAAGTACTCCTACGGAGAACTCGTGAGCTCTGTCTTGAAGCTTGGTACGGATGCGCTTCATTTCCGGTCACGAATGCTACACGCGGCAAGTGTTTCTCCTCTCAAGCAGAGACACTGGCCAGAGTTGCGCTTAATCCCCTTAATCGTGACAGCAACCTCTGACAGAACCATGGAGAAACAATACAGGCGACATTGTTCTGACCCTAGATAAAAATCTGACTCCAGTGCTACATCATACTTTACCCACAAGACAGGCCGGATCGCTATATGGTGTAAGGGTTCTTGCTGTGCAGGGTAGGATAGGATAGGATAGGAAATACGTTAGTTTCTCTAGGAGGGTCTTGTGCTAGTAGCAGAAGAGTTCCATCTTCCGCCTTCTGTGCAGGGTAGCTGGCTTCCAGAATTTCGCAACTCATTGATTGGAACATCGCGCATGACCTATAGCAATATGTGACATATACTAACGCGAATAAATATTCCCACAGCGAAGCGATCAAGCGGGTGGTCATAAAATTAATAGAATTCGCTGTAAGCGAAAATGAAACGAAATGGTCCAGCCAACAATTTATTGACAAATGGAAAAACTTTCTAAGTCAGTTTCTCGATAAGAATTCATTCATTCATTCATTCATTCATTCATTCATTCATTCATTCATTCATTCATTCATTCATTCATTCTCTTGTTTCGTCTTTTCGCGCTGTTCCACCCACTATGCAATTGTACCAACTCGCCCAACAGTCCATCCTACTTGAGTGAAGGGTGATTCACGTGGAAGAACTTGTGAAATTTGCACACCCATTACATGACAGGATATTTTCAAATTCAGTTTTATGTGTGCTGGTACAACCCATTCAATATTAAAATCACCACCAAGTACAATCATATGTATTCACTTTCATTCACAACTGACAATAGCCTTTCCAGAAAGTCAATGAAATCAGTCATACAACCACCCGGAGGGCGGTAACAAACAGCAGGAATAAGGGAATGCACCTGTACACATAAGATCTCGTAATTACTGGTTACACATGAAAATTCCGGAAGAAGGATTGCTGACAAAAAATCATTCACAAGCAAAACCACGCCTCCTCCCCGAAGCGTTGACCCGTACACAGAGAATGTTTCCATCCCCGAGAGCTGGAAAGCATTTGAATTGTCTGACTGCCAAGTTTCAGTGATCATGAGCACATTAAAATATTCATTAAAGTTCTGAAATAAGCATTCAAGTTCTGACACTTTGTTGCTGATTGACTGTACGTTTAAATGAAAACAGCTCAGGAAGCCTCTTCTCGTAGGTCCGAGCTTGGTGATTAGTTCATTTAACGCGACCTGTCCTAAGTGCATTTGTTCGAAATATGTGCCATTCTTTTATTCGTGCAAGGAAGTTACTCTTGGAGGTTGCGTTGGCTTCGAATCAAAATTGCGCTGTCACCATCTGCCTTGCGCAGGAAGACTTTGCCGTTTCTATATATATGCCATGCGTATCGGCGATCATTTTCTTTTGCCCAATCTTCCACAGCACGAAGCAGCTGGCGGTTTTGGCTTGTCATGTTTTCCTGAATGAAAAGACTGGAATCCTTTTCCTGCAGCTTTTTCCTACCTTCAAGCCATCGGTCCCTAACAGCCTGCCTTATGTAGCGAACAATTACATCGGGCGTCTTGTCATGCTTAGCAGGGAGGCGGTGTATATCAGAAACATCTGCTTCCCAGATATTCGGTATACCAATTAGGCTGACGACAGAATTGACTTTTTCTATCAAATTTTCATTTTTCGAGACCTTTATCCCGTGAATTTCTAGGTTTAGACGTCGATTTCTCCATTCCAAGTCATCTAGCTCAGCCCTTAGTCGCTCATTTTTCTCACTTCAGCCTTGAACCCTGCCTTCCAGAACTTTCACTTTTTTACGAAGGTCTTTTGTGTCGTTTTCTTGTGTTGCGAATCGCGTTAGCAGCTCGTCGCATTTATCCGACATTAACTGCACAGCTTTTTCGATCTTCGGTTCGGTTTCTTTCAGTGGCATTAGGTCATTCAGTTTCTGATTAACGCACATCAGAATAGACTTGAGATGACTAATTTCCTCAGACATGAGTCTTTCGGCCTGATTCCCTGTTTCGCGCTTTCCAAAGACTTACACGCAGGGCATACCCATTTCTGCCTTGCAGACTCAGATTTACTCTTCTATTGCTTTTCTGTCAACCCAGCGCAGCTTCCAAAGTGGTAGGAATACTTACATTCCCCACACAACAGAAACCCCTGTGAATCAAACTCTTCGTTACTTGCGAGGCAACAATGCAACACAGTCAGCTGAGGCAGTGGCAGCAGCAGCACGTATGTATTAATAGTAATAAGGTCAAAGTTGTGCCAACCTGCAAAAATGCAAGTGTTTCAGTTAGCGATACATTCCTCGTGCCGCTGCCGACTGCGGTGCACCTTCCGAGGCGGGCTTTTGATCTTCTCTGCCAACGATGGCGCCACGGGTGGATGCTTGGTGCCTCGATCCTCGATGATGTGAGCATCCTTTTGCGCAGAATCAGGTCTCTGCCCCAACGTTTCTTGAATGAATGAAGTTGTGTCTCGTCCACAGACGTCATCCTTACAATTTTCTTTTTCGAAAAGGACACGCGTGGTGTCATTAAGTTGTCAAAAAACACAATAAAGTCATTCAACTGCAAATAATAATAATAATAATAATAATAATAATAATAATAATAATAATAATAATAATAATAATAATAATAATAATAATAATAAAAAAACTTTCCAGTGCATCAAAAATTTTCACTGACTCTATAGGCACCGCGATCCTTCAGCAAACATGTACTCACACATGAACTAGCGCGCGTTAGTTCATGTGTGAGTTTTTCTTTTGCCCTGCTTTTTCTTCGCTATTTTCATTCATACATATAATGTAGTGCGTAGCAGATATTCGCTTTACACAAATTTTCGACACGATGGTATCGAACCTTTTTCGAGTAGGCGACAGCAAAACGTGGGGGCAAATTTCACTGATTTTACATCTTTCTTACACATTTGATCACGTGCACATAGCTTCAAGATCTCTAGTGTTCCGTACGGACTACTAAAGATGTTAGACTCTCCTCACCCCCTGCCAAGCTAATGATGCAAATTAATTTTATTGATACGGTCAACATGTTGTAGACAGAGACATTCCTGCTTAACTTTGTCGACAAGCTTTGAAGCAGTTGCGCATTTTCTTCAATTTCGCGACTTTCTGCAGTTCAAAAACAATTAGGCAATTACTTATTAACAGATTAATAAATATTATGATTGTTTTTCGCATTGAGAATTTGATCCAGCTCCAGGCTGGCTTCACATTTTGCGTGAATAGGAAAGTGCATAAAGACGAAAATAGAAAATACACCATTCGCGTTTTGCCCGTCATCTAAAAATGCAGCAGTCAGAGCACCGCAACTCCAGCTGTGCCTGATTTCGCCAGTGCGTTGCATTCGGCTTCGGTTTGTTTTGGTTAGTAGGGCTTAAGTCCCAAAGCGTAGCCAGCCGGATGGGGTTCATAAAAATATACGTGACATCACACTGCGCACGGGTGCCTTGCTCCCCCTGCACTGAAACGCGTTTTCCGCGGTCGGGATCGAAACCGTGTCCTCAGGATAAGCAGTCGTGCTCAGAGCGCCTGCATCGGCGATGCCGGGTTGCTAAACACAGTCCACGTGCCGCGCCTGGGTCGTACCCAAGTCAAGTGCAGCTCGAAAACCGACTCCTCCGAGGCTCTTACTTCCGCCGCCTGCTGCTGTCGCATGCAGCGCGCGCCGCCGTAGATCAATATCGCATTGCCACTGTATCCTACACGAGTAACACGACCGGCGACAGAGCGCCCCGCCCTATGCGAACGCCGCTCTCTGACGTCAGGAGCTGATTTCCTGTCATCGCCGCACTGGCCGCAATAGAAGCAACAGTGAGCCGCCTGCCGCCGCCGTCCAGAAAGCGAAAAGCATTGTGCGCGCGGTACGGAGCGAGGAAGAATTAGCGAATGAAAATAACTGCTTGACCCGCCGCGGCGGCACAGTAATTAAGACGCTCGACAGCTGAACCGGAGTGCCCGTATTCGAACCCGACCGCGGCCGGCGGCCGCGTTTCAATGGAGGCGAAACGCAATGGCGTCTGTGTGCTGTGCGATGCCAGCACACGTTAAGAATATCCAGGTGGTCGAGATTACTTCGCAGCCTTCCACTATGGCTCCTCTTTCCCTCTTTTCACTTTCACTCCCACCTACTTTTCTTCCCTTACGGCGCGGCCGGGTCAGGTGTCTATCGAAAAAGTGCGCCTTTCCCTTCCTGTGAACCAACTATTATCATGGTAGTAGTATTAGTCGTATTAGTAGTAGTAGTAGTAGTAGTAGTAGTAGTAGCAGTAGATTTTATTGAAGCGCAACACTTAGGCGCCTAATACATAGATGGCCTGCTGGACGAGCAGGCGCTGTTCCTTTCTTCACCCTCAGCACCAAGCCAGTCCACAAAGGTCCAGGTAGTATGAAAAGAGGTGGGAAAGAAACCCGATTGCAATGTAACCGGACATGAAAGTAGGTAGTGGGAAAGGTTGGCATAAGGGGAAGGGCAGTTGGGGCGTGGTGGATCACGACGGAATTTGTACAGATATAGGCGTGCAGGGGTTACCAGCGTGTTCAGCTGTATCTGCCGAAGGACATGAGCCTCCCGAACGGAGAGATTAGGATGAGGGTCGGGGTAGAGCTTGCGGTCTAAGCGAGCAGCATTGTAATATTCGCTGGTGGTGGCGCGAAGAGACAGTTCCGACCCGCCCTCCGAGGACCTTGGCCAGGGTATGAACGGTGCCCGGTTACGAGTTTCACGGGCGAGCTGGTTCGCCAGCTCATTAGCGTCAATCCTCGAGTGTCCAGGGATCCATCGGAGGAAGACGGGTAGCTGGCTGCAGTGCAACAAGTGCAGCCTCGAGCTCCGTGGACAGATGATGTGCGAGAGTTTTAGATTGAATGACACGGATAGCCGCCTGGGAGTCAGTGTATATGATATACTGTACTGAGGCATAGGTTGTAGAGAGTGGAAACTTTGTGTGGCATGAATGATGGAGAGGACCTCAAGCGAGATAATATCCTGAGGGTGGAGAAAAGGGCCGCTAGTGTGAGTGACAGGGGCAGATAGACGAGGATGATAGGGGACTTGGCTTCCGGACCCGCGAGGAGCCACATAAAATGCATCCGTGTAAGCGACTCCATGGGTATTGAAGGGCGGACTATGATGAGAGGCAGCAGCATATCGGCGGCCAGCATGCAGGACCGGTAACATATTGGCTGGAAGAGGAAATGTACGGAGGTTAGTAGCCTCCGGCGGGGAAGGAGTTGGCAGAGGGACTGACAGGATGGGGGAAATGTTAGCCTGGTCGAGAAGCCAGTGTCCATGAACTGTGCCAGAGAGGCGAGCTACCTGTCGGTGACGCTCAAGGGAAAGGAGACTGCGAAGAGGATGAAAAAGCCCGGTGGCATAAAGCTTATTGGTGGAAGTGGTTATGGGAAGATGAAGAGCAGCTTTATAAAGGCCGTAAAGAGCTGTTGAAAGTGTGTCTAGCTGGCTCTGGGTGAATGAAAGATAGGATATGAAGTAAAGGAATTTGTTAAGAGCCAGCGTGTGAGCCAGTCAACAGGCATGAGCTTCCCTCAGGCCAGAGGACCGTCTCACAACTCGGCGAAGTAAATGGTTATTGATAAGTAGCAACAGCCTCATGAAGAGCCCGGACATTTTTGACGGCATGCAGAGGCATGCCAAGAACGCGACATTGAGAAACTTTAGGGATTGGGGAGCCGCTCAAGGTAAGGGAGATCAGTGAGTTGTGAGCTCGTTGATTGGCAGAGTGACTCAAAAGTAGGATTTCTGACTTCTCGGGTGCGAGGGAGGCCTGCTTGGTCAAGAATGCAAGAAATGATAACCTCCCTGCTGAATGCTGTCTTGAATGTGACCAGGAATTCCGCGCGAGCACCACAGTGTGATGTCGGCGTAAAAAAAAAAGTATTGAAGATCGGGAATAGATGATAACTGAACCGCGAGAGTAACCATAGCGACATTAAAGGTATACTGAACAAAAATCCAAGAATATTGAGAAAGCACCACAACTACATTCTTAAGACACGATTACACTAGTACAGACACGAGAGTAACCATAGCGATACTAAAGGTATACTGAACAAATATCCAAGAATATTGAGAAAGCACCACAACTACATTCTTAAGACACGATTACGCTAGTACAGACATATAATTCGGGTTAGTTTTTAACGGATGGCTGTATTTTTGACGTTTTCTGAGCGGCCGCAGGGTCAGAGGCAGCGCGCTCCCAACTGTGAGCCGGCGGGTGTGACGTCACAACTACCCTAAGCAGTGTCATGGCCCCACGATCTCGCCGCCGCCGCCCCCGCACCTGAAGTTGGTTGACCGGCTACACGCAGTGTCTGTTCCCCCGCGTCGCGCCGTGCACAATGCTGCGAAGTGTGGAATTCTGCACACGAGGGAGGTCGAGGGGGACGCGTGCGGAGGCGCTGGGAGGGAACGATGAATTGTGCGCAGGAACACGAGCAGCAAAAAAAGAAAAAGCACGTCCGTCCTGCGCTTTGTGAGTGCCACGGCGGGAAGGAAAAATGAACAGGTGAGACCGGCGGCGAGGGGGGGTAGTTGTGACGTGATATCCGGTTTTCACAGAGCCCGCTAGGTGCTGCGATTTGAGAAATATTCATTAAAATACTTACTTTTCGCTCATTTCTGTTCATAAAGTGGATTGTTTTGGTCACTCCCAATGCGATAGCTACCATCTGCGCTGAGAATCTCGGCGGCAATTTTTTTATTCTGTATACCTTTAAAAAGGGTGGGTGAAAGAATGGTACCCTGCGGGGTACCGCGGGTGAGACGGTGGGGTGTAGAAGTGAATTGTTCAATGCTCTGAAACGGGCCTCGCGATGAGAAAAAAAAAAAAAAAAAAAAACTTGAATATAGTTTACATGCGGGAGCCGCAGTCGGTGCTGTCGTGACGCTGGGGCTAAGTCGACCCGGCCTTCACTTGGTAGCGTGCAGAGACTCCGGGTTCATGAAGGATTGAATCTTCGAAGTTGGTAAAATATATACAAGCAGGTTTAATGGCACTTTGAGAAAACTTATTTACATGATTATTTACATACATCAGCAAAATGGCAAGCGTTAAGAGTTCATAGCGAGAAGCGACTGGATGAGCCGTTTACCCAGGGCTCAGAGCCATTTCGTGCTCTGCAACGTCCTTAAAACCCCTATGTCCAGCCCATCTCTGAAGATGCTGACCAACCAAATCCAGGGCACGCCCCTCAGATATCGGCATCCAATCGAACACATCACTGCACTGATGGTCTGAAGCACTGACTGGCCCGGCATTGTTTCGTTGGGCCTGGTCACCTCTTGGCGGGAAAAGCTTGGGAACGGCGAGGAGGTACATTTCTATTCTTCAGCCAAGAATCGATAGGCTGGTTCCGGCAAGTGGATTTCCTTCTCAGAAACCCAAGTGCACGTGCGCGCCACATACTGCTTCCAGCATTGTCCCTTTCCGGCAATTGCAAATCTTTCCTGCATTCCCGGGAAATCCTCTAATGGCCGTAATCACCTTGCTCCTTTCTTGTCCTGTACGTCAGCGGACGTGTCACTCTGTCGCCCCCTTTGGACAATAGGCATTCCTTACTTGACCATAGCGCTTCTCGACGGGAAGGGTGAACAATTGAACGAAAGCACTTCCAGCTATTTCCCGCAGGGGGACATTTCTTGGTATTTTTCTAGACGTTCCCTTGACAGGGCCAATTTGGCATTTGCAGGGTCTCAACATAGCAAAACAGGCTTACAAAAAAGGATTCATGGAAACAGGCTCACTTAGAGCCATTGTACCAACACCACATAACCACAGCACTTATCCATGCCCACAGGCGAACAATAGAGCGCGCAAGTGCGGATGATGCACGGTCGTTCGTAACAGTGCTGAAAAGGGTACAAATATGGCCATGGGAGATTCAATCAAATGCCTTGCGGACATCGACTGTGACCAGGGCGTAAAGCTGAGAGCTACCACAGGCGAAGGAAGTATGCTGAAGTATGAAGAAAAGGTCCTGTGAGATACGGGACGAGAACCAATGAGGGTATGAGGGAGCGAATTCGAAGCCTCCAAATGCCGACTAAGCTTAGTGGGCGCCATTCTTTCCATCGTCTTACCGATGGGGGCACAAAGAGCACGGCCCCAAAATAAATCTCAGTAGCATCGCGAACGACTTTATTCAGAGCATTATGGGGTCGCAGCGCTGGCAGACAAGAGGGAGGAGAGACACACGCAACTGCGCTAAACACAACTTTTTGGCTGCACATCTGACTTTGAATAAACTAACATCGCATTTTTTGAAACAAGAATCAGTTGCTGCGCTAGCTTTTTTGGAATAAGTCTTTTGGCATGACGACAAAGCCTTCTTCCTTGTCAGTGGTGAGCAATGAGAGGTTATTTTTCTTCAAGTACGAGACAGTCTTTTCCACTAGAGGACTTTTTCCATTCCTGCTGCAGCTAAGAAGCACATCGACGCCTTCTCAAACACAGCAATGTTGTTCTGACATAGGGACTGACTTTGACTTGCCTGAATAGGGACAGTGAATCCGGAGCTGGAAGAATTGGTTCCGTAGAAAACTTGGGGCCATGCTCAAGCAGGCGCTGTATTCGTGGGGCAGTCCTTTGGAGGTGAAATTGGTTGCTGGTTGCCGAATGTTTTTTTGGCACTAGCGTCCGGAGGTGTCGAAGTGTCTGTTGCCACAGGAACTCGGTGGTGTTGTCGGTATGCGGTATACGGTGGTGCGATATGAAAAGCTTTCTGGATTGTGCGGTATAGCCTTTGTGTAGTATGAAGGACAATGAATTTCAGCATAGTAAAATACGTCAGCTTTCTTCAAGCTGCCACTGTTTATGAGCTCAAATGAGTCCCTCCCGAAAATTGCTCTTCTGTCTACCTCTGTAATAATTCATCATCTGAAGACACCATATCACACGTAATATGCCCGGCCAGAGCGATCACGATATCTTCCCTTTCACGTTCAGTTTATAGCATGCACCATAGTCAAATCATTCCACGGCCACTGGCTTCATTTTTAGATAGTTTCTTACCGGGTTATCTTGAGCACGCGCAGTCGAAGCAAACTGATGAATGTAGCGAAATGAAGTGTCTTAACTGATTCATCGTCTTATTCCTCTTCAGCATGTCTAATAGTCATGATCCGAGGTATACCAAATATTTAAAACAATTTTATAACAAAAAGGAAATGCTTTTTCGAACTGCTAAGTGTTCATTAAAGAATGTCCATTGGACAGCATACAAGACAAGCGCTTCAACATATTAGTGAGCACTGAAGACTACTAAATCCACCTTCTTTAAAGAATCCTGAAAGTTCTGCGGATATGATCCAAAACGCTTCTTGGAACATAATAAAACCTGGAAACACCAATAAAGTGTCGTTATTGCACCCACCGGCCAACCTGCTCCCGACCACCTAAATAGTACTTTCGTTAAGTCGTTTCCTTTTTCATCCAATGTTATCCAACGTCCCGGTCTCTAACTGTGCGATCATTTCGCTATGGATGCCACCATGTTCGACTTGCATCATAGATTTGATACTAACATCTAGCGGAATGGATGGCATAAATGACAAATTTATATGGAATACTAGAGAGTATAGCTTCATCATTATGAAATGCATAATCTCACAGTCATATCATCATGGTGTACTACTGAAAGCTGGAAGACTGCTGCGGTCATACCTGTACATAAAGTCAGAGATAAATAAAATCTTTCCAACCATTGACCCATATCTTTGAGATCAATAGCCTGCAATATAATGGTACATATATCTACGGATCTTGCTAATTTTCCAGAGCATAGCAATTTCTTCTCTCTAACACAGGAAGGCTAAGTTTTTCTCCTGTGACGTTCAGCTGTCTTCCTTTATTTATGCGACTTGCGCTTCTATTTGCACTCCGCTTTTTCTCTGACTGCATATTTTCTGACTTTTCTAAAGCATTCGATAAAGTTATAATAACTCACTGCTATTACATGAACTAAGTGCGCTGATCATTGACCCGGCAGTTCTTAACTGAATCCTTGGATCGTGTCGAATTCGTCATCATTAATGATACTGATGCCTCTACTGTACCACTTAGTTCTGGGGTATCCTCAAGCATAAGTGCTTGGGCCCCCTTACCTTTCTTTATCACCTGTATTGCTGTGAATTGCCGTTCCCCATCATAGCAGATGCATAGCAGGCGCGCAGTGACATCGTTTGCGAGAATGGCACCGCGGGGCGAATCAACGCCTGCTTTTATGCGGATTTAAACGTGTTGAAAACCTGAATGTATATTTAAAAGAGAGAGAGAGAGAGAGAGAGAGAGAGAGAGAGAGGAGAGAGAGAGAGAGAGAGAGAGAGAGAGAGAGAGAGAGAGAGAGAGAGAGAGAGAGAGAGAGAGAGAGAGAGAGAGAGAGCCGGCCGCTTTACACGAGCAATCATGTGCATGGCGGTGAAGAGGAAGCAATCGCCGCAGCGGAGCCGTCCGATATCAGTGGCGAGTGCGTCGCGTAAATGAGAGGTCCATCTTCAGAACTGCGCGAATAAGGCAGGACAGCGGAGGTAGGCAATCTGGCAGATTACCCGCTAGAAGACTCCTAAATGATAGGTGTCGACTACAACATTCGCCTTGAGGGTAAACAAAATTTACAGCTTATAAATTTACAGGTCCTTTAAAATGTTCTGCACAGGCGGCTGAAATTGACCACTTGCGGAAATCCGTGTCAGATTCTTCACAAGCCTTTTATCCCAACCGAAAGGTCTCGTTCCCCGAGGACACTCTCGCGCATTATTTGAAGAAACGAAAAGAGGCAAGTTCCTGTTCTACGTAAACCAAGGAATGTTTCCAGTCTACTGCAAGATGACTCAGGGTACAAAGGGTACAAAGGTTACAATGGTTGATTACCAACCCTTTATCAATAAAATAGGGGATGAAAGGGACTGCACAGCGCCTTGCTTCTTCAGCATGACTGGTTTCGTTCGGCCCCATTCTTCACGCTTCCGCTCTGCGGCACGTAAGCGACTCGCAAGTGGGACTCGCAGAATCCCGCCTCATAAATGCAGGTAGCTGCAGACTGCACTGTCAGATCAGGCAGAACATTTCAAATGGCTGACTTAGTTTTTTTTTTTTTTTTTTTTTTTCAACTGACAACTGGCGGTTTAAGGAACAAGTGACTGATTGACCTAGACAAAGAAATCAGCGATGCAGTATACATCCAGAATGGTCCATTACATTTGCCTAAAACGCATTCTTACTACTCGCAGGTAATAATTTCTACTCCTTGAGGGTTGACACTGTTTTGCTTTATGTGTATTGTCTTCAAAAAAGCATATAGCTCTAACCACAGAAAAAGACGAAGCGTTTTTTACTTAGTATGTACCAAAGTTAAGAGGACTTTTATTTTAGCTATTTCCTGAAAGCATTAATCGAATGAATGCCCAACGACATTCATATTTTGTAAATAACGTACAAAGCTCCCCCTGATCTTTCATGCTATCCCCGGCAGTGTATTTCTCCTCACTATTTTCTCCCTGTCCTTTATTTTTTGCCTACCACAGCCAGCATTCTTTTCCTTCTCTCTCTCTCTCTTTTTTTTTACTAAACTATTACCACCGGCACGTCTTCTAATTAAACATTTTGGTTCTATTTTCCTATTTAAAGTACTTTGCTTTCAAGATGATTTTGTGGTGTTGTTAAACGCAAGAAATATACAAAAGTACAAACCACATTTTTATTTATTTTTATTGGTACAGAAAAGGGCAAATAAATATGCAAAAGCACTGCCTGAATCCGGCGCTCCCTCTTTTCTGTTTCGTAGGTACATGTAGGCTCCCTATCTCCAAGCTGCAGCACATATGGTCGACTTGATTATTCGATGGAAAGAATGGGTTTTGAAAGAGAAACGCGCTAAAGATCTAGAACTCTCTTTTTCTGCGCTTTCGCCCGTTCTCTCTAAAAAAGGGGCCTGACTAAACATTTGTTGGGTTCATGTAAACCAATTGATTGGTTGGTTTTGTTGGTTTGCAGGGTTTAACGTCCCACAGCAACTCAGCCTATGAGAGACGCCTTATTGAAGGAATCTGGAAATTTCGACTGCCTGGGGTTCTTTAACGTGCACTGACATCGCACAGCCCACGGACGCCACTCCGTTTCGCCCAGATTTGCCAGATTGGAAAGGGGTCACGACACCAGAATTTCTGCGAAATTTCCCCAGGATCCAAAATTGCGATGAAAAATGCTTAAAAATGACCAAGAATCAGCTGTCGTCACTCAGTTTATTTAAAAAAATTTGAGGTCACTTTGGACCACTAAAGTGTGCTGAAGCGAAAGCCATTATAGCGCGATGGATCGTAGCCCTCCACTACGGCACCTTTCCTCCCTTCCTGTACGGCGTGGTACATGTGTCCTTGGAGAATTGTGATAGACACTGTGCCTTTTTATACTGTAAATCAATTTGAAATTCCGCTGATGTCTGCTGTACTAACGCCTCCTAGACATAGGGGTCTGCTTCTGTTTGCATGTGGTGCGGCGTTCGAGGAAGCGTCAAAGGAAAGGCGCCGCACGGACGCCTGGATCGGACGCCCGACGGGATCAGCTTCAGCTTCGTCTATGCATGAATCAGCTGGTGACGTTATGATCAGTCGTGACGGCAGACGGCGTGTCCCTTGTTGAACACGACCAACATTCCATTGAACGCATCAAAGTTCACCGGCGTTCTATAATTCGTTTACAGGAAATTAAAGGCGCACTATCTGTCACTCGCGGAATCCCGCTATCACGGTAGGCAAGGGGAATTATGATGAACGCTTCACGATCCGGGGCGGCGCAGTTGGTAAAGTGGTCGGATCCAAGAGGTGGAGGTTCGGTTCCCGGTGGGGACAATATTAATTTATTCATTTTTAATTGCCTCCTTCGAAAGTGTGACACCCTCTGCAGACAGCTCCTGATGTCATGCAGCCCCTAATCATCACTTTGGGCGTCATATATGTTTGAGCAGAACCTGCGTAGCATATCATCGGTGATAACGAACTTCATGCAGCGCATACATTGAACCTGGCGCATCTGCCACGGAGGCCAATCATAGAGAAAGGGCCAATGTTGAGCGAATCCGTACAATGGCATCCAAAGTTTTCAGCGACATATCTTGATTCGGTACTTGGTCTTCACAAATGTAACTTGACTGAAGACCCACTCCACTGCTGCATTTGACACATCGCACGAAAGAGGCCAATGCATACAACGCCAGTTCCTTGTAGGGCTTTTCATCCATGGCGTTTTCGTACTTGAAAATTTCGACCCATAATGTTACAGAGTCCTCTGGAGGTTTGCCATCGAAGACGGCCTCTTCACTCCATAGATGCTTAACAATTCTCCTGTATAACACTTCAATAGCGTCCAGGTTTTCTTCTTTTGAGATTGAGCGCGCACATCGAGGCACCTTAAGATTGAGCGGTCGCTTGTGCCACCTATAGTGCTAACTAAACGTTTGGATCAGCAGCGCCGGTGAGTGGTTTTCCCCCAGATATCACCAGATTTTGTCTGGTGTAGTAGTTCGTGGACTTGGACACCAGGAGCTCTAGCAATTCTCCAAATTTCCGAAATCTGGTGGCGAATTTCACCAGATGGCAACGCTGGAACTTTCGCCTCCATCGAAACGCAAACGCAGCCACCAGCGGTCGGGGATCCAACCCGGGAACGCGGTCGGTACAGTCAAACAGTCAAACCACCCCCTGCGCCGGAGTTGACCCGACCCCTCGACAATTCTGGACACGACCTGTAACCGGTTTTCGACCGGATAAAACAACTCAACCCGCTTCTGTTGGTTCCATGTAAAGCATTGAAGGCAGGGGAGCCTTGGCCCATTCAGGGGCATGCATACACACTATAATAGGTAATTGTGCCCCTAAGTGCTTCTCTGACCTGCCCACTATAACAGATAATAGACCATTTGCGGAAACCTAGCTGTAAGTCAGCCTCTCTACAGGGCTTATTTTCCAACCAAAATATCTTGTTCCCAGAAGCCACTCTAGCACTCGCAGTAAGAAACAGGCCATTCAAGCTGGCGATCCGCGAAAGTCTGACAGGGAGGGAGCATGACGAATGGTTTGAAACCAGTATGCTCGAGAAGCTAGACGCTGGACAATCGCCACCCCCATTTGTACATATAAAGGGTGGTATTCAACTTTGCACCTTTTCGCCGCCTCTCCCTGAGTCATCTTGAAGTCAACTGGAGACATTCCAGAGTTTACTTAGAAAGGGGATTTTGCCTGCGTTCGTTTCTTCAAATAATGCGAGATTGACGTCTGGGAACCACACTTTTTGGTTAGAAAACAAGCCTTGCAGAGAAGCTGAAAAGCTCCCTCTGTCCTTTTTTGAAGAGGCGTCCGTGTGCTGTACGATGTCAGCGCACGTTAAAGATCCCCAGGTGGTCAAAATTACTCCGTAGCCTTCCACTATGGCTCCTCTTTCTCTCTTTCCACTTTCATTCCCACCTCCGTCCCTTCTCTTACGGCGCGGTTGAGGTGTCCACAGAAAACGAGTGAGACAGTTACCGCGCCTTTCCCTTCCTATAAATCAATCAGTTTTTGTTTTCCCGCTGGTCGCGGCTCGCGTGCTTCAGATTTTAGATAGCAGTTGCCGCGGCCGGCAACATTCTTTTCCTTCTTTTTTCTTTATTTAATAAACTTCTCCACTCTTCTGAGTTTCATTTCGTTGTAAAGCTGCAGCTCGGCGGCCGCGTTTCGATGGGGGCGAAACGAAGAGGCGTCCGTGTGCTGTGCGATGTCAGCGCACATTAAAGATCCCCAGGTGGTCGAAATTACTCCGTAGCCCTCCACTACGGCTCCTCTTTCTCTCTTTCCACTTTCACTCCCACCTTCCTTCCTTCCCTTACGGCGCGGTAACGGAGCCCCGCCGGGGTGGCGCAGTGGTAAAGACGCCCGACTACTGTGCCGGAGTTCCCGGGTTCGAACCCGACCTCGGCGGCTGCGTTTCGATGGAGGCGAAACGAAGTGGCGTCCGTGTGCTGTGCGATGTCAGCGCACGTTAAAGATCCCCAGGTGGTCGAAATTACTCCGTAGCCCTCCACTACGGCTCCTCTTTCTCTCTTTCCACTTTCACTCCCACCTTCCTCCCTTCCCTTACGGTGCGGTTGCGGTGTCCACAGAAAACAAGTGAGACAGTTACCTCGCCTTTCCCTTCCTATAAATAAAATAAAAAAGAAATCAGATTCCACAGAAAACAAGACAGTTACCGCGCCTTTCCCTTCCTATAAATAAATAAATAAATCAGCTGCAGCTCGGCGGAGGATGTCGGCTCGATGGTGTGACGCGGCTTGATTCCGTGCCATCTGAGCGCTCCGACTCAACGACGCGTCCCTCTCTATAGGGCTCGTGCTGCAGCAATGGCCTGGCGCGCTGTGCCACAATGTGACGTAAATTATCACATGACAGCGAACCATATGCCCACTTCATAGTTCATCGCTTTGACCTTCACCTTGGTTGCCATGGGGCGGATGCGACACCGCAAGCGTTTCGCGGTTTGACCTCTGGCTCACTTGAAGGTCATGTTCCCGGCTTTACATCGCGGAGTGCAGTTGACTTGAATATCCACAAAGACCACCTCTATGAATTTCGTGCGCTTTGATAATTACCGCAAGTACCGTTTCAGGGGCCATTTAAACTCCTCCTTAACCTGGAAGGGTATGACGTGACAGCGTAATGGCTTCAGTCCTCGCCTCCACACCCTTGAGGATCCTAGTGCACGTACTACATAAGCCATTTGCTGCTCTTTGCTCGCTAATCCGCCATATATTATTTCACACATACTTATTAGCGGGCAGTTACATGATTATATGAAAGACTGCCCGACATGGATGAAAGGTCCGTTTTCACCAGGCAGTGAGAACGTGCCTACATGGCCTTGGAGTAGCATGCCTGGCTAGGGATCCAAGGGCCTATGTGGGTTCGATTCCCGTTTCGCCCTCCCGTCAAAAGCAAAACACGAGTTTTCAGCGCAGGTCAACTTAGACATGCCGTGTAGACTAGCTTTTGATGTCACTCAACTCTCCAACCAGTCATCACCTACTGACTACCGCCTGTCAGAGGCTTACCCCTGATTTTTCGCTCACAAAGCCGACGCCGAGTTTCATGGAATGCGGATCCTTTAACACTGGAGGGATCAAAGGTTTCTTCGCTTGTTTTGTTATAACGTGAACAGGTAACCCCACAACCTCGTAGATTGCATACCAGAGATCCTGCACTTCGCACACGCCAGTTGCTGGGCTGGCATGGTATTCGAATACGGGACTCGAACCTGGGACCATTCTACCGTTGTTCGCTGATGCCGACAGAGAAAATGATTGAGGGTACACGCGAAAGAGCTGGGTTCACTGAGTGACGTGCCGTTTCTCGCAGCAACTGCACGCGACTGGAAAGTCTCTCGACGGTTCGTTGCTGTCTGTGAAGCGAAAACACGCTTTTATCTCGCGAGACCGTCCGTGACGCATCGTTGGTTCAACGCGGCAGTGTCGAAGTGCGGAGGTGCTCTGGCGTTTTGCCAGGCGCGCGAGTTCATTGCTGCGGCAAATGAATTCCGCTGCCGAATAGCGCTTATTGCTACGCACACGCCGGTCGCTCATTCGATCCTTGATTTACCCGAGAAAATAGTTAGATTTAATAAATCTTCCACCTGTGTGACCCCCTTGAGGGTCGTTGCCGAGAGAGGAACTAAAAAAAAAAAAAATCAAAGCTTTTGGCGTTAATAATAACAGCAACAACAAAAAACACTATCAAATATTATTTTTCATTGCCGGTAAAATACAAATTTAACAAGCATGTATAGTATCAGGACTTATGATATCAAAGTATTCTTCAAAGTATTTCAAAGTATTCAAACTATTTGGTGTCACATGGCAACCGTTCCACGGAATGCAATAAAAAGAGGAAAATAAAAAAGCAGCTCTTGTGTGACACAACGAGGCTCGCTAAACCTTACATGAGTGCGCTGCTAACTGGCTGTTTTTGCGACGCACAAAAAGTGCAACCACGAATTGTGTTTTGAGATAACGTTTTAACATAGTTAACAAATAATGAAAACGTGTACGGTATGCATATACTGTTACCTGGTCATAGGTCCGGACACCTTTTACATAAGAATATAAATTAAATTAGAACACCATGCAGTTACTTGCAGATCTCACTGACTCCGTAATCTGAACATACTTCCAGGGCGAACAGGATTAAGCCCCGCCGGGGTGGCGCAGTGGTAAGACGCCCGACTACTGTGCCGGAGTTCCCGGGTTCGAACCCGACCTCGGCGGCTGCGTTTCGATGGAGGCGAAACGAAGTGGCGTCCGTGTGCTGTGCGATGTCAGCGCACGTTAAAGATCCCCAGGTGGTCGAAATTACTCCGTAGCCCTCCACTACGGCTCCCCTCTCTCTCTTTCCACTTTCACTCCCACCTTCCTCCCTTCCTTTACGGCGCGGTTCAGGTGTCCACAGAGCAAGTGTGACAGTTACTGCGCCTTTCCCTTCCTGTGAACCAACCAACCAACAGGATTAATCACTGCTCTCTCATATCATTCATAGAAATGATGTAATGCCAAACAACGTTCACGTGCCAATCTTTAGCATGTGTCAGGAGAACTAACGCGCATATTACTTGCATGCGACATCCACAGTTAATATTTTGGCCCGTAGATGCAACGCACCTCTCTAGAAAATCCGCATACATGATGTGGCTGCTGAAGAGAAAGCCAGAGCTTGCACTCGATCATTGAGTCTTGAGTCTGCATTTCCCGACGCTCGCGCTCGCTTCACTCGAGCTCGCTTTCTCAGCTTGTTCATTCCGGCCAGCCTTCGCGTCTGATGTGCTTGCGAGGGACCCCCCCCCCCCCCCCCCCACACACACACACACAATTGGAAAATTTCCAATTGCAATCCTAAGAAAATAAATTCCATGTGAAAGTGATTTGGAGTATGGCACAGCGACCTATAGAAAAAATAAATCAAAATCAGTTGGGATTTGAGAGACTCACCCTTAAGAATACAAATCCCAATTGTAAAGTCGATCAAATGGAATGTGAAAGATATTGTCCATTGGAACTGAAACTCCAAATGGGAGAACAAAATATACTTGGAAATCAATTTCGAATTTATACGACGCCAGTAGGTATTCGAGCGGCCAATAGAAATTCGAAAATTCATTTGGATTTCCTTCTGACCTATTGACTCCAATTGGATCAGTTGGAAAACTCAACTGGTTGCAATTTTTTTTTCGACTGGGAGATTCCTCTTCTGTGTAGCTTAGCTTATGAGCTCTATGTACGGATTAAACGGTTTAGCCGAGAGGAAGGTGCTACGGGATACCTGCGCGGCGCTCTGTATGTCATCGGTTAGAATTCCGCCAAGGACGAGTCGGAAAAATGCGCAAATGATTTGGTATCAAAATTGTGACGCAACCGTTCATTGTGCATCGTTAAGGGTGATGTCATAACATTTCGCTTCCTATTTTTACTCTCGAGTTAGGATACGGCGACGGCTTTTCAGTGGAAAGAGCGAACGAGCGCTGCGCTATTTATTTGCTTCTGACAGGGACCATATGCAACTTTCATCACGCTGGCTTCAGTGGGTCCTGCGCACTGAAGTTTTTGCTTCCAACACATGCCTGAAATTAGAAGCTACAAATGAAGCGAGTTCTTCCTAACAAGACCTGTTTCCTATTTATTAACTATTACGCATTTGCTATCTATAATTTCACTTCGGAATTCGCTCTGCGAAGGGCTTTTCTTGCCTCTTTTCTGTTGAATATGGGAATCCTCGGTTCCCCAATCAAAAGATCGATTAGTAATATGATAAAAGGTAAGAGAAAATTGACAGGACAGTTCAGTGGCACTTAACTGCGCCACAGCGTTGTTTTACGCGAAAGCCTGATACTCATGGCTGCATTTATAGGAGAAGAAACGGGGGAAGGCCGAGTAGATATCCCGCCCTTTGTTTGAGACGCGATACCGCGCTCTTATCGGTTTTGCGAGGCCCTCGGAAACCGCAGGGCACAATCGTCCACGCGGGGCATCACTGTTTTATTACTATATTCTTTTTTCTCCACAAAGGGAAGCATGGCGGTCGACTCTCGTGTCTGCGGTGGCTGCGCGTGCAACATCGACTTTTAATTCCTGGGCCTAGTGATTCGAGCTTTATTGACTTTATATTTCTTATTCTACGCCCAAAGAAAGGCTTGCAGAAACGGTATTCCGCACCTCTTGGCGTTTGGGCTCTCGAGGCCCGCACGTACTTACGTCTCGCGGCGCACGAGGCATGACGTCACGCGATCCGGTCGCCGGCGTGCATAGTAGAGCGTGTCCACAACGGCAACCGAAGCGAGGGTTGTTGCTCGCGTACACACGCAGCAGCGCGGATGCCATTGTGGAGTATGTGCCGCCTGCCCCCATAGTATACGTATACGGTGACGGACAGTGATGATAAACCAAGCCCAGTCTCCTCTCGTAGCAAACGCACTCGTTGCACGCACACCTTTTATTTTTTTATGAATGGGTCGTCGGCGTTTAATTGTTACCGTAAACGCCCGGCACTTGAGTCTGCTACACTCTGCGCTGATAGGAGTGTGAAGAAACAAGGAAGACCGCCGTCGATCATTCACTTGTTCGTATATACCTGCCTCTCAGAATTAATATATATATATATCGGGAAGCAATTTGCCAAGTCACGCGCGTCTCTTACAAGATCAAGATTTGGATTTGTACAGGATCGGTCGAATGTCAAATGTCCAGTTCCGAAGCGTACGCCTGTTTTCGGCCGTAGAGATCGTAAAAGCGTTATCTAACAGCGCTCATGCACAAGCGAGAAACGCGCGCAAAATGGGCGGCGATGAGAGGCCGAAAGGGCCGCAGGGGCAGACACCTCGGTTGCCGCAGCTGTTCGCGCGAGGTGTGCAAAACGGTGGCAGCATGCAGCTATCGTATGCGCACCATGGCGCACACCGTGCGCGACTCCCACCGCAGGCGCGAAAAGGCAAGGTTGCCGCCGCCGCCGCGGAATCTAGGCTGCACATCGGCTCTTATTCGCGGCCGAAATGATTTCCTTTTAGCCCGGTTTCAGGCGGTGGCGGGCCGCCCGCTAGCGCGGACTAGCGCGCGCGCCGCCGCCGCAAAGTTGCTGCAAGCTGAGAGGAGATGGCCGCGCAGTGGAGCAAGCGAGCAAGCTCCCAGAGGCTCCTTCCCCACCCCGTGCGCTGGCAATGGACCCGGTCCGGCATGTGGACCGAGCCATCTCATTGGATGACGGGATTTCGCTTCTCCCGTCGTATGTGTTGGAACGCTTCGAGTTCAGGCTTGTCCCGCTTCGGAAACGGGTTGTTTTGTCCGAAATCGACATTTCCGACATCTGGATATGTACATGAGACACGGCGAAAGCGGCGAGAATGTGATGCAAAGGTTGTGAAGCGGGACTGGAGGTGTTTTTCAGCGCATCTCTCAAGTGCCATGGTGAGTGATCATTCGAAAGGTGATGCCGTGAAGCCCAACTCGCCGTTACTGCTTTTCCTCTGCAACAAGTGGCACGTCTGTTTCTGACCATCGGTGTGCGCTGATTTTGCCGACGACTGGACCGAGCTCGTGGAGTGTGTTATTTCCCTACTCTAAAGCGTATGCACAGGCTATGTTCGTCTGCGCGAACCGGCCAGTTAAAGCAAGCCTCGGGTCGCGGTTCTAAAGGAAACTGCCCGTCTCACTATAATGGCCGATTTTGGAACGAGAACGTGTCGGTGGATAAGTACGTTCGCGCTGCTCTAGGCCGCTGTGGACGACTTGTTTCGAAGCGTGTAGACTGCTTCTGCTTCACAGTCGTCATTGTATACGAGCTGAAATAATTGTAGACGAGACGCATGAGCATTGTACTCGCGACAGCCTTTGGAAATGCCTACGTGACTTATCGTAAGTAGGGTAATTTACGAACTGCGATCGTTCGCGCTGTGTACGAAGCCGACATCTCCAGCTGTACTACAACGTGTGAGCAGGCGATCCTTTTGGAGTAGGAACGCGCAGGTAATGTTTGGTAACGTCTAGTGCTGGTCTAGCAACCATTTTTGCGTGCTGCTGCAGTCTAGTCGGTGATTCAATTGCTGATAAAGGAGAAGGCGTCTGCACAGCTCTGCTCTTTCCCGTGTGCTGCTTCGCGCTGCGTCGCTGTAAGAAGCCTTGCTGCCAGGAGTACAGGCACGTGGCGTGAATGTTGAGATGAATGCCCCGTGCTGTTTCTCCGGCTGCCGAGACAGCTTTCGGCGTTGCCGCCTGGGTTTCCTGCTCCGCGCGGCCATGTTATCATATGCTGCTTTGATGCGGAACTTTATCGGCGAAATTTGTTTGCGCTGTTTACTTCAACTGGGAATAGTGCTGTGAGAAGCGTTTGATTTAAAGCTGTCGTCGTATACGGCGTAGGGTCGACGTAATAGCGTTTGCCGCTGCCGCGATCATACCTTCGTGTGAGCCGTTTCACCCTTTAGTTCACGTCCAGCGTAGTGCGCGCCTTAATAGCGCCGTTTCTTTCTTTTTTTTTTTTCTTTTTTCTTTTAAACCACGATATGTACGTGTTAGCACAGTAGCAGTGCGCAATGAACTGATTATTTGTTGTTCGTTGCGCAGGTTGTTTGGTGATGAAGCAGACCTTGCAATGGAAGACATAGAGCGTCAACTGCAACCCATAAGTATGGCTCATGAGGAAGAAGAAGATGTGGATGACCCACAGCAAGAAAGTGGATCTGCCCACTGCAGTGACAGTGATGAAGCTACTGAACAGTCCTTGGGCTCTACGAGCAGTGGGGGCTCTCCTAAGCTCGGTGATGAAACGGGTGAAACCTTCCAGGACAATTCAAACACAGAAGATAACACAGATGTTGATGATGAGCGGGTGCATGAGCCTCAGAGTGAAATACGTGATGGTGAGTTCCAGTTCCAGGTTCAGAGCTTCCACATTGTGAATGCACGACAGGGAAAGAAGCAGTTTAAGTGTGATGTTTGCACAGGAACCTATCAGCATGCTTTCAGCCTCAAAAGACACTTTCTCAGGACACACGTCAACTACAAGTACCTGTCAGAAGCCGATATCACAAACTGCAACATCAATCTCAATCTAGTGCGCCAGCTACGCGAAGAAAGCGATTCTTTGCTGGAAGCTGCTTCAGGAGAGTCCAAGTTTTTAGGGTTATATCGTTGCCACCTGTGTTCTACACTGTTTGACCTGAGGGATGAGTTGAAGGTGCACGTGAGCAGCCATGCAGATGACAATAGCCAGAAAGGCTTCAGCTGTGGTCACTGTGAAATGACCTTCTCCCATCGGCAAAATCTTGTTCGTCACCAGTCCGTCCACTCGGGAGAAAAGCAGTTTTTCTGCAAGCACTGTGACAAGAGCTTTCCAACACAGGCCAACCAGCGGCGCCACGAAAAGACCCATGAGAGCTCAGATTTGCCATTTCCCTGCTCGTTTTGTGCAGCTTCCTTTGTGCATGGTGTGCACCTTCAGAAGCATCTCAGGAAGCATCACCCTGAGCACTACTACCCATGTGAGTCGTGTTCCAAGTTTTTTCTTGAGGAAGAGCAGTTGAAGAAACATAAGGCAACACACAGAGCAGCCCCTGAGAGTTCGACGCCAAAAAGATGCAAGCTGCCAGATGCACGTGCTGTGTTCCGGAGAAAGCGCGTGAAGGACTTTGAGTCTGAAAACAAGTACCTGTGTAGCATTTGCAAGCGCAGGTTTCAAACATTTATTAGCTTGCGCCAGCACAAGAAAGCCGCCCATGCAGCACAGCAGGACAGGAGAACACGCTCACTGCAGCCACGAAAAGAGCCAATAGCTGTTCGTTCTCGCGCAAGTAAGCCAACTGCGAAGGAGTTGTCTGAGGAGGAATTCTACATGACTATTGCTCATCGCATCTCTGAAAACCTGCTGTACTACCTGGACGGCAAGTCACCGCAGCTCAAGATAAAGCAAGACGAATGTGCCTTTCCTGAGGAAAAAAGTCAGAAGGTGGCCGTCCAATACAGCATCCACAACTTTCCTGCCGCGTTTGACATTACTCAAATGATGCAGATCTACTCGAACCGTCTTCCATCTGGCAGCAACACAGTGTCTAATGATGGCTCAGATAACAGTGAAGAAACAGAGTGTATCTTTCTGGGAGGCTCACAGCCAGACCGTGGCTGGCCTCACAGGAACAATGGTGTTGCTAATTCCAGGCCACAGAAGATTGGAGAAAATGTGATAGGGCGCAGCATCCCCACAACCTTCATATGCTCAGTCTGTGCTGAAAAATTTAGTTCGAAGAAGGCCATTGAGGAACACAAAATAAACAATCACCCAAATGTGGTCTGCACTCACGTGGAAATAGAAGGAGAAAATGAAGTACCTCCGGAGCTGTGCTGGACATTCACAAGTCCTGTTGGGTTTTTGCAACACACTACGTCTGTGCCGAGGGCTGAGCCAGTGCCACTCCAGGAGAAGCTTGTCTGCACCAAGTGCAGCTCAAGCTTCAATTCTCGTCTTGACCTCCATCAGCACATCCTTGACTGCGGTTCAAACTCGGACTTCCAGAAGCAGCTGACTAGGGGCTACAGTGTTCACAGCCGCCTTGGCTGCTCAGCTCGACAGCTTGGCATGTCTAGTAGGGACAGCCACTTTAGGGCTAAGAAGAGGTCACACATTGTCGAGAGCCCTTCGGCAGAAGCTAAACGTGCTAAGAGTAGCACTCGTTTACCACAAACCGAAGAGAAAGCCCTCGATTTGAAAATGCATCCTGTAAAGAGCCCGACAGAATCTCTTCCAGATTTGGTGATTGTAGAAGACAAGCCTCCTGAGGAGCAAATCACAATTGAGCAAGATGAAAATCCAGAGCCAGCTAAAAGCGTGCATGACTTTGAAACTGTGACGGAGAGCACAGAAAAGCACGAGATGATTGCGCTTGATGCTCTAGCTGACTCTATGGATGCAGACATAGAAAAACCACAGGATGTGGATATGGCTGTTTTGTCGGGCTCTGATAGTGTACAAAAATCTAGTCCCAATGAATTAATTGATAGTGCAATCAATGATGACAAAGCTGAGGCTCCATCTATTACTGAAAAGACTGATGACATGCCTACCAGTGTGCCTGATATAAAAGAAGAGGTTACTCCACCTTCTAGAGAGGAGATATGTGATGAAATCAGAGGTGAAAGTGACCAATCTGAGTTTGCTGAGAGTGAGCAAGTGCCATCTCCTGTATTTAGTGAAGGCAGGAGGGTTCTGAGAAGCAAGACTGCTGCAGCCAGTGGAACGGGCAGTGTGTCTTCTTCTGCACTTGTCAATTCTCACACCTGCAGCACCTGCAAGCGAAGTTTCACATATCTTGCCAGCTTGAAAAAACATCTAAGGGATATATGCCCCAACAAGAAAGTAGCTGGACAAAGGGTCATAAAAAGACGTAAGGGTGGAAAGGTTTCTAAGAAAGAAGGTTCCTCGAATGAAACCCAACTCCACACATCACCTGCGCATGACGATGTTGAGGTTAAGCAGGAACTGCCAGAAACTACGGGCCTCTCTTTGTTGAGTTCACTACGCTTCCCTGAAGATGCAGATACTAGCGGCCTTGAGCTTCTTGCAAATGCTTCGAGCATGGAGCGGGCAGCATGCACCAGCACGGGGGAAACATCTTGGTCTTCCAGTAGCTGTGCCAACTCTCAGCCACTAAACAGGCAGCAGACAAAAGAGCGTGAAAGTAAAGCTGTGGCTACACTACTTCGCAAGCCCAAAGGGAAAGAACAGGCAGGGGATGCCTGCCCTGATGCTGGTGACATTGAATGCAAGCCAGATATTAAGCCCCACACGCAGGAGCACACCTGCCCATACTGCCTTCACTCATTTGCCTACCTTTCCAACTACCGAAAGCATCTCCGTGAGGTGTGCCTGCTAAAGAAAAAAAAGGCCAAGCAAAATGGGGAAGGTAATGAATCATCGAACGCCAAGGCATCTGGCTCAGATGATTCTCGTTCTCTTGTGGACAGAGCTGATGGCCCTTCCACAATCACTATGTCTTTCAAAGGTCGCATTGAGAATTCAGTCATCAACTTGCTGCGCAACCAATCGAAGCAGGTTGAACTCATTGGGGCCCAAGCAGCCGCAGTCAAAGATCAACCCGGTGGAGCTAACCATTCCTCACCTAATTTTATGACCTTCTCGTGCCCGGTGTGCCACAAGATTTTCCTTTCTTATGTCAAGATGCTGCAGCACCGTCTTTCTCATAAGCTCCAGACGGATGAACCATCAGTGAAGGAGGAGAAGGCAGATATTTCTGATATGACTAGGGCTCATGACATGGAGATGTCTTCAGTGGACGAAGCCGGGCGTGCCTTTGATGCTGCAGGACGACTTGATGGAACTCACTCTCCAACTTCGGTTCCTGCTGCAAAGACAGACGAAGATCAGCGTTTTGACGAAATTCTTGGTATGCGAGGCAGTGATGGTGTTGAGAGCAGCGCAGATCAGGAGGAGCAGAAGACAGAAGAGCACAACTATGCAGCAGTATCTCTAGCTGAGCTGGACAGTCTCCCTGATGAAGATGACATGGAAGGCGAGGATGCAAATGCAGAAGAGGCTGCAAAAGAGGCTATAAGCCCTGTTGTTGAGACGGTGCCTTCTAAATGTAGCCCTGCAGCTGAGACAAAGGTGGCATCTGCAAACAAGAAAGGTGGGGCCAGCAGGAAGAGCCCAGGAAACGATGGTGCTGGCAGGCCATCTCCCAAAGACAAAGCACGCCGTGGAGTGCGCAGACTCTCTGGCAGGGCAGTAAGGACTGCAACCCGGGACAAGCAATAATTGTGCTAAAGCAGACTGAGTTGTGCTCAAGCGTTTTTTTTTTTTTTATTTTTTTTTTTAATCAAGATTTGTGGCTGTATATTTGTGTGACCACGTTTTGCCTTGCCCTTGTATGTTCGAGCAATACCTCACCAAAGTGTGTCATGAGATCTGTTATTTGAAGCAAGGCAATCTTGTGCTCAAGGACACCTTTTAGAAGCCAAGACTTGGCAGTTGTGTGCCTTATGTGTTAAAATGTTGTTGGGCTGCTCAAACTGTGGTGTGCCTTCCAAAATATGTATCTCAGAAAATTTATAAGATGGATTAAGTGAAGAAAAGTTGTCCGCTTATGCTTGGCTGCAAGCTGTGATGGGCCTTTTTGTATTTGCCGTGAAGTGCTTGTAAATAGAAGCATTTTTATTTATGTTTAATGTTTCACTATTGTGCATCCAGATAATTACCTTATAACATTTCTATTTAATATTGAAAATGATGTCCATAGGTCCTGCTATAAACAGTAATTAACATGTTTGGCAGAATTATATTGTAATCATGTGCCTTATTGTTGCTTGTGAGAGATTATTGTTTATTACTTGCAGAGTGTAAATTTAACAGTGAACAGTATTCACCAGTAAAGAGCTGTATCAGTGCCTTGCCATTAACTGCAAATACTGTGTATCTTCTAGTAGAATGCTCATAATGTACAGTTGAATCATACACACTGTTGCATTGACTACCTTCGAATGTGCCTTGACAAAGTCTTATTGTAGTTTACAGAAAATAAAGAGGTAGTATAGTGCCGAAATCGAAATTTTATGCCAGGCCGCCACTTGGAATGCTGTTCGGATAACTGAACGCGATTATTTTGTGACGTATATACAATAAACGCATTTGTCTCTCCTAATGCTGACTCTGGCTACCCTTTCCAACATTATACAGTAGGTTGTGCTTTCCAATGACCTTGACATTTTTCTGCCTCCTGATGAGATGGCTTTCCTGCCAACTTCAGCTGCGATGAGAGTAAGTTGCCTCAAGACAACTAGCGCGGCGCTTATTAGGGTTACACATGCCTGACTCGCAGTGGTAATGTATACAAGCACATGAGCCACAGGTTAGAAAGTTTGTCGTGGTTGAAGCTAATTTCACGCTGTCTGTTGCAAACTTAACGGCAGCTATGATAAGGGTTTCTTCAAATGCGACGTGTCTGAAATCACGCGGTTAGCAGCAAATGATTACTGCATAAATGTATAAAACGTATTTAGAGATTACGGTAAATTCTTATTGCAATTCTTTTAAGTAATCAGCAACATTGGCTAAGCGGTCAATTACAAACAAGCTGCTTAATTTTGTCTGGCTACATGCTTACGGTGCACCTGCGATATTGTGATACAATGGCAAGTGTTCTATGCGGTGCGCAGGAAGTTAGCTATACGTGGGTAACATCACTTCGTCGCTTGTCATCAATGTCATTTGTTGCGTCAGAAGCGAACTTTTTTTTCGCAGCTGCAACTGGCGCGGCCAACTCGCATTGTCGTGGAAACGACAAGGTCCGGAAGGCGAATTACCGCGCTCAGAGGAGCTACAAACTGTGCGACTGCGGTCAGACGTGACAGCTTTGCGGTCTATGGAAAGTCCTCGAAACAAAATACAACTTGCAGCCTGTCAACTGGTTTGACTACTGCGGGCAAAGCGATGCAACGTCGTGGCGCCGTGCTTGACCCATACCGAGATTTACTGGTCCTGATCTCCCGGCATGCACCACTGGGTCGTCCACGTCGCAAATGTTTACGTTGGTTTGTGTTGTGTCTGATGTAAAAGTAGCGTTGGAGTAGCATGCTTGTAACTGATGGGCATCTCGCGCCTACGAAAGCTGTCAGCTGTTTCGCTGCTAGTTTTAAATGATGCAGACTGTTACGGAGTGCAAGCGGTCGCCTCTGAAATGGTAACTCTGTGCCGTACTTTCGTTGGCGCTGCTGCTGTCATGCCTAAACACACGCCTACCGCGTTCTGTCGTCAGCATGTATTGTTGGTTGTCGGCAGCGGTTACACCTTTCGATTAAGCTTAGTTTCGGTTTTTTTTTTTTAGCTATTGTTCTCTTGCAAAACAACTTAGTTTCGTGTGCGCCGTGTTTCTTCGCGTTGTTTTTAAACCTTGTTTCGCTGGCGTCCGCCGTCCTGCATATGAAAAGTGTGCCGTGTCTTCAGAGCTAAGCAGTGCCATTGCTTGACCGTCGACTGCAGGGAACGGATGCGTGCGCAGCGTTTTCGTTCTTCAGCATAGCAAGTGCTTGTGGAATCGGCGTATTCCGCGTTGCAGCTCGTGGTCACGCGCCAGTGTGGTTTCGAAAAAGTCGACTGGCCATTTTAGAACACTCGCTGCTTCGAAGGGATGCAACCTTTGTCGGCGACGTGCTTTGTAACGTAGTGCTTAGTTCCCTTTGCCGCATTTTCTCATTTTTGTTTCTGCCTTGCTGCAGTGAAATTCGGGCGACATGAACACGGCCGTCATCATGAGGAATTCGAAAGTCCGTACATTTTTGTACGTGCTTTTAGGCTGCTGCATGATGTTTACGGTGTTCCTCCTGTCTTCCACGCACACCAAGTTAAAGGACTCGCAGGAATCGAACGACAAATGCCAACAGCAGCGGGACTCGCTCTCTGCTCAACTGCAAGGTGGATATTAATGCTGTTTGGTTCTTTTCGCGTTTGAGTCGGCTGACTCGGCTTTTTCTGAAATCAGTCGGTGGTGTTCTTTCCTGCTTTGGCAGTGCTTGTTCGCAAATGCGTTATGCATTATCAGCTGAACGAAAGCATGGTTTATTCAGCTAATCATTTCGTTGGCGGTATTCGTGTTAAACCGGCATAGCTGTTTATTGGTGTGAAGAGAAAAATATTGGTTCTGGTATCCTGCATTTATTACGAAGATATTTTTCAGTGTTCTTTTTTTTTTCCTTTTTATCACAGTCATATACGTTGATTTGGCGCATGTGAGCTACTACTTTAGCCCAAAGTATATTTTGTGATTAGCCTGCTTCAGACTTATTGTCTTTGGAGCAATCATTACTACTTCGAATTCAGGACATGACTAGAGTAAAGGTGCACAAAATCTTATTTCTGTGATCTCATCTGATAGAATATTGCATTGTAGCTTTATGCATTTTGCTTCAGCGGTCACTGACAGCTACAGCCATGTTACCTACGTTGAAAATTTCTTTCAGAGTGTTTGTTACCTAAACTGCTAATAAAAGACAAGTGCACTTGTGCCATCTTGGAGGGCATTGTTTACGATATTTTTTTTGTATTTTTTGTTTCTCAGGGTGCACTTCAAATATCTTGTTTACCTTAGTTTCAAATACCGTTTTGCATGGTTTCAATTCATTTGATAACTGAAGTGCGTTGATGCATGCGATGTGATGCCAGGATGGAGACAGGTGTTATCTGTAAGTGGATGCACTCACTGCACAGAGGACAAAACACTTGTTTAAAACTTTCGAGCTGTGTGCTCCAGAATTCGATAGAGGTTAAAAAACCACACCTAAAAAAAGAAAGGCAAGGAATGGCAATGTAATCCCATGAGTTTAATTGAACATGTTTTTATCTAGGCGTTTTGAGCCAAAGGTTCTCTAGGTACCGCATGTTGAGTTTGGAAAACATTGAGAACACATAGCTTAGGCATTCTAGAAGCACTTTGCCCTCTGTACAAATGGTGTTTTAGTGGTTACAGTGTAAAGTTGTCAATATTTTTGCAATGACTATTTATTGTTCTTCAGTGTTACAGCCTCGTAAATTATCAAGAGATATTTCCTGATACCGGTTGTGTTTTGCATTTTTGATTTGCAGTCGTTTATGAACACAAAAGCAGGTTGGAGAAGACACTTCAACTGGAGACAACAGACAGGAAAAAGGCTGAAGATGGTAATTCTATTGGCTGTAGCACATTTCTGCCTGGCTGAGTGATTTGAGAAAGATTTGATGTTGGGAAAAGTTGAGGGTCGCCGGAGAAGGGGTAGGCAGCGAACGCGATGGTTAGATGGCATCCTTGAGCCACTGCGGATGAAGTTATGGGATGTTAGGAAGATAGTGAGAGACCGGAAAGCATGGAGTGACATGGTCCATAGGGTCACGAAGAGTCAGACACGACTGAACGACTGAACTGAACAGAGTGTATGCATGCTGCCATTGCCTCAAACATGCAGTGCTAAGTATTGCTGCTTTGAATTATAATGTTTTCAAATCATAACGCAGATTGCTGAAAACATGTTTTGATATCAAGATTTTATTCGTTAGACCATTTCACTGCCACTTCCGAGATTACTCCTGAGACGTCACATACACACCTCCTGCTACTCCTGAATATTCTCGTGTTGTCTCTAACTCACTCCCTGCCACTTCTGGCACTTCTCATATTAAAAGAAATACAGCGGGGAAGTTGTGCGGTCTTTGGAGAAGGGACATAAATACTTAGCACTTGTAGTGTAAATTTTAAACAACAGATAGATCGGATGTTTCTAGATCGGCATCATCATGATTATTACCATCACCATCGCATCACTTCATTGTAGTCGCAGCAGCGCAGCCGTGGTGAGTCATCATGCCATGTGCATCTGCGCTTTGGTAGACGAAGGTATTGAGGAACTGGTCATGAATTCTGGCTCAGATGAAAGTTTACAAAGATGAAGCGTCTCAGCTAAATGGCTTGTTGAATGAAGATGGCAAGGAAGAGCCCCTGCCACCTATGATTGCAAAGAATAAAATGAGACCCAAAGAAGCGGAATAAAAAATGCCTACATGTCATGCAGAGCATGGTAGTGTATTACTAGCATAAAATTTTCATGGAACTAACGTACAAAAGCTGAGCCCAGCCAGCAAAAAAAAAAGAAAAACCTGTAGGGAGTGGGGAGCAATCAGAAAAGAACTCTGCTGTTAAAGGCTTAATGTTCAATGAAGCATGCAGAAAACCAAAGTTAATCAAGGAGGCATGTAGGCATTTATAAAAATGTGTTGATCTACCCTTATGCTTCATTTTTGTGCAGTTTATAAAGGGGAGTACCAACTCGCCCAAGCCTATGTATCATTAATGAGAAAGGCTCTGATTTTATACCTTGTTTTAGCTTTAGCTATTAAAGAACCTGTATAAATTGGTTAATGCTGTGAAAAATTTAAGCGCAGAGACTTTGCTTGCAATCAAAAGTTGATGTAGCATGCATTGCAGGTTTTTGGCATTTACCTGTTAATTGCAAAGTGTGTAAAAGTGCATTATTCTCTTGCTTTGACAATCTTGAGGAAAGCTACGGATGCAAAGTCGAAAAAGCTGTATACTATTGTCATGGTTCTAGATGTGCCTGAACTGTGTACTATTCTAAGCCAATTACAGAGTCCTTTTTGTGTTACTATTGTGATCCTTTTGCTTATATATATATATATATATATATATATATATATAATATATATTACATTTTTTTTTTTTTTTCAGCTGTAAAGACTATCAGAGACCAGTCTGAAAGGGATCGGGTATGCTGATATTATCTTGTCTCCTATCTTAGGATTTGCGTCTCGCTGTTATGGTGATATGCAGATTGATGTAACTGCTGTACAACTTGGCAAGTTAAGGACATTATTGCAGAGCGAGTGAATGAGCTTGTGATGGCTGGCTATGCAACCACTACTTAAAGTAGCATGGGGAGCAAATTTCGGTTGCATGTTTTCTTGTTAACTTTTTTCTATCTGAAACTATATCCATTTTGTGGATGTTTTGGTCAAAAACTATTTTGCCAGTTTAGGGCACTGGAAAGAAGACAACTGCTGAACGAGATCGAAGAGCCATGGAAAATTTATTTTTGGCATTTTGTTGCGTGTCCAAGTCTTTCAGTGACGTTTGGGCAACTATGGTCACACTCAAAGCACTTTCTAGGGTGCAGTCCTATATTATGACTGCAAGTTGTGCAGCAAACACCGTTTCTTTCCTGTCCTTCTTCTGGTTTGTGGTCGTTGAAATTGGGGCAGTCTGTGCTGCTTCCTCTGGGATGATTGTACATAATATGATGCCTCCTATTCAGCCATTCTTTACAGTCCATATGTGCAGACAGGCTTAGCTTCATAGTGCAAGCCCTTGCTCTCCACCAACTGCCCGATCGCATGGTGGCAGTACTGCAGGTGCGCTGCGTCATCGTCCAAATGAAACATGATCATCTAAACTTTCAAAAGCCCTCAAAAATGACCTTTCTTGATAATTTCTTGGACTTGCAGTAAAACACGTAGCTCCCACAATAGTACTAATCAAGTCGCATGCACCAAAGATGGTGTCTCCACCGCAGCGGCGCAGTCTTTTTTGTCGCTGCTGGCACTTAATTCATTATCATCATCATCTGGTGAAGGCACAATGGTCTTTGCTAAAATCATTTTTGCTTTCACTAGTAGTGCACGAATTCTTGCCATTGAAAGCACTCAGCAAGAATTCCACTGAGCTTTGCTGTCAACAATGCAAATATGCCAGTGCTCAGAGCAAAAAAAAAAAAAAAAAAATTCAAAGTGCTTTTTTATAGTGTACAAAAGCAAACCATGCGGAAAAATAGTATTTGTTAAGAGGTGGTGGTTAATGCATAGTTAAAAAGACGCACGAAATTCAATCACTGTAAAGCTTGTTGTGTGGTGCCTAACAATGAACCAGAAAGGCCGTGTTGCATTATAGGAAAAGGCCCAGCAAGGAACCACAGAGGGTTATTGATACATTTTACATTAGTACTGCATGGGGATCACTGCATCATATCTGCCTACAGCCACTAAATAATTTTTAATAATTTACAACTGAAGTTTTTCTCTCGGATATTTCTCTCATAGATTTTGGTTTCATGGGCTGAGCAATGGCTATGATGTCAATGTTTTGTATGGACTGCTTTCACAATCGAGGAAAATAGTGGAGCTGGGGAGGGGCTCTCTCCTCTTTTGGACTGGTCGGCCTTTTGGCCGGCAGTGTTCAGCTTGTGCTGGTCATGAAAACCATGTTTTCTTCTCTGTGAATCCTAGCTCAACATTATTCATGCTTAGCATACTTAGGTATTGTGCAGGAAGGATATATCTACAGAAACATGCACCACCCTAGCTGCCGCATCCTCACTGCGTTACCTTGAACTCGCTTTAATGGCACGCATAGATGTATTTAGGTTTTATGCAAGCAGTGCCAAATTTCTGCATATTAAAAACACTTCAGGCACTTATGTGGCTGTTTCCTATCATAAGCAGCTCTATTGCATGCTTCTACTCACAAAGGAACCAAGAAATTTGATAGGATGATTGTGCACAAAATATTCTTTGCAACGAGACGAAATATAATTATATGAAAACAATCATTGGGAATTCCAATTTTACATGTTGTCACTGGAGATGTGTGTCACAGATATGGGTTTTATTTTAAATGCCCACCCACGATTTTCTAGCCGAGGATTCATTGGTAGCTTTAACATGTGTATCAGTGGAAGAACCATCCAACAGCAAAAATGACTCTTGTAGAGAACCACTGGACTGCCGGCTAAATATTCAACTTACTTATTACTTATTATTCTTGCTTACTTCATGCTTGCTGCTTACAGGAGGATGCTTGCTGTAGTGAATTAGCAGGGCAGAAATTCTGTGATATGTTGGTAGTGCTTTAGCATCTTTGTGGTATGCCATATACAATTGAACGATAAGAATACATGAAAGAACATCCTTTTGTTATCCTTTTAAATGCTTGTCCGTAATAAATAAGTTGAATGTTTAGTTGGTAACGTCCCCTCCTAGGCATTGTTTATTTATCACAAGCACTGTGACCATGCCCAGCACAAATTTCTTGTGCACATAGGTGTGTTGCACCAGTGACATCAATACTAGTTAAAGGCTTCAGCATGGTGCTTGTGGCGACAACGAAGTGATTACATTGCAGCCTTCCTTTTCTTTCCTCTTGTGACCTTTACTGAACTTTGCGGTCATAGCCATTGCTCGGCTGTAACAAAAATTGAAATGGTTCTGTAAAAACATGATTGTAAGTTATTTAGGTCTTAGGCTAATATATGGGGATTTGTCCATAGTAATGTTTTGCGCATCATAAGAAAGAATAAAATAGCCAACCAAAAAATGGGTGTCTGTACTCCCTTAAGCGTTACCGCCCATGTTGCATCAGAGCAAAAGAAGCAGTATCATCTGTTCTCTCTAGTGTACATAATCATTGTGCCTTGCAGTGGAATCCAGCCCTTTCATGCTGTAATATTGTGAACTTTGTCCACTTGTTTAGGTGTCCGGTGTAAATAGTTTTGTCGATACTGTGCACTTCTAAATGAATACTTAGTGCTGTTAGGCATTTGCAGTTTGCTCTAAACACTTTTGTTAGAAACAGCCCTTTAAAAAGGACACTCTACCAGGGTGACTCATTGGTTGGAGTGCTTACTGAGCCAGGAAGCTTGGATTTGATCCTGGCTTTGAGGGCTGGATTTCAGTGGAAGGGAAACACAAGGCACCCATGGCCTGTGTAATGTCAATGCATGTTAAGGAACCCCAGGTGGTCGGAAGTACTTGGAGCTCTTAACTGCAGCATCCATGAGTCACTTTGGGATGTTAAACCACTGAAACCAAATCATAAATAAAACCAGTTGAAGGGTCTGTCAGGTTTCTTTTTTTCAGGGACGGAAACTCTTTGTATAATAAATTGCCTGGCATTGGATGTGGGGCTAATGAGCATGGCAGAGTAATTTAAACCTGAATTTTTTAATACAGAAACGGCATTTTCTCGTGGTAATTAGCATTTGCAAATGCTTACTTACGTTATGATTGGGTACTGCCTTGGCCGCGGGCAGTGGTGATAACCAGCATGACAATAACCGAGAGGTCTCTCATTTGATTAAAATTCACTAAGATGTTTTTTTTTAACACTGCCAATAAAACAAGACTTAATATTTATCACAGATACCAGCAGCATTTGTTGCCAGGAGCAGCGCTGCCTTTCGCTGTCAACATAGTGGTGTCTGCCTTTGCAAAACATCTTGAGAGGTGATGAGAAAACATGTTAAAACCCTGCAAGAAATAATGACTACAAGAGCAAGGCTAAGGCACGTGAAGTTCGGCCAAAAGTTTTAACGCACCCTGGGGCTCTTTTGGCTCTGAGGTGTTTTTTCTTGTTTTCTGGAATCGAAAGTTTATTTCCAGTCAAATATAAGAAACAGGACTTTCATTGACAATTCAAACTTTAAATTGCTGTCCCTTTCCCCCCAAAAAAAACAAGAGCTACCTTTGCTATTGTTGCAAAATTGAAGCTTATACAAGAAAATGCTAATATTTTTATATTCATCTTTGGTAATGAGAATAATTTAGGGCAAAAATGATTCCTTATGTGGAGTGTCGCTTTTGAAGTAAACACAGTTCTAGGGGAGCACTTTAAGAGGCTTCTGGGTGTATTGAGATGGCATCGTCTTCATTTGCCATGTTGCTGGGAGGCAGAATGCAAGGTTGGAAAAATAGTAGCATTAGCCAAGCACAGCTGCACCTGAGGCTTAAATGTCAATATGTTTTTATGTTATCATTAATTTGTCATTTGCCTAACATATTATAATTCCAGTAATAATGAGCCTGTCTTTCCACAGGCGGATGCTCGGGACAAGATCAGGAATTTGGAGAAAGAGCTCGAGGAGTTGAAGGCAAGTGTTGAGTCTTAACTAGTTTCCTGACTTGTCCTGGCACCCACAAGTATACATGTATACGTGTTGTTCGATGTTTCGTGTCATAGAGCATGAGATGAAAATTTTTATGTGTTCATGCTAAGCTGGTGTACTGGAAATAGAAATGTTCGAATTTCCTGTAAAAGTAACAAGTTCATGTGGCTTAATGAAACAGTTATTACCTTGGTACATTTGAATGGCTATGGCTCAGTGTTAGTAAGATGAAAAGGAATCACTGATCTGTGTTGAATTGGGTTTGTTCGTTCACGGTTATGTTGGAAACAGTGCTGAAAGTTAAGTCAGAATGAAAAGAAGGAATGCAACACACATGCTGACTAACTGGCATTTCGTTTCAGAAAGACGGAAATATATATACTGCATTCCTACAAAAAAAAAAAAAGCTTCAAGTTTCTGCACAGAATTATATAGAGAAGAGAAAGGTGTGCTCTACTGAGAAAGAATAAAACTTAACAAGTGAAGACCAACAAAACAGTGTGAACAAGTGATTACAAACAACAAGGGTAAAGGATATTTTGCTTGCAGCCTAGTGCGTGCCAAAGAAGTTATGAAAAGAAAATTGTGGCGGACGAATACAGTAAAATACCATTTGAACGAACGTCACTTAAACGGAGTATTCAGTTGTACGATCTTTATTAAGTTCCCCCGCCGAAGCTCCATTGAACGCTCTGCAAACGCCCTTCATTTTAACGAAATTCAATTGTTGCTCATTTCAGTTCTACGAACATTTTCTATAGCATCATCGTGTGTCTCCCACGTCGTACTGAGTATTTCCACCAGAACAACGTGCACTTTTTCCTGAATATTTGTACGTTGAGAAACATATTTTATTAGCGCGTGACTAAAACTGGCCGTTTTAGTACCTGGCTATCTAAACAAGCTTGTATTCAGCGGACTCACCAGCTAGCTTTGCAGGCTTAATTGAATCCACAGTTATAACCACCCCTTCAGCCCTACAAGAGCCTTTTAGCTCCAAGAAAGGCGTACGTATGCATGCTGGTTAATCGTGATCGGCTGAAGGAATGATCTGCTTGGAGGAAATGAATGCCTCTGCTGCCCAGCAGACCGCGCGGTGCCGGACGAGGTTCGAGCTTGCAAACAGTGACTGAGGCCAACCCTACTGAAAAAATTGTATGAGGCAACAACCTCACATTTTCTCACACAGTCTCAATCAAATCACGTAAGAAATCACTTAAAAGTCGCATATAATTGTGTAAGATCTCATAGTTTCTTGTACATTGACATAAATTATGGAAGATATATTATGATAATGATGTGCACCGTATGAGGGTCTATTTTATTCGATGAGGTTGTGTGAGGTCATTGCTCCGTAAAACTTTTCGTTTTTCAGTAGGAAATAACACTGCAGTCCTAAGTTCAAAAGTGGTGAAAAAGGCTACTGCATTACGAGTAGAATATTTACCGCTAAACGGCTTCTTGGTGCTAATAGAAATACACTTTCACGCACTTATTTCAGTTCAGTGAACTTTCACTTCAACAAACATTTTCCTAAGGTCCCTTGAATTTCGTTCAAGTGAAGTTTTACTGTATCAAGGTGAAGGGTACATACTCTGCTCTTCCGAGCAGAGCATGTGCTTATAAATTTATCATTTTGTGCAGCAGCTTGAATCTGCTTTCTTGTGGGACACAGTATTTATTTGCGTCTTTCTGAACAAAATAGCCAGTTGCTTGTCAGTGCCTGTATTGCGTTTTTTCTTTTCGTTCTATTTCAGTGCTCTTTCCAACATGATAAAAAGGGAGCATTAGTGTTAAGGTAAATGCAGAGTAGTAAAATAATTACAACTTCACTTTTCTTCTTCAACATGCGATGTGCAGAATGCCACCCGGAATATGACACTGGCTGCAGTAAGTTCAAACTGAGGTTGGGTGCCTTGCAATATTGTATCGTGTGCAAGCTGACGCTAGCTGTGAAACTGCCCTTCTCACTTTCTTCCTCAGAATGCTACTGCAAACAATGCCACGCAGCTCGCAGTAAGTCTGGGTGAAACACTGCCCGCTGTGTGCTTGAACATATACCATAATACAACAGCTGAATGCTGATACCATGATTGCCAGTCTCTGGCAAAAATGCTGTTCATACCTTATTTCTCAGTTTCTGGTACTGTTCTGGTTTGGTGCACATTGATAGCTGCATTAAGCCTGAGCCTGCATTGGCTGCTTTGCAAATCTCATTTAGTTGTGTTTACACTGACTCTGTTGGCTACAAAAATGTGCTTCTGACTTTCTTCCCTAGAATGGCACGTCAGACAGTGCTAAACACAATGTTACGCAACCCGCAGTAAGTATGTGCGGTAACCTGACCGCTGTGTGCTTGAATGTGACATGCAGGAGGTATATTTTTCCACGATACTGCTGCATAATGCCAAACCGCCAATCAAAACCCGAAAATGCTTTATATATCTCATCCTTGTTGCTTCTTTGATTGTTCTTTTAAGGCTGTCCAAGCAGAAGAGTTCAAGAATCTCAAAGCCAGCTTTGATACGCTCCACCAAGAAAAAGAAAAGGTTGATAATGAGCTAGCCAACCATATCACATTGCTTCAGCATGAAAGAGACTCAAGGCAAAAGTTAGAGAGTGAGTTGAATCTCTTTTTCATTTTGTTCTGAAGCAGTTGTTTAAAAGTGCTGCTATGCAGCTTGAGCGGGTCTGGAAGCAGAGCGTGTTGGAGTAGCTTTTTTGTCCATTGATGCTTTGTTCTTGACAGCTGATGGTTTGCCTCTTAGTGACTGTGTGCCCTGTCGCGGGGGTACAGTGGCTAAGATGCCCGACTACTACGGCGGAGTACCCGGGTTCAATCCCGACCACCGGCGCCTGCGTTTCGATGGATGCGAAATGGAGTAGCTTCCGTGTTCTGTGCGATGTTAGTGCACGTTAAAGAACCCGAGGTGGTCTAAATTTCCGGAGTCCTTCACTATGGCGTCGCTCACAGCCCGAGTTACTTGGGGACATTAAACCCTACAAACCAAACCAAACCATCATCGTGACTGTGCTTTTCAATATTGCAGTAAAGTCGAATTCCACATCAAAATTCATAAAGCTCATGGAGGAATCTGCTGCAAAGTTTAACTGTGAAATTGTCAAAGAAAGATTTCAGTAAAGGCAAACAGGACACATGAAGGCCTAAAGGTTGACAATACGAACTGCTCTCCCAGTGGTGATTCTTATATTGTGAGTGCTCTGAAAAGCTTGCAAAACAACAAAAAGTCGCCGTGTAGCCCATGCTGCATCTGTGTTACCGCACTGCAGGAATGCATGTGTTCTGTGCTATGTTTTGTTGCCATGCATAATCACAATGAGATGTCAGCATAAATACACCATTATATCCTCGTTACACTATGGTTGTCTTGTCGGCTGCCCCTCAAGAGGGCGAGTAATGGCACATAGTAGCTGAGCATGACATATACTTCATGCATGCCACTTCTGTGTGCTGTGCCAAGACGTCAATGCAGCTGCCATTTCCTGTGGCCGTTTGGAATGAGTTGTTGACCATTGTGATGCCAAGTAGTTCATCTATGAACTTTGGTAACCACCATAGTTTCTTGGGGTTGATTTTCTACAGTTTCTATGGTGACCACATCAAATTTTGGCCACACGACTTTTCAACTTTTCCATACTGATTTTTGAAAGGCGTTGGCAGTGAAACCTTTCCCACTTTCTCCTTTTCACTTCTCTTCCTAATCCTCTTCTGAGTTCTCTTTTTCTCTGATGCTATATGCTTTTTCTCATGGTTCATTGTGTCCTGTTGTTCCTTTTCTGCCTGAATTTCCTTTGCAGCCAACTCCTTTGTGGTTCATTTCACCCAATCCTGCATTTTTTTCCCTCTTAGATCCTTTCCTTTTGCGCCCATTACAGATAACTTTTGGAGGTGATATGCCTCCTAGAAACTGGCACCAGTGCACTGTGGCATTAGCTGGGCTCTTTTAAGGCACCAAACTCGCGCCTAGTATGGGCCCAAGTTTGACAGCTATTGGGAGCTGAAATTTACTTTTTGCATTTTATTTTCGAATGTTGTCTTAACGGCGTGGGCAGACGGATGGACGAACTTTCATGGATGTAAAAAGTTTTCTTCTTTAGATTAGAGGCATGGCTTATTCCTTGAACTAAGATTAGATGAGATACTGGTTGTATTCAGCAAGTGTCAGGTGTATACGTGGTCCCTTCTTGTGACCTGCGGCATGTTGACTTGCCAATGTGGCGCTTCACCTCTGCCTCAGGGATTGTCCATTTTACCAGGCAACTTTCTCTGATCTTTGACAAGTGTCATTGGTTAATAAGGCTTCTGATTCCATTCTTGTGGTGTCTACTTGCAGGGCATTTGGTGGAGTTACAGGAGGCAAGGAAAGCTCAAGGCCAGCTGGAGCTGATGCATCAGGTATGTGTTAACTTACAAGTACTTGTCCATTGATGTGTCCAAATTGTCAACAATGGGTGCTCAGCACACAGTGGTGATTTACTGTCGGTCACAGATGAAACACAAACAGGATAAATGGCACAGAAGCAAGAACTTTCACCTTAGCCTCTGCAGAATAAATTCACCAAGTTTCCATGCATCATTGTTGTAACCGATAATTGTTATAACCGGGTTAGGCTAAAATAACAAAGAAAACATTATAAACTACACATTTATTGAGAATGAGGTAGCCTACACTTTTTATTTCGTAGCGAGAAGAAACCTAAAATCCGTAAGCGTCGTCTGTCTCACGGCAATCTGGCAGACATCTTTCTGCAAGGCATTCAACTGCTGAACATAGTGCAGTGGAAGGTTCTTAGAAAAACAAAGTCCCGCAGGGAGTCTATCATTCTCAAAGCCTTCTGGTGAGATGCAACTTGCACAGGTTCTGGTTCATCATCGTCGTCGCTACTGTCACCGTCCTCCGTGCCAGTGACTGCTGCAACGATAGTCTCGTCTGTCAGCTCCTCATCTGTTGCGATAAATCATTGGCATGCAAAAATTCCTGAAATCCCGATGTGTCGCCGTTATTACCTCGGCAGGAGCTTCGCGAACTTCCGCGTCACCGGCATCCCCAGTGAAGCTTGTCTTCCTGAAGCAGTTTATGTTGGTGGAGGAGCTTACTTCTGCCCATGCTTCAAAAATGAATTGCACTGCCATCAGGAGCGAGATCTTCAGGTCTGGCACCGGTCGGCCTTCTCGAACAGAAATGTCGAGGTTCAGCGCGAGCCTGCTCAAAACTCTTCTGCAATACAGTGCCTTGAAGCAAGCAGTCATGCCTGCATCCATAGGCTGCAAGCTTGCAGAGGTGTTAGGTGGGAGGAAAAAAAGTTCCATTTGTGAGAGCTTCTGAGCTGTTCGGTGCACAGTGCAATTGCAGAGCACCAATGCCACCTTCCTGCCTTCGAGCTGTGTCCGCTGGCCAAACTCGACCAACCTCTCGCAGAAAAGTTGCGCGTCATCCATGCTTTCCCATTATAACGGTGTGAACCAGGATCCTTGCGGCACCACGAAAACAGGGGGAATTCTTGAATTTCCCTATTACAAAGGCAGGGCACTTGTCGCTGCCATCCATGTTGGCACACAAGAAAACAGTCGTGCAATTTGCTTTGCTTGCTGCTCTTACTGGGATTGCCTTTGACAGTGTGCATCTTTGATGGTAGCATCTGGAAAAACAACCCAGTCTCGTCCCCATTGTACAAGTCTCAGTCTGCGTATGCTTCTCATGTGCAGGGCAGTGTTTCCTCAAGCCACTTCTGCCTAGCGTTGACATAGAGTGACCCTGCCTCGCCCATGACTGTTTTGTAGACGATTCCATGTCTCTCCGTGAACCGTTGAGTCCAACCACCACCAGGCTGGAAGTCGGTGTTGCGCAGGAGGTGTATGAAGTGCTCCGCATTCTCCGCTAAAATCAAGTGACTAATCGGCAGGTTCGCTGCCCCGTGACGAACCCTTTTCCAGCTGCTGTTCATTGCATGGGCAGCACTGGCATCGCTTTCGTTCTCAGTCCTGAGCGCGTTGCGGATGATTGTCGATACTGTTGGTCGTGTCAGTCTAGCAGCGCCTTATGCACTTCCCTCCTCCTCCGCGTGAAGAAGTGCTCTGTCCTCCCCCGCGTCTCCGCGGTATGCAGGCTTCCCCGACGCACCCGACCGCGCTCTGGATTGACGCGCTCTGTTCAGATTTCTTTTCTTTTCTTTTGTCACTGCATCAGCATTGTCGGCGTTTCCGCGTACGTGCGCGTTTTTGTGGTTGGTGCGTTTTCGTGTTTTTGTTGACATTCAATGACCGTATTTTATTGTTATAACCGATAATGTAATATGACACCATTGTAATAATCGAATTATTTTACCCTAGAATATGTAGCAGTACTGAAGGTGCAGCGGCGTGCAGCGGCTGCCCAGTTGTATCTGATATGTTGTTAAAACTGATATTGTTATAAGTGGGATTGATTGTACAGGTTTTATGTACAGGGACGACCTGTGCAAAGTTAGGTAGAGCAGTCTTATCACTGCTGAATACAGCAAACTCGTTAATTTGGCCTTCTAGGAACAACAAGAAAAATGTCCAATTTAATTGGGGATGCGGGGCTAAAATCATAATTTTCATCCCAGAAAACTTTTTTTAAACTTTTTGATGTTTTGGTTAATGCATGTATTAAAGAAACTTCTCACCAAGTGTGGTTGTCATCTGTGCGGTGGGAAAATTATAACCACTTTTTTGCGAGATGGGGTGCACTCGCCATCGAAAACACCTATGGACGCTGATTTCAAGACGCTACCGCAGAGCGGGCAAGAGACTGAATGCAGAGTGTATTGCCACATTTGAATGCTTACTTTTTGCACTCTCTAGCCAAAAAATACCTGCTATCACGACTACAGCAGACAACTAAAAAAAGGCAGGAAGAGGCAAATTTTGGGCGATGGTAACAGCGGATTGGCTGGAAAACCAAAACAGATTTATTTTTTTTACTAAAACAGAGCACGTAACTCTTGAACACTGTTCTCGCACCACTGGGAGCCTGGCTAACCAAAGTGTTCAACAGGCTGGAGATAGAATAGGGAGCTTAAACGAATATGCATGCCCAGTAACCAACCAAGCAAAGAATTTCATGAGCACAGACAAGGGCGCTGGACAGCTGTAAAGCTGTCCAGGAAACTCGAGAGGGAAACTCAATGAAATCGCCACAGAGAAGTGTTCTGTTGGAATGGACAGCCCAGCGTATGCACTAGGCCACCTTAATATATTAATTTAGCCCTGTAAACTTGAAGAACATGTTCTGAAATTTTTGAACTCATTTTTCTCAGTTTGTACTTTTTGCAAGAGCACAATCGATGGGAAAATTACCATTTGTAAACTCTTCCTCCAGAGGCTACTTTCAAGGTGGTTTCTAAACTAAAATTTTATTGGGAACAAGATAAGGTGCTTTTGGATTCCTATTAATGCAATAAGAAAAAAATTATCCAATATGCGACATGCAACGACACCGAAAAAAAATGAAGTTCATTTTTAAAGTGCTCAGATTTTTTCAAGAATGTCATAAAAAATCCACTAATTGCCTTATCCTGCACAATGAACTACATAGAAGTTATCTAAGTAGTACAAGTGATTAGTATGTGATTAGTACAGTTTTCTTAGCTGACACACTTACTAGTTACTCATTATGACAGCTATAACTTTTTTCTCTTTGTGCTGAGGTGACGAAACTTGCTGAGGTGACGAGAGGAAGATACGCCATTCCTGAATATTTTATAGAAATTTGTTAACAGTCCAAAAGTTGACCTTTTAGCCTGCATCCCCCCTTAACCTAAAGCTTGAATTATTGAATGGGCCTGAAAAAACTGGCGTAAACCATTTGCTTCACAGTAATTTTTCTGATAAACATCTGCATGATAAATAAGGGAGCGTTGTTGTTTCTCAGTTTCATCAAGTGCTTTGCTTTGCACACTGTTAGGAAGGCTTCTTTCACAGATTGGAAGGTCCCTGTTCACAAAACAGCCCCATTGCATTTTGAGAATGCTTTACTGCACGCTCAATGCTGTGAAACATTGCGGCGAACTTGAAAATTTTCAGTGTATTTAGAAAGTTGTAAATATTCCTAAGATTCATTCTTTTTCTAATATGAATCGAATAACAAATATATATGATTCATATTTGAAGTTTCAAATATTCGCATACCCCTATTTTAAATATCCCTACTTGTATTCCTGTGTTCTTGGATGATTAGTGACATGGCATTAATTTACTTTAATGTTGCCGTGTAGAAGGGCATTTTTTTCTTTTGTTTTCCAAGTAACTGCAATCTGAATTTCGGTTTGCTTTGTGAGGTTTTAATGTCCCAAAGCGACTTAGGCTATGAGAGACACCACTCCGTAGAGGAGGACCGGAAATTTCGGTGGAGAGTGAGAGGGGGGGGGGGGGGGGGGGGGGTAGACCTGCACAGCCTCGTTCTAGCTATAACAGGGTCACTTCTTTTAAAGCGACATTGTGTCTGACCCACCCACGCAATAAATTTAAATGACAGGCCTTGTGAAGCAGCACGTCCCAGTACCTCTGTGCTTGGATCGCTTTGCATCGATATGTGCATGCGTCAGACGCAATGTTGCTTTGGAGACAGTGACAGTGTTATAGCTAGAAGTGGGTGACCCTGTACATACATGGAGCCAACCTTTGCATGGTCTAAGCCAGTTTCGTTTGAGCCATGGGTAGTATGCACCTCATGGTGATGATCGGGTGGTCACTTCCCTGATAAGCGGTAGGTAGCACAAAAGCAAACCTCCAGTAATCACAGGCTTGTTGGCTGTTCAGTTTGCTAATAGACAGCTGGCTGCGTGGAAGTGTGGAAGACAGGGTGAAGCACCATTTAATTGGCTTTACTCATCATTTGCCTGAGCCTTCTGGCCTTGTGATTGCGTCATTAGGCTTTCTTTTTCAGTGTGTAGCACCACTAGCTGCATTCACAGATTTCGCCAATGTCTATCCAAAGCCACTCTCTCTTTTTCCATGAACTTGAAGCGTGAAAGAAAAGATGGTGTCACGTGGCTTAGCCAAAGAGTAGTGGATTCGCCGCACAACTGCAGCCAATTAGAGATGGTCGCATATCGCAGTTGCGGCCAACGCGGCCGTCATCGGACACTGCTGTATAAGCAAGTGTTATTCCGAGCTGAGTAGGGGATGTTGACTGAACCAGCTGAGCAGTCATGTGTCGCTCACACGTCACTCAGGCTCTCTCCTGTCACGTCAGTCACATCTCTGCCTTCGCAGACAGCAGATGTGTACGTGGCCTGCACTGTAGACCTTGGCCCCGCACCGCTCACCGCATGTTGAAGTAGCTTGTCTCACCTTCAAGCCTACTTCCATGCTGTTTGACAAAGTGTAAAAATGCATAGGAAAGTATAGCAGGACTCAGCAGTGCTAACACACCTACTTCACATTTTATTAACTATGCAAATCGGCAGTAATGTTTTAGCGCTGCATGCATGCTGTGATGTCATACTGTTGAGATGGGGTTTTAACTTGTGTTTGGAATCAACTTATACGCTGTAATATGCAGTAATTGAATCCACGTGCTTGCTAAGTGCTTCAGTTTCATCGTTCTTCAATACAATTTGTAGAATTCACAATGCCATTATATGCAAAAATATCTGATTTGTGTTGTGGTGTACCTGAACAGTGTGAATGTTTGGTGGGTTTTAGACGAGACAAGTGGGGATCACAGCTTACTAAATGAAACACATTTTGTGTGTAGAGCTACATTGTGTCTGTGCATAATTGTGTATGAACGTGCTCATATTTTCTGTGGTCTTGTTACAAGAATGAAGCTAAGACCTACAGGACTAGACAGTGTGCATGTCCTGCTATAGGCAGCAGCAGCAGGCTTTAGGAACTATGTTGTCTCGCATATATGGACTGCTGCCAAAAGGACTAAGAAGTGCACTTTGCTGTGGAGAAAGGTTGATGAATTTGCAGTGTAATAACAAAAAATCAAATTTTGTTATGATTTCATGGCAACACGAGCATTAGAACATCAGTCTCTTGCCGCTGGCTTCCCAGAAATGTGTGGCAAATCGAGTGATGGATTTTGGCAGATGTGGGAGCAGTTGTGTATCATACTGTTGTGCTTTCTCTTTTTCAGAGAGAACTGGAGACCTGCCGTGTGGAAACGGCTCAGCTGTATGCTAAACTTCAGCAACAGAACATGGTACATCCTCAGCAGCTGGCAGGACCTGGGGGACCTGCCAAGCAAGCTTCCAGTGCAGACCTCTTGGCAGCTGGTGCTCCCAGGGCCCCACAAGCTGACGGTGCAGCAGTCGCCCCTGCCCACACTGCCACTGAGGCCAAGGCCAATGCAAAAGTGAGCTTCTAATCTAAGCTGATGGGCTGGGAAGCAACAGTTGGAGGAAAATCAGTTCAGTGTTTATCATCACAGGCATATTGGTGTTGAGCCGTTTTGCTTTGTGCCAGATGGTGCTGGCATGAATTGGCAGTGGCCCATTCAAACGGGTGTCTTGCTTTGAAAGGCGAGTTACAGGTTTGGAAAATTACTGGTGAAGTTCTCTGAGAGTAGCAATGGGGTGTAGCACTGGGTGTATTCCATTTTTGGAGACTTGTGCACTAGTCGGCATTTAATAACTGCAGTTTTGACAACTCTGCCACTGATGTTGGAAATCTTGATATCCAATCAGTTGAGCTGTGCTCTTGTACGTCATCACTGGAGGATTTATATAGTCGAAGAAGGCATAATACCATGGAGATGAAAAGGTTTAGTCTCCAGTTACACTCAAAGGTACTGCTGTCAACTCTCGATGATTAGAATTTACAGGACACTGAAAATTTTGATTCTGCAGGGCTGAAATTAAGAGGAGCTTCTGATATTGCGCTTTGTATGTATTTGTTTAAATGGAGCCTATAGAGACATTAAATGGTGGGTGACATAACGTAGAAAAAATGCAGATTTAGCAAAGTAACTATGATGCTGTGACAAAATGTCACTTGAAAAGTGGTGCATCAACATTTGAGGCAGTGGAAAGGGGAGGGCAGTTTCATTTGGTGAACGTTTTTGCCAGAAAAGAATTGAGGGTAACAACAGTATGGCAACAGGCAGCGGCGACTTTGAACCAGTGATCAATGCGAGATGGCATGCCCTAAGGCTAAGAGTGAAGGTTAGTTATGGACAGAAAAGAAAATTTTATGAAAAATGGGGAGATGAGAAGTTTTCCTAGGGAGAAATAAATCTTGCACTTTTACTTTATATCATTAACCCTTTCGCTGTCAGGCGTTTTTGGCTGTGATGCACCTCTAGTGTCGGCTTGGTTTCAGGGAGCGAGTGTATCAGGGAACGAGCATAGCAATTTATTTTTGATTATGTTTGCTATACAAATAACATAGTCATCGGAATATGCGCATTTTAGTGTTCTGCAGGTATTGTTAATTAACATATCATCATCATCAGCCTGATTATAAATTACGTAAATAAGGATAATATACGAAAAAAACTTCTCGATACTTCTTGAGAGTCCGATCCCGAGCTCTGCTCGTATTTATAATGAAAAGAGCCATCGCTCCAGTCCGCAGTCGAAGGTCTCGCGCTGAATTCTTCTGGGTGGTGTTTTGTGATTAGACATTTGATGTCGCATGACCTCTATGACATCATCACTGTTTCGATCAGTCGAAGTGTTTCGTCTGATGGTGGCGTGGTTTTGGTGTAACTAGAGTTATTCTATTCCATTAAAATAACCTGGCGGCATAGTTTGTTTCAGAGCTTCACTGTCAGCCCACGGCGATAGCAGCTGTCAGCTGGGCATTCGTTAGCCACCCAAACCTACTTGGACCCCAACTGGCATGTCGCTGAACATCTTTTTTTCTCTTTAGAAGCAGTCTTGCTGTTTCGACACTTGCACCCCCCTTGGCTATGTCCTGGTTGTTCTTCCAGCATGCTAAAACTGTGTGCTGTTCACGGATTTTTAACCTTTTGTGTAATGGAGCCTTCTCGCAATGTTTCACTGCATTATCGAATTTTTCAGTATTTTTCTCTGTAACAAGGAATTATAAAGAAAAAATATAAAAACACTATGATTAAGATCAGCTTTTGCGCGTAGAGGTAGCCAGGGAAATTGAAGACATGATTTCTGAAACTACAAGCCAATTACTCCAGACACTGTTATCACTGAAACAACGTGGTGCAACTTTACACATACAGTCGTGGTCTTTGATAGCATAGTGGCATACAGTGAATGAATCAGTCAAGTTCCATAGCTGTTCATATACATGATACCACCAGTCAGTTAGCTGCAAGCGAGCTAATTTAGCTTTCTATTTCGCACAATCTGCAGAGAGTTTTCTTCAGACATCTATGAGCACAATACAGAAAATGGTAAGGTGCATCGTTTGATTGAGAAACCCTGCAAAACCACAAAAAAAGCATTAAACCACAAAAGGAAATAGTCATACTTAGGCATTTACACTATTTTAATTGCATTCTTAGACAGGATTGCGCTCAGAGTGCAGAAAATGAAACATCTGAGTGGGGCAGTAAAATTTTGCTCTCGTCACTGTCCATATTAATGCGACAAAAATGCATGGGCCCGAATGAGCCCTGTTTATTTACCCCTTGTCCATTGTCTAAGCCATACGCAGAAAGTGTCTTAACATTTTAGAAACATGTAAACCGAAGATCGCTCACACATGTACACATAACCCACAACATTATTGGAACACCAAATTTGCAAATAATGAGAATTTCCTTGCTGCCTAGAGGATATTGTGCAGGTCGTGCAGGGAAGTACAAGACACATTCTTCAGTTTGGGGTTGCATGCCTAAAGTGCATGGCAATTCGGCTTTGTTGCGAATCCTAAGCTCGAAAGACCATATTGAAAAGGGGTGACGGCTCAGATTGAAAACAGAACTCTATTTCCTTTAGTTGATGCTTGCATTGAGGAGGTATATTGCAGGGACTGTTGAGAACACCAAAATGATAGGTGTGCTGTTTAGCCTTGATCTCCATTAGCCTTTGGCTTGTTCTAAACAGTCAGCGATGGTTATTTTACATGATGTTACTCTGCATTGTTGTAGCTATCATTTCCTTTCTAAAAGCCAAATCCAACAGACTTTCACTTGCAGTTGCAATTTATCCAGAGAGCGTAAATTTTGTTTACAGCTGAAACCTGCTATAGGTGTCAACATGTTTAGCTCAAAGCCACGCAGAAAGCCTTTTGTAGTACACCTGGTACTTCAAAGCTAAATGCATTTTGAGGTACAGTTTTTGCCTACTTTCTATGGCTTTGCAATAACAGGAGTATCATCCTCATTTGAGCCCTGTAACCATCTTGGCCTCATAGTAGGCTCTCTGCTGCTGACAAAACATATATGTACTTATTTTTATGTGCTTAAGTGCACCGTATTGGACCAAGCCTCAAGGTCTGAGCAGTGTAGGGCACCAAGATAGTGTGGCGATGCAAGCTGAGTGAGGGCCATTTCTTGTTTGTGGCTTGCAGGGAGACAGTAATATGTTTCCTTGCCTGCTTTCGTTCTGCCAAAATTGCTATGGGATATCTGGATTGGGCCCACCCACACTGCGACAGCACCTGATCTTGAAAGAGTGTGTACACACCATGTTGATTTAATACTTCAAGTGGGATTTTGGAAAAGAACAATGTATCTCTCTACGCCGACCATCCTGTTACAGTTACACGGCGCATTTACTTGTTCAATGCATGGAACACTTATTCTTTCGCCAGACCGCACAAGCCATATTGGTTCCCTACAACTTGAGCCTGCTCACCGTACATGCTGAAAAGATCTTGAGAAGCCTATTAGCTTGGGTCGATTTCGTTGCCATTTGCTGTTGATATCTCAGTCATTAGATCTGTTGCTGTTATATAAGGAGATCTTTTTTTTTTAAACCTAAAGTAGTGTAGTTGAAACACAGAGCATCTTTTGCAACCCTGCCACGGTGGCACAGTGGTTAATATGCCCGACTATTGTGCTGGAGTAGCCGGGTTCGAAACCGGCTACTACTTCATGGGCTATGCGATGTCGGCTCACTTTAGACATCCCAGGGTAGTTGAAATTACTTCGTAGCCCTTCCCTACGGCTCCTTCTTCTCTCGATCCACTTTGACTCCCACCTTCCTCCCTTCCCTTGCAGTGCAGTTCAGGTGTCCATTCAAAAAAAGTGCGGCAGATACTGCGCCTTTCGTTTTCTGTAAACAGTTATTATTTATCAACCATAGAGGAGTATTTCCTATTAGAATTATTTGCTACAGTGCAGAGATGAAGCACCAGAGGGATACATTACTAAACATGATAGGTCATGGAGGTTTCATGCTGACCATGCCAGTCTCGACAAAGCAGTTTAGTACAACAATTACTGAAGAGTCACTCTCAGTTTCCACACATGGCCCACACTTAGTCTGCCACAGGAATAGCCTCCCTCCAAGAAGGGTAGAACTTGCTCTGTAAGTTATGAATGCACATTTGTAACTTGACATTGTAGTCTTTTTGTGCACCTTTGGAGGCTGTGTGCCCTGGCTGAAAGAAAAGGCAAAGGCAAATTCTTATACTATTGCTTGTGCTACATGACCGAGACTTTAAACCAATTGATGTTTGCCGAGTAAAAAAGGGATTTCAAGTTTTTTTTTTGCATTGTCTTTGGCTAGCCATGTGTGTTCTGAACAAGCTTTACTCCCGTTATCGCTCTCCCTCTCCCTTCTGAACCCTCAGCTGCCCACGCGATCGCAGCGCTTGGTTGGTGGTTCGAACCTCCGCCAACAGGTGGCGGCACCCCTGCTGCGGCCTCAGCAGCTGAGTGCCCCTCAGTGGGGTTCTCAGCTGCACAGGCCACATGTGCTGCAGGGCAGTGTTGGTGCTGCCGCTGGATTAGAACCACGTGGCGCCTTCTCCCACTTCGACCCTCGAACTGGAGACCACCTGGTTCAAGCGTTTATGGAAGCAAGCCATCGTCGTTCACAGCAGCAGCAGCAGCAGCAGCAGCAGCAGCAGCAACAGCAGCATCAGGAAGAGTACCAGTTGGCTGCGCCAAATTTACATCCTCATGATGGCAACCATGCAGCCTTACATCAGGCGGTGCTTGCCGCTGCTGAAGGTTGGCGTCGTGAGAACTGATGCAGCACTTTAAAGCAGCACAGAAATGACATCTGTTTCCTTTTGTATGCCAGCAAAATTGCGTGTGGGAAGTGCACTGGGCAGAGCAGACATTAGACAAGTACTTCTTGTATGAGGGAGCGTAGCTGCTTGCGCTTGCACATGTTTGACTTTGCTGTGCTAGTTGTCTATTCCAACTGTTCACCTGACCACTGCGCACAGCCTTTACAGCAGCCTGTGTGCTGTGCAATGACTATACCACATTTGCAGCATCCACTGAGCATTATAAATTTTTTCTATGCAGATGCAGCCGGCTAACTGAAGGTAGTGCTGCAAGATACACAAACTGCATTTATGAATTCTCTTTCTTCATCGCAGCTCGAGTTTGCTGAGCCGGTGATTGTGTAAATATGAAACTCACAAGACTGACACTGCAGCTATATTGTGTAGGATACCATCTGAGCTTCACTGGCTTATATTTATAGTATGGGGGTGACAGAATAAGTGGGCAACACATCCAAACACAGTGCCTGTTAATAATGTGCCTGTCAGTTTTAGTCAGCTAATGCGTGTTAGCTTTAGAAAGTTGCAAACTGTCAAAGTTTGTCCCAAATTTTATTGTGTAGTTTGCCGCTACAATGGATCCCCATTTTTTGTGTTAAGTTCAAGACTGGCTACTGGCCTGTTTCTGATGGCGAATTCTTTCTAGCACCTGCTTACACTGCGGCTTACATGTGCTGGTGCATATCTAAGCTGTTATAACCAGAGCTTTTGGGTCATACCAGTTGGGAAACTCCGCTTCAAAAAGTGAATAGTTTTTGTATGCATTTCTTGGGTGTCTATGAATTGTCGCGCCATCTAGAAGCGGTGAACAGAAGCTCTTTCCAATTGTCGTCATTGTCTTTTGGAAATTACTTTTTTCCTTCTTCTTTTCCATTTTAATTGACTCTACAGATGTTATCTTTAAGAATTTTTGCTACTGCAAGTCTTCACCTAATTTTATATTCGAGTTGGTTGCGCATTTATAAACAATCTGAAAGTGTGCAACTTAGATGCAGTTTCTGCCACTATTCGCATACACCCGAGTTTTGACCAATGAGAACTGCTCTATTTTGATACATAGGCCCTAATGGGAAGTTTCGCAACGGTGTGAGTAGGGGGCAAAATCAGTAATGGAGCTGATGGGCTTGACTAAAAGGGCTACAGCTAACTGGTACTAGTGTAGTGGCAAGACATATTAGTGGACATTGGATTCGGCATTGTTAAGTAGATTGCTTGCCTGCTTGGCCGGTTATTTTGCCCAACAGTTGACATCACTGCACTCTTGTGCAGTGGCACACGAGTGGCATGTTGAGAGGCAGTAATAGTTTTTGCATGTTGAACACCGCGGTGTAGCAAATCAAGCGGTATATGGCCGTCATGCTATCCTTGCAAGAGATGGAATGAGATGAACTTGTAGTCTGCAAATATGTTGAATTTGTTTTGCTGAGACAGTTAATTGTGAGCTATGCTTAAATGTGGGCTCAGGAGCATCTTTGGGTTTGCTTTTTACCTCTGTACAGGCTGGCTTTTAGTGATGGCACAAAGCTAAAATGTATTGTGCTGTAGCTTTTACGTTGCCACTAATTTATTTGCATCTGAACCGGTTCCACCAAATAGTAATTTTGGTGAGGATCTGGCCAGGCACTCATTTATAAACATCGAATTTCAAATGCGTCCTCCTCCTGAATGAAGAAAGGAGCTATGGTTTAGCTTTATAGATTTTAATTGGAACACATGATTGTGAGTTTACTTGGATTATTTCTTGGGGCATTTGTTTTTTGCAATAAGGTTGTGATTATATGTCACTTTGTTTTTTGCAGGTCGAGTAGTATGTTGTTCAGTTTTTAGAAGCTATGATCTGTTGTGCAATTTAAGCTAATGGTTTAGGCAGGCAGCAGGTTTCACTGACAGCACATTTTTCAACATTATTCGGGGTCACCATTCCAAGAGACACTGTAGTGCACTAACCGCAGTTATAAGTCACCGATTGGGCACACAACTTATGTCTGCAGTGTGTGCAGCTAAGCAGGCAGAGAGCAGATATGAATATCCTTGATATAACACTCTCACAAGCAGTTCTGGGATCCTAAATATGTGCATGTTGATCTTTTGAGTCTCTGGAACTTGAACTGCCTGCAACTCCTATTGAAAAGCACCCCTTCCAGAATAGTATTGACTGAAGCAGTAAGGATACATCGCAAGTGTCACGTGATTAACTTAAATGACCAGATGCGAGCTTGCATGTAAGATGTGGAGTTCATAATTATGACATCTGTTTCTGAGATATTTAGTTTTAATATATATATATATATATATAAATATATATATATATAGATGTATATGTAAGTGTGTCTGATTGATGTAGTGTCCTGTTAAATAATTATACATATTTTACTACAGTAATGTTGATATTTAAACCTGTTCTCTTTTGGCATTTCTGTGCAGAGGGGTTTTGCCCGGCCCTGCTATGCATGTAAAAGTGTGTTTTTTTTTCTTGAGCGGTGTCATGGTTATACACAGAAACATTTGTTCTTAGATCCAAGTTGGTCGCTTAAGTGGTTTCATGTCAAGAACCTGCTTGCTGTGGTTTACTGCTGATTTTTTTTTTTGTTTGTTTTTGTGGCATGCTTTACTTTAGCTGGTTTTTGCCTGCCCTTTATTTGAGTTTTTAGCTATATGTTAGTGTGAACACTTTAGAATGTTTTTAGGTGTTGGGTAGCAAGTTTTGGAAGCACTGGCACAAGACAATACAAAGCAGAGTTGCACAATCAAGGATATGCATGTATTTTTCCTTTAGTATATTCTCGTTGGTGCTAATGAAGGTTATTTCCCAGCTTGCTCAGGAAAGCACAAAGCCATCTAACAATGCATGAGAAAGGAAGTGACCTTTTGTAAAAGATAAATTATTGTGTGGTGCATTAAGTGAGAAACAGAACAAAAGTAGAGAAAAAAAAATACTGTTGTTCAGCTCTTGTGTGTTTCATATGCTCAGGTACATTACCTGCCCATACATTCCTGATGTTCAGAATTAAATCGGTATGCTTTTGCGCGGAGTGTGGGAAATTTAGCACAAAAGGAGACTGCCACACTTGGCAATCAAAACAAAAAGAAGATTGATCATGTTTATTTCCATGGCCAATGATCCAATATGTATGGGTGCATAATTATCTCTACAAGGTGTGTGTTGTGTGCTTGTTGCTCAAGAAGAGAGGGGGAAAAAAAATAAAGGTATTTTTGTCAGTTGCTTCTCGTGAATTATTGAAGTCTTCTATATATATATATATTTTTTTTTTATGAGTTCATAAAACACTGCATGTCCTTGCTTTCATGATGTCTCATTAAGTTTTGGTTTTATGGTGTGGAGTGGTGTCGGACGCTGTTTTACATTCCTTATGCGGCTGGTTGTTGCTGACCTTCCCCCCCCTGCACGCTCTGAACACTTGCGGCCCCAGGTGCATTTCTCTCATTTCTCTGTGCTCTTCTTTGGCTGCGGTGCTTTGTAAACCCTAACAGTAGAGTTTTATTCTCAGAGTAGAAAACTGCACATTCTCACTTGATGCAGCAATGGTGGAATGGTAACAAATTTCGCACTTATTGGTGTTATTCAGGAGGACAAAGGAGCTGGAAAAATGGGCTCCCCATATCAGGGCGCTGGGGCAGAAAGTCTGCAGCCAAAGGTAAACAACATTTTCTGAAAAATGCGTGCGTTTGGCTTGGCTGACTTTCGGATGTAGCTTGTGGAAATAACGTATGGCCTGTTTTTGTAGCGGAGAACTGCGCTGTATGCAAGATTATGCTGATTGGCAGCTAAATGGAAAACCGTGCTTTTATGTTTGGCTGCTTCGCTATTTGGTTTTGCATGCCCGAAATGTAGGTCCTAGTGCATAGGAACCATTGCTGTGACTTTTTTTTTGTGTGTGAAGATGCAAAAGGAAAAAGATTCATAGTGCACCGTGTAGTACTCTGACGTGCAGCACAGCATACATTACTAGGCAGTCACCACTGGCTGTGGAAGGCTGCTGCACGTTTCATTGCAGCTGTAGGTCCCATTTAAGCGACATCCCTTGTTGCTTTAACCTCTTCTACTAACAAACTCCTGGATTTTAGTAGCACTAGTAGCTTGCATGTATTTGTGGCATCTCTGTGATGTTATATGCATGCTATTTGCCTTCTTTCTTTTTCCCTGCTGCCTTGTGCTGCAGGGTGTTTGCTGATGTGTGAATGGTATATGTGGGAATGCCTGATGCAGTTGTAACGAGACTCTTCTTGCTCTGTTGGTCTAGGTAAGTGCAGTGGGGTTGATCTGCAGAGGGCAGGCATGCATTAATGCACTGGGGCAAACATTACATATATTTAAATACCTATTGAAGTGTGCTCGGTGCTTGCTTGTTTCTAATACCTTATTAAATCCCGAGCACGTGGGTTCAGTTTGGCTATGATGGCCAAGTTTTGCCTCTTGTTTCAATGGAGCTGAAACAGACAAAACATATACTGTAGAATGTGGGTGCAGATAACTCAATGTGGAAATTTTTGGAGTCTTCTACTGTGATGTCACTGGCTCTATAATTCGGATATAAAAAAAAAAGCTTTTTTCCAGATGTCAGACATTTCTTTTTTTTCAGTTATCAGTCTTTGTCCGGCGATTTTTGCGCTATTAAACACCTGTAATTGTATCGCTTGCTGCATTGCGTCAGTTGTAAACAGTGTGAACATGACACGTTTATTCGACCATGCTGCATCGTCATCTAGTGCAGTGTGCACTGCAGTGCCGTCTAGTGACAAGCAGTCAAAGCACATAAGTGGTTGGCTGAAAAAAACTTTTATCAGTAATGGCTGATGAGAACAATTGTCACATTGCCAGCTTTTTTATTCCAAGAAGAAAAAGTACAAAAGCTGAAGGAAATGTAAACACTGGCAAAAAGCTTGGGAATTCATGTTGTCACGACTGTTGTGTACTCTGCTTACTGCTTAGCAGCTAGATAATCGCCAAGTTGTCTAGAAAGCAAGGGATATTTGTTCTTGCACCTTAGCATGTGAGTGAAAGTGAGCGCCACCATTTGAAGTGAGCTATCGCGTCGGAGAAAGCAGTGGTTAAATGTATGTTCCGAAGGACCGGTGCACTGCCATGTTGTCAAGGCATCCTGTAATTCGCGTATCAAGGGACATACACTGAGATTATCTGCGTGCATATGCCCTTAGGACGGGCCGAGATGCGTATGGTTCTATGCATGCACATTCGTTACCCACGTAGTCGCTCTGTACGTTGCGTTGCTGCGTACTGGGATGGGGAGCAAACGAGCAGGAAAGTGAAATGAAGAGCTACTGTCCTGTTGTTGTCCTATACTTATTGTGATGATGGTAAAACAGTACTGTACACGGATCACCACTTGATATTTGCATACAACTGCTAAATTATAATAATCAAATTTCTTTTCTTACCTGTTTCGGTTTCACTACCACGTGATGGCTGTGACATCAGTCAAGTTGAGGCCATGTGAGGGATATTTTAGAACATAATCAAAATGCTCCAAAATTCTCGTTTTGTTGTTTAAAAGCTGCTTCAGAGTGGAATCTTTACTGCTGCCTGAACTGCTCCAAAATTAACTCCTCAAGGTACAAACCTGGGACCACTTAATTCCATCTGGGTGATGACCTTGAAGCTGGGCAAAGGTCAAACAGGGACTTGGCTTGTCTAGCGACAAGTCTCGCCCACTGTGTTACTCTATCATAAGCATGACCACTTGACTGACTAATGGCCTCTGACGTCCCCTGACTTTGAAAGGTGATCCTGACTGATGTCTGTGAATGCGGGATAGGCACGTGGCGACGTTGACTAACACGTGGTATTAGCAAAACCAAGCAAAGCAGTGTTATTGCTTGTCAAACTTGATTTAACCATGCTAATTTTTTAGCCTGCTTCCTCTCGTGGTCATTGCCATGCAGTGGATGATGTCGATTTTACATTAGTTCTCAAGGAAAATAGCGGCTTCTGTGGAGAATAGAAATGTATATACAACTCTGCAAGCTTCTTCGGAGCAAACAGGTATGTACAACAAGAAGGTGTTAGGATTTACAGAAAGCACTGCGTGGAACCTGGCTCTTGATTGGTGCACCAGAATGCAAACCCACTGCTTGCTCTAAAGGTGCATTAAAAGCTCTTCTCTGCCGGGTCCCAGTCTTTGTCGAACTGATTAAAATTGCAACTGCTGCTGCCCTATTGGGAGGAATCTATAAGTTGTTAAAAAAAGTGATTTGAAGCATGATTTTTTATTTGCAAACACTCCCATGATGTATTAATGCTAATAGCTTTCAAGGAAAGCCACAGCCTGCTACTTATTTTGCATTCAGCGACAGAATATAGTAACAGTTTTTGGACCAGTTACTCCATGTTTCGCTAGTCTGTGAGAAAGGTGGTGTTATAATTTTCTGCAAAGAAAGGAAATTGCTGAAGTACCGCATCTGTGGCCTAGTGGCTTGAGCATCTGCCTTGCATGTCAGGGGTGTGAGCTTTCATCCCCGTAATGGGTGGAAAGGTTTCTCCTAGCCTTGTGGCGCCTTTGGGTCGAAGTGCCTGAAATACCGGTGCTGGGAATACTGGGGATATCGTGCTTTGCATGTCAAGCATCGCCATTGGTCGGCGGCCCCACTTCACAGCACAGAAAGACCATCGCTTCTTCTTATTTGCAGCGAAATTGAGATACGGCTTTCTCGCATATCACCCCAAATCTTCACATGTACCTTCAAATGATTCAGTCAAATTCATGTGACTGTAGAAATTCTTACTTATAATTATCTGGGAATTCAAATTAAAAGAATTTTGATAACTTAGGCTTTACTGTATATGTGGCGATTCGCTACCTTAATTTGGCTTAATGCAAAAAGGGTAATATCAGCCTAGAGACTTTCGTAATACATAGTGTGGCTTCAGCATGAACTGTCTTCGCATTTTTTGCAGTACAATATTCTTCAGTTAGCAAATGAGCCACCCAGCTAGACTTGGGACTTGCTACTGTTCTAATCTCTTTGCCAAAAAATAAAACACAAACTTTAGAGGTATACTCTATGACTATGGGTATAAAGGAGCACTGGGACATGCCTCTTGTTTATACAGTTGAGGCTACGGTTGAAGATGTTGTAGCTCATGGGTCCCTAAATATTCAGGCATGCTTAATGGAAACGTAATTTTGCATGCTGTCTAGAAAAGTTGTAATGTATGTGACCAATCAATGAAGCTGCTGAAAGCTGATGTTCCCAGTGCCTTCATGGTTAGGAACGTGTCTATCCTAGTGCAACTCATTGCCTGATATACAGGCTGGTCAAAAACACATAAATGATGCCTTGGCAGGGGCATGCTTATGCAAGCTGCTGTTGGAAAACTAAATGGGCACAATGCCCTAAGCCTGAGTTATAGCGCTACAGCTACGAGGAGAATGCTAAGAGTGAAGTTGTGGAAAGTGCCATAGGTACACACCTTTTCCATCCAAAAGGTCAATGGGGGGTGGGGTTCAAGCTGTTTCTTGCTAGACTTCTAAGAGCCAACCATTTGGACTGGGACAAAAAGCTGCGGGATGATGGATTAAAAAGGTCAAAAATTTTTAATAGCATCCTTGTATACGGCCATGCCGTTGGAGTAACAGTTACACTGATCTTAGAGGTAGCTGCACAGCAAATGATATTGATATTTTATATCTGTGGTGTTTATTTCTGTGTGAAATGGTTTTCAAAGCTTCCCATTATGGGGGTTATTGTGGTAATGCTTGGAGGGCTAGGCGCAGTGGTCGCCTTCTAGCACCAGCATGCCAGCCCTAACAATCACAGCTGTGACCCTCAACCTGCGGTGCTTTAAGTCGCTGCCAGGACGAGTTCAGGCTAGAGGGGACATGCACGAGTTGTCTGCTAGGTGCAATGTTTACTGTACTCGGGCAGTCATCTATCGGTAACACTCAAACAACCACCATAGCGAGGGAGTGTTCCACCTGCGTACAGCGGTGAAAGAAACCACAAAAAGGTGGACTCCTGCTCAAGGGTAGAGAAATTTCACCTGTGGCTCCATACACAAGGCCTGCTGCGGCCAGTTACGCATGATGGCTGGGCAATTAGGTGATCTGATGGTGCTGGTCTCCTTGGCAGAATTGTGATCTTCATGCATATATGGCAGCCTGCCAGAACACGAGACCATTTCGGGAAAATCAAGTTACTTGTGGGGAGGTCTCTCCAGTTCTATAAAAAGAAAAAGGGAAGGCCTCCACAATGCAGAAGGAAGCACCCGTGGTGGTTGTGCCCTTCTCTGCAAACCTCCCACACAGCACCTGCGTAACATTGCGTGATAATTGTACATGTAGTCATTATGGGGCAGGGGATTCACATTATCCCTATATCATTTCTTCATCCCAATAGGTGAGATACGTTTCTAATGTCAGTGCAAACAATTTTGGGAGAATCATATTTTACCGCTACTTCTGGCTCCAAATTTCTCTCCTTGCTTCTTTGCAGTACACCCTGTTTTTGTTAATATAGTTTATTTTACTCATTTGTTTGTACTTAGACATTGCTGTACAATAATCAGTTGCTCATTAACATTGCAAAACCAGCATGTGATGCATATGTGCATCACATGAGCACAGAAATTGACAGTCCTGAAAGGTAAGCATTTGCTGTCATGCTTGCAACTAATTACAAACTGCTTGTTGCGCATATGCGAAGCAGCTGGTTTCAGATGCATTAACTTTTTTAAAGGTTAACATTATATATTCGCTGCTTGCCATGCTACGAAGTGCCGAAACCTGTAAGATTGAGTAAAGCAGTGGATGCATTTTACTCGCAACACGTAGAAAGCTACTGGCAGGTTAGCAAATAACCATAAATACCTCTGCTTACACACTTCGTCTCAACACAGTGCATAGTATGCTCAGCTTTGTTCAGTTTTTATTTTGTTTTCAGTGCAGGTTGCATTTTTATGTCTGGTAGCATAGTTGAGGTGCATTGATCTTGGGATGATGTAGTACAGTCAGTGATGTCAAGGTGCAAATAAATATGTAGAATAGGCATTACAAACAGACTACATATGTTTCAGTAGAAGGGAAATAGGAAGTTCGAACCGGAGGCAGCAGTAGCAGGTGATTCTTCCATGATAATTTGTATTGACTTTGAAAACGTAAGAAAGTTGCTTCTTTCAAATCACAAAAGATGGCCGAAAGGGTGGACATTTTTCAAAATATTTGTACTTGCTGGTAAGCCTCATTTTTGTATGCTGTCGTAAAGTTTCTTAGCTGCAATTCACCAGGAAGTACTCCGAAGAAATTCTTTCTTGACACGTGCTGTTGTGCATACTAAGGGAACACCAACATTTTTCTCTGTTCCGGCTTTCTGACTAGCTAATCACCTTGTGCAGCTGATTTATTCACAACTGTTGTATAGTTTTTGAGCTTTTGTGCTTTGCTGGAATCCCGGAACCATGCAGCAGGTCGAGACATTCATTGTTTTTTCATATTTGTCAGTTTTACAGTTTTTGTATGCGAGTTCTTCTAAGTCTCACCACGTCTACTACAGCATCACAAAAGTCTAAAACTGAAAATTTGTGCTTTGCTCTGTAGTATGCCAAATATTGAGCCAACCTTCTTTCATGGTTATTGCATGATTTACACAAGAATAAGAAAAAAAAGATATAGTTGAGAAGAATGTTCTTAAACTTTAAGAGTAGTCGGAATATTATTTCAAATAAGCTTCTACAAGATATATGCAGATCAAAAGAGAAATATTTGCTGAAAGTTGCGTCTCCCCTCAAGAACTCCATGATTTCACAAACTTGTTGATACTAGTTTAGAACTTGATAGTAAATAACTTGGGGGCTTACTTGCAGCCATTTCAAGCATTTCATAAAAAGGGTTCTAACTTATTTGCTCGTTTAGTCATTTAACTTGTGTGTTTGCGTGAGAGAGTTTTGTATAACATTTTTTTAGATGTAATCTGGTGGGGGGGGGGGGGGGGCTGTCACATTGCAGTCAGCTTATCAACACTTTGTATTCATATAACCCCTGAAGTTCTGCTTTAAATCTGTCAAGTTGCCAGGACCCAAGCAACACTGTCATGCATTTAGCAAAAAGTGTACTTTGGCCAGTCTGCAGTTTACCTTTAAGGTCTGGTCCCCTTGACCACTTCTGAAGATTGGATGTGCTAATTTAAAGGAGTATAGACACCAAATTTTGGTGCCATTATTCTTCTTGTTGATGTGTCAGACATCCCTGTATATGGATCACCGCGTGGATTCTGCCTGCGACTGCTAAATAATTGAATTGAATTTTCTTTTCCCACAAGTCTCGGTTTCAGTTTCAGCAGCCGAGAGATGGCTGTGACGTCACAATCAAGTCTAGGCCACACGCGACATGGAAATACAGCGATTAACTATTCACTTGTGATTTCTGTTCTTGAGGAAGGCTGGCTTTAGCGTTATAGTGAATTCAAATGACACTGGAACAATTATATTGCCTTTTTTTTTTTTAATCCTTCACGTGACCTAGACTTCATGTCACAGCCGTCGCTCGGCTTTTGAAACCAAAACCGAAACAGGTGAGAAAATAAATTTGATTATGAATTATTCAGCAATTGTGGGTGAATATGACATGGTGATTCGTGTAGAGTGTCTTATGCATCATTACAAAGGATAAAGCACAATCCCAAAAATTAGGTGTCTATACTTCACTATCATGGGCCTAGTCATCTCCTCTAATTAGTGCTGCCCTGCATGAGCTTTAGTCGCCCTGTCTGCAAATTTTCTAACCTTATGTCTGTGCCTACTCTCTAGTTCCCTCCTGTGTTTTCTTTCTCTTGGTATACGTGATCGACTATTTATTCTCTATGGACACTGCAGGACGCACAAAACTCGTGTCCGTTTCAGCTAGGATAAACTTGGCTCATGTTAGTTACTTGAAGTACACTCCTCTTTTTGTCTCTTTACATTGCTTGCTATGCTAGCCTCAGTTTAATTTAATTTCAAGCCTTTTTAAAGAGAAGTTCTCTTGGACATTGCTGGTCGCCCTTTAACTGTAACCTACTGTGGCACATTGTTTGTGCCAAGATGAAAACTGCTATGTCGGATAATGCATGGCTCATGCTTCTGACATAACCTGGAGTTTTGTGAATGGAAGCGTTGGGTGGTACTGATACAGGTGGTCTAGAGGATGCAACACTAAGAGGTTATGTGGCTGTTTTCAAAAGTATATCTTGCACGTATATTTTGCACGTATAACTTGCAGTCTGGTAACTGTGGGGGGTCTAATTCTGAAGGCTCAGTGCACTACAGGGCCTCCTAACAAAGAAGGCAGTAATGTCAATAAAGGTTTGCCTTCCACCAATATATCTATGCTAGATGCCTGGCTTATTATGCACCATATTTAAAGTGACAATGTTTAGTTCCACCTTTGTTGTGAATGAAGCTCCTGTATAAGAGCTAAAACATTGTCATTATTCTTTTCTTCATGTGCCATCTTGTTCAGATGGGCTTTTATAAAACTTGCGACTTCAGCCATATTATACATGAACGCTATATTTTGTGCTGCCAAGCTGCCAATCACTTGACACAGTTGCCGCACTTAATTTGGCCATCTGAATATTGTTGAATTGCTTTTCTTTTGTTTGCTTTTGTTTTCTCTAAGCAGTGTTATTTTTGTGCTTTTATCTGATTTCCTTTACTGCTTACCTATGTTTTTCCCCTCATTTTGTTCTCCCCTCACTGAAAGGTGGCTGGTGGCATGGAGGCCAACAATGATGTGAAGCCGATTGCCGATGCTAGGAACCCAGATGTTGCCAAACAGGTTTTGGGGCCCCCCATTGAGCCAGCCGCACAGCAGGCCGTGAAGGGTAGCAGCTCCACACAAAGCCAGCCCGGGGAGTTGCTTGCCCCTGCAGCAAACTCTTTGTCTCAAGCAGTGGAGTCGCCTCTGGACAAGCCCAGACACGGAGAGCCTGCACTGCCCCAAGAGTTGCCTCTGCCAGCAGGCCATGTGCCTCTAGCTGTGTCACAGCCAGGCGCACCCCAGGCTGCCTTGCAACAGCCAGCTGTGGCTGCTGGGCCATCGAGGCAGCCCGCAGAACCACAGCCTTTGGCACGACCAGCAGTGCAGCAGCCTGTTCAGGAAGGGCAACAAGGGCCCTTGGGTCTGGACCAGCCTGAGGTGGTGGCCAAGGCAAGTTCCCTTCCTGTGGTGCATCGCCAGCCTAGCCAGTCTCAGGAGCAGCAGCCAGCAGCAGGCCCAGCTGAACAACCAGCTTTAAACCAGGTGCCTCCAGTCTTACCTCCTCCCAACATTGCGAAGTTGCAACCATCAGCCGCTGGGGTAAGGCTTCCTTGCTGCAACATGTTCATCTACTATCAGGGGCAAAGGTCTCCAAAAAGCATGAATAGCAGTGTGTGCAAATATGTTCATGAACTTCTAATTTTTCTAGTGCATATTGGAGAAGCCAAGTCAACTTTCATCTCCTGTAGTTTGGCTTCAAGCCAGCGGGCGGTAATAAAATTATGCGCTGTGCAGCCACTCAAATGTCCTAGCGACTTTCGACCCCGATAACGCATAGTTGTCTGTCTCTGTGCCAACTAATGAAAGGAGAGTAACCTTGCCTAGTGCAGAGGGTTTCTTGCTATTGCCTAGAGGGAAAGCTGGAGGCGCTGCACTTTAACCACGACGGACACTTTAATCATGAGCCGCCACACTCCTCAATGTGGGGCAGTCTACAATTTCGGGTGCACAGAGTGGCATTACTGAGATCCCCAATTCCAAAAATGCTTTTTCTATTTGCATGGGCAGCAATATACCGTTTTAATGGAAAGGAAATTTCCGTTTAGGAAATTTCTCAGTTGTGGTTATGTGAAAAAGGCGGATGGCAAGCGCAAGACCATGGTTGATTTCTGAACTGCTGTTGGCATATTTCATTCCAGTCTAGGTCAGGAGAGGTTGCGTAGTCAGTGGCTACCAGTGTCTTTGGTGGTGAATGAGAAGTGCAGTGATCTTTGATAAGCAACAGTTATGTTCTGTGTAGATTTCGAAGCCAAGGCAGTAGGTCCATGTTGCATGCAGAAGCGACCTCTTGAATTCATTCACAGGAATGCCTACATGCTGCATTTTTCAGCATAAATATAACCATCACTTACTTGTGGTAGAGCACAAAGTCCTTGCAAAGTTCATATGTACAACGGGGGGCATGGTGAGAGTTGGTACTCGGCACGTACAGGCGACTTTATCAAGATGCGCAAAAACCATAGCATTGAAAATGGTACAGGGAACAACATCATTTGCATGTTTATTTTTCCTGAACTGCCAATAAAAAGCTCTAAAAGTGTTTGAGTTACTATATATATATATATATATATATATATATATATATATATATATATATATATATATATATATGAAGGAAAGAAACCAACAGTCGGCGAGGCCAAGGAAAAGCGTAGGGGATATGTCCTTTTTTTTTATTGTTTACTTGGATAATCAATAATGTAATCTTATTAGGGGGAAGATAATTAAACACAAAGTAGCAGAAAAAAACAACGTGCCGATGGTGGGAACCGAACCCACGACCTCCGAATATCGCGTCCGGTGCTCTTCCAACTGAGCTACATCGGCCGCTGTCCCCCCTGCTACTTGCTTGGGTATTTATGTTATCTGTATACGAACCTTGAGAGTGTTCACCAGCAAGTACCCAAGCAAGTAGCAGGGGGGACAGCGGCCGATGTAGCTCGGTTGGAAGAGCACCGGACGCGATATTCGGAGGTCGTGGGTTCGGTTCCCACCATCGGCACGTTGTTTTTTCTGCTACTTTGTGTTTAATTATCTTTCCCCTAATAAGATTACATTACTGATTATCCAAGTAAACAATAAAAAAAAGGACATAAAGTAACATCCCCTACGCTTTTCCTTGGCCTCGCCGACTGTTGGTTTCTTTCCTTCATGTGTTATAACGAGCACCCTCATTTCCCCCTATATATATATATATATATATATAATGCCAGAGTGCTGTAAATATAGCACTCTGTTGAAAACGTTTTTTTTTTTTTTTTAAATTTAGGAGCCATAATTTTTTTTTGCAATATATATTTCAAAAGGTGAATAGGGGAAAAGGCCATCTCTCATTTTGGGTAAATTTTGCACTTCCTTGCTCTTCTGCTCATTTTTTGCAGTTAATAGCTAGCATATTGAGGGTTAGGACATTTGTAATTTTAAAACATTTATTTTTGCATTATTTTCTGCCCAAAATTTGTGGTTCTGGAGTTGGCATCGTGCTGACTCTCAGTGCTTAGAGAGGCCATTTGCGATTGAAGTGAGCCTTGTTCCCTTCTTGTAGTGATTTTTAAGAAACTTGCGTTGACAGCAGCGACAGCATTCTGTCTAGATTCCGTCTAGGACTCTAAGTAACAGTAAGAAGCTCGATGGCCAAATGTAATGGAGATGTTGAGAGGTGTTAGGTGTAGCTCGGCTTTGAGTAAGAAGGCAGCACAGCTATGGGAAAGTACTTGGTGCCATACGAGGAGGATGGGATAAAGGTGCAGGTACATTATGAACCACCAGTTCATTTCCAGCATATGAAATTTAAAGTGAGCGAATAGTTGGTGCAACAAATGAAACATCAATAGTTGAATTCTACAAGTAAACCAGTGGGTTTCTAAGGGAAAAGTCAATATCTGTGCATCGTCACTGTGGTCTGAACATCTTTATTGTGCATTCTATTGACAGAGCAGGCACACTCAAAAGCACCCTAAACATGCCGTTTAACGTAGCTGTGTTCCAATGGGTGAACAGGAACACTGTGGTAGAACAGGTGCAGTGTGGTGATGCTGGCAGCATGTGGAGCTGCTCCCGTGTGAAAGGCGGAGTGCGAAGGAAGCCATGTGACACAAATGCGTCGTATCCTGTTGTTTTTGCTCGTGTGTTTGCCATTTTTGCTCCCCCGCCGTACCGGGCGCGCATGGCAAGAATTTTCACCGCACAGGAGGCCAGGAAGGTTAACCATCCGATCACGTAATGCACCTTTGCTCCCGCGCCTGCTTCCGGAAGATTTCAATGGGAGAGCAGGCAGTTGCACTTTTGCTGTGATACTGTTATTCTCCTCACTGCCCGTTGCTTCTGCTCCTGTTCTGCCAGTTGAATGTGTCATTATTATCTCTTAGCAGGTGCTACTATGATGATGACAGTGTGAGCTAATTCTTCCTCACTTCTTCCTGTCACTTCATCGTTACTTTTTCTACCTGAGAATGCTCGATATAACTCTTTCACTTTGTTTGAATGTTGCTAGAAGTATTACCCATTAGGTCCAGCCTAGTACAAATTGAAAAGGAGTTACCTATTAAGGGAGCTTATTTGTAATGATATATAACAGCTTGTTTGTTTCTACCACAAAGAAATTATTTAGCACAATTATTATACTACTTCATCAGTGTGACTTTCTGGTATATCAGAGCAGACAAGTTTCATCATACTTAATTATTTATCTAACCATTTCAGTGATATTACCAAAACCAAAGAATTTTTGTATTCCTACCTCTTAAGTAATACCCCTTACATGGCCTCTTTAATGTAATAGAGTGAAGTTAAGAGGAGTTTCCTTTGAATCAAGGGTAGGTATATTTTGTAATTAAGAATTCTCACTCTCAGTTTACAGCATGATTGGCAACATTTATAAAAAAAAGAAAAAAAAAGTTACTGGCAGCCACCCTCTACGGTTTTGCAATATAACTGCAAGTTAGGTTTTTTTTTCTTCATAGAAAAAATATATTTATTTAGAAAAATATCTTTATCTTTATCAACTTCTTGCACCTCTTCCAACTTCTTTCTTTAAGAGTCTCTGAAAAGGAGGTAAAGAAGTTCTAATCAAATCTTCTCATTGCACAGAACAAATGCCGCTGAACATGCGTGCTGCATACAAGCCCTCGGAATTTATCTGATAATTTGCGTATGGTTTCTCAACTAGCTGTGACCACCACCACTGGTCTTCGTTTGAATTCTGCTTCTAAACATCATGAAGCATGCACGATGTTAGTGGGTTGTCATTGGCTCACCGAAGATCATGGTGAAAGCAAGTTGCATACCAAGCAGGAGACTGCAGCATGTATAGCTCTCTTCCACTTCACCTAAGCTTAGGAGGATCAAGCGAGAAAAAAGGAAAATATAGGGGTGTGTGAATCCTGAAATTTTCAAAAACGAATAGAATATCTGATTAGTGAAAATGAAACTGAAAATTGAAAAATAGCAAGCAAACATAGTTCGCCTTGTTTGTTTCAGAATTCACATGGCATTTGCAAAAACAATTAAACTGGAATTGCACAGGAATGTCTAACCTAATCCAGTGTAAATTTTATACAGGATTTCGTATGCCTGTTTTTTTACATAGGAAAAACCTGCATTAAACTGGGTGGTGCTTCATATCGCTGCTGAATACAGTAAACTCGTTATTTGGCCTTCAAGGGACCAGAAAAAATTCCCAAAATAACACCAAGCTCAAATTATTGATGGGCCTGAAGAAATTGCAAAAAATCGTTTGCATCACAGTAACTTTATCTAATGAACACTTGCATGATGGTTATCTTTATTTGAATGAAACTGAAAAGGCATTTTTTCCCGATTTCGTAAAGTACTTTGCCAGAGTCTTTCAAAAAGACTTTGGCTTCGCTTTGCACACACTTTTAAGAAGGCCCTCTTCACAAAAACGGCTCGTTTGCGTTTTGAAGATGATTCACTGCACAATCAGCACGGCCAAGCATTGCAATGAAGCACACATGGTAAAACCTTAGTGAATTGAAAACTTTTGGTGCATTCGGTAATTTTCAAATATTGGGAAAATTCCAAATATCAGTTTTTTTTTAACATGAATATAAATCAAACAACAAACAGTCAATTTGTATACAAAATTTCAAATATTTTCACACCCTTAGAAGAAAGAAAAAATGCACAATTAATTGGTGACTCATTCGTGAGTGGAGTGCGGTATTGGTCAGAATTTTATTCTTGCCCAGTGCATGAGTTCAGAGGGAAAGTGGGGAGGCTATTTTTTTATTTATGAGGCGGCATAACCCAGGTAGAGAATTTATTTTGGATAACGATAGGCAATTCAGATCAGTGTCGTTCACTTTCTTTAACCTTAGTGGAAATATTTTCATGCCTTGTTTTTCATGCTGCTTCTCTTCTTTGGGATGATACCTGTGTGAGGAAGGCTCTCAGAGGTCACGCTGTATTGAGGACTGACATTTTCATTTCTTGAAAGGTTTTACGCTATGCACATTATGTTCATGATTGTATTGATTCAAGTATGTCATATTTCACGAGGCATAGTGAGTGGTCCAAACTCGAGTACAAATGCTATATAATGTGCCAGATATGCTTCCCAGAGGTCATTTTCTCAGCTGATAACTATACCAGGTTTTGCTACAAACTTGTGCATTCTTCTAGGTTAGTTACTTCAACTAAGCATGCAACACTTGGGTTTTTTATGCCTTGCAAGATATGCCAAATGGTTGCACTCACGACAACAGATTTAATTATTGTTTTCATCACTCTCTATTACCCCGCCGGGGTGGCGCAGTGGTTACGGCGCTCGACTACTGTTCCCAAGGACGCGGGATCGAATCCCGGCCTCGGCGGCCGCTTTTCGGTGGAGGCGAAAAGCAAAAGCGCCCGTGTGCTGTGCGATGTCAGTGCACGTTAAAGAACCCCAGGTGGTCGAAATTTCCGGAGTCCTCCACTACGGCGTCTCTCATAGCCTGAGTTGCTTTGGGACGTTAAACCCCACAAACCAACCAAACCAACCAACCATCACTCTATTGGTGTGAATAATTATTTTATCATAGGGCAACAGAAGTCAAGTTTTCTCTGGGAAATAATCAGATGCCAGGTGCTGTAATATTTTCCTCTGCATTGTGACATTCAATATCTGTGCAAATCTTCCAAAAGTTCCCATGTTTCAAAACATTAATTGTGCATTTCATCTATGCCCAATCAACCTTTTTCCATTCTTTCCATACAGTCTCGTTGCAGTAAATTTTGCGTGCAAGCTATCTTTTAGGTCTGCAAACAGCTCAAAAAGTGTTCACTGGCTAGAACATAGAATAGATTGTTGTCGTTGTGGGGTTAGGTGGTCCTCAGTACAGATGGCATAATGGTACCGTCTGACTGAAATGACCATTCCTGTTTGTTTTTCTGCTTCCAGGGGAATGAAGCAGTTGGCCTAGAAAAAGCAGCTGTGGCTCCGGCTAAGGCTGCAGACACTCACGGGGCAGCAGCCAACAAGAAGGATGTGCAGGCTGCTCCCGAGGAAGAGAATGAAGTGGGAGATGGTCTCAACCAGAAAGCACCGCCAGCCAAGGCTAACAATGCGCAAGAGGTCCCACTTGGCAATGCAAAACTACCGCGGGCCAAACTGGGCCGCCCGAACCAGCTGGGTCCTGGAGGAGGGGGTGATGACGACTTGGATTATGCCAATGCTGGTGAGTTCATTGTTCGACAGCCACCATTGCCTTTCTCTCTTTGCAAGGTACCAGTTACAAAACTTTGATTCAAAACTGGGCACACATTTACTGTTGCTCATGCCTGGTGAACAGCAGATGAAAGTGCTTTTGTTAATTCTTTTAGTGTTGGCTGTCTACATACTCATCCTGCACTTTCTGAGCTGCTAGCTTCACTGCCATGGTAGTTGTCTAGTCTTTGCACCTGTCTTAGATAGGAGTGTTGCTATATCAGAGTTACAGAAACAGCTCTTGAAAAAGTACTTCTTCACTGAATAATTCTGGAAACATTTCTCTATTTATTTAGTGGATCAAATACTTCAAATTTTGGGTGAACTTTTTTTGCTAATGATACAAAAGACGTTACTGCACATGGATGACCGCCTGGTTTCTGCCGCTAGGTGCTGCTAAATATTTTATAATTTAATTTTATTTTCTAAGCAATTTTGGTTTTGGCTGCCGAGCAATGAATATGATGTCAAATGGAGTCTAGGTCACATGAGGGATGAAAAATTGCTTGACTTGCGATTCCTATTCTCCAGGAATTGTGAGTTAAAATGGCGAAGGAGCGTCGCAGTTTTTGCACCTCTCATGTAATCTAGACTCCATTTTGACGTCACAGCTGTTTAAGCCGAAATCAAAGCAGGTGAAAAAAGAAATTTGGTTATAAATTATTTAATAATTTTAGGCAAATAGCTCATGTTGATTCGTATATGTAATGCCTTACGCATTATTACAAAGGATAAAGCATGCGGCTAAATGTTAGGTGTCTATACTCTTTTATAGCTGGAACTAGTTATTGGTCACTGTTCTCTGCGAAATTCGCAACACTTTCTCCTGAGAAGCCTTGCCTAGCCTCTTTTCTTCTCTTAATGGCCAAACAGTGGAGAAGTCTCAGAGATACGAAAAGAAATTAATATTGAGGCTTCTTTCCAAACTTATTTGAGCCGAGAAATTGCTTTCTGGGGGTAAGCAAACTGTTCGAAAAAGAAAAAAAAAAAAGAGGTTGTGAAACTTTTTTTGTTTTTAGTACGCTGGGTTCTTTTTTGAGACTCAGTCGTTCAACGCTGCAGTACCGAATGATGAGCGATAGCTGTGTTGATATAATACACAACATCGGTTTCAATGTTTAGTTTATTGATTTCTTTTATCTGTAACAATTGTAGGATCACCAGAAATGGCGCGACATCTCCGCAGAATCGTCAGTGCACTTGGCCCCAAATTAGAATTAGAATCCATCACATTAGACATGATGCAGACAGTGCGCTGCCTTATAGTTATGCACATCAAATGCAATTGATTCGAATACCATGCGCCCGTCACTCGATCTCCTGGGATTAAGTGCAGCTGGTGCGGTGACCAGCACATGCACAGGGTTTCCTTACTTCTTCCCTCTCCGCTGTGGCGTGCGCACCTAGGAGCCTCCTTTCCTCCTCTCCGCAATGTGGTGGCGGCAGTGGAGCACGCATCTGCCGGAACTCTCTAGAGCGGCGCATGAATGTATTTTGGCGCCCCCTATGTTGTAACGGAGATGGCAGGCTAGACAAGGAGAATTGCGATCTGTTTCTTACGAGCCGGGCATGGCGTAGTGGCTTGAGCGCTTGGCTGGGGATCGAAGAAGGGGTGTGGTTCTGTTCCCGGTGGAGACGACAGATGGCCGCTTGTTGATCACACTTTCTGTACACAGGGCACATGAGCTAAGGAAGTCTTTCGCCATAAAAGCATTTCTGTGCATGTCTTAAGAGAACATAGCAAGTAACTCTTTTGGCAAATCAAATGCATTTCAGAGATGAAGTTCCAGCAAAAGCTTTTTTAGCTCTTCAGTCATTTGGCAGAATGAGGGTAGAGCATGCTGCCAGTATGACAATAAAAGCATCAGTTACTGTCAACAAAGAAGTGGAGGTTACGGGGGATAATTTGTGCTGTGCTGGCATGCTCTGAATTTTTGCAGCAGATGATGTAGTAGCACATAAAGGTGTATGACTAGGCTGCTGTTGTCTCTCCCAGAATTCTAATAAATGTTGCTGTGGCTGTTATGAGCACAGTGTTAAAAATGTACCTTTCTATTTTCAGCTGCAGCAGCAGATTAAACAGAAAAATTAGTCTAAATACCAATTTTACTTTGCCCCAAGTGGTACTAGCAGAAAGATGATCTGTTTTAACAGCCACTTCAATTGATCCGAGTAGCAGGCATCACTGAAGCATAGGTGTTCAGATTTCTTTGTGGCGCAGTGGTTACGGCGCTCGACTACTGTTCCCAAGGACGCGGGATCGAATCCCGGCCTCGGCGGCAGCTTTTCGATGGAGGCGAAAAGCAAGGCGCCCGTGTGCTGTGCGATGTCAGTGCACGTTAAAGAACCCCAGGTGGTCGAAATTTCCGGAGTCCTCCACTACGGCGTCTCTCATAGCCTGAGTTGCTTTGGGACGTTAAACCCCACAAACCAAACCAAACCAAACTAAAGATGCAAAAAATATGTATGCATTGTTAATGTCAAAGGAGCATTGCAGTTTGTCAATATATTCTTTTTTATTGAAATTGATAGTTTCATTATTATTATAGTTGAAAGTTTTGCTCAAGAGCTTCATTTCTAGAGTTTGCCTGGCTATGCACTAGTCTTGGTTCTTGAAGAACAATTTTCCTATCTCATTTCTTTTTTGTGGGGCACCATGGTACTACAAGCTCTCAGGGAGTGCCATTGTGTTGCTTTGTATCAGTTTTTTTTTTTAATAATGCACTCAGGTGCGTTAGTCTTTTATGCTAAAAAAAAATTGTGGTCACAAATCACCGCTATATATTCCATGTCTGCATGGCAGCTGATACTGATAAACACCAGCTAGATGCAAGCAGGTAATTACGCATTGAATGATTTAGTCTAGATAGAGAAGCGCAGATGGTTTTTCCTTCACAATTCTGCTCTGGGTTCCGTTATCGAAATAGCTTGAACAGTTCTAGCCGCATATTTAGTCCATTTGTTTTTGAAAGGCTTCCGGTCACCGCAGAGTTGCACGTGTGAATGCGTGCATGTTGCTGGTGTTAAGATGTTAACACTGGATTGCAACTGCATCATTGATGCAAGTAACTGGCCGTACCTTGAGCAAATTGTAAAGGTGGAATTGATCTGTGTGTAAGGCAGGTTCAGTCTGCTTTTTGTTTTAAGGCTTGCCTGTGCAATTTGTTTTCATCGATGTCCATCCTGTGTGCCTTGGACACCATTTGCCTGTGAGGCATCACTCAGCAAGGAGGGTCAGCTGAGCTAAGGAGTTCAGGGTGTGGTACTCATTGTCGGGTGTTTGCTTGACTAAAACAGTGGTCAAGGATGATGATGCAGCAGAGGACCAAGAGGATGACGGTCCATTCGGTGCAGTTGGAGACTTGGGACGAGGAAAGCCAATGCCAGATGCTGCCGATTTTGATGACCAGGTGACGAAGCTCATGGCTTCCACTGGCACGGCAATGTTCTGGCAATATGTCTTCCCGCTTGCTGCTTGCTTCCACATGGTGTTGGTTTCACTCTTTGTTTCGTACGGTGCTGAGCGAGTCGTCAAGCCTTGTTTCTGTCATGCTGCTGGTTTCTTCAATCATGCCCTCTGCACTTCACAGAGGCAGATGGCATGACCTTCCTTTTACTGAAGTTTAACATTTCCATTTTTTGTGTGTTTATGTGAAATCTGCTATGAAGTCTGTAGCTTTGATATTGCTTCCCTCTAGTTTGGCACTTTCCTTTCTGTTGTTTTTGGTCTGCCCTTCCCAACTCTGACATGGCTGGCTGAGATTGCTGGAGATCACTCCCTTTCCACCTGTGTTTTCGCTTCAGGGATGCTAGGTGACTCTTCCGGCACATGCCTGATCTGGGCCAGTTGCTACATGTCTTCCTTCTGCATGAGAAGTGCTGCAAAGCAATCGTTTTGCTGTAACCTCAATCAAGTAGATTATGAAGCAATCCCTTTCACTATTGTTTGGTTTTTGCATATTTTAATGCATTGCCTTTCATTGCATCGCCAACTTCTTTTACTTCCTTGACTTCCTGTGCACTGCTGAAATGCTTGAGCAGTATTTTCTGGTTGCTACTTTGCAGAATAACTAATTGTCCGTGTGCTATCTCTTACATGCTTCTTTTAGCTTGTGTTGGGACATTAGATGCGGTTAGGTGTCTTGGTTATGTGTGTTGGTTCTAAAATAGAAGTGGTACAAGCAGTTTGAATAAGCATTTTTCCTTATAAGGTAAAGAAGACACTTCTGTAAACTCTTCGTAATCATAGACTGGGTATAAATTGTTTCAGATGGCAGCAAAAGTCACGTAAGGATTTGTTAATATTTCGTCATTCCTTTCACCCGCATAAAGATGTATAGGTTTTCGATCTGCCTTAAGCACTCTGTCAGCAAGAATCATAGTCATACATGTGATCTAGCTAGGCAAGGCGGCATGCACAGGTGGGAGATGCAAATCTGGGATGGGTGTTATCTTGTTGCCACTTATTATAGCTAATGCACTAATATTTGAAATTTGTTTGCTCAAGCATAACGGCTGTCTAAACCTTGATGGTTGTGCCTAGGAGCAGTGCGTCTACATAGTAAGAGGGGCTGCTCATGTGAGCGCATTTATGTGAAAGGGAGTGAGTGGGCTAGCGTTGAGGGTGCCACTGTGTTAGTTTCAGATGCATTGCCATCCTCTAGCTCTTGGGCAGTGCAGCTTTGTTTTAAATTGTTGCATATTGGCCTGCGTGCATGAAAATGAGGTTTGATGCCACCATAGCACTTGACTCGGACTATTGGTGTCAGAGGCACTGAGCATTTTACTTTGCAGGGCGCCGATCCTGACCCTCTGCAGCTACAGCAGCAGCAGCCGAACAACCTTCATGATGGCATTGCGGCCAACCCAAAGTAGTGGTACACCATGCTGTTTTATAGTATTTTCTCTCATTAGGTTTTCATCGTTGTGTTTTTGGTCTTCACTGGGTTTAACACAGCTGAAGAAAGTGAAGTGACATGAGTGTACAGTTCATCGGTGAAACAAGCCAAACTTGACTACATGGTGTTGTGGGCCTGATCCGGTGGGAAAAAACTGAGGATTGTGTCTGAATGCAGTTTTGAGTGTGTGTTTGACAAAGATGATTTGCTGGAGTGTGTGATCTTGTGGAAAGAGTAGAAGAAGAAGCATCCCCAACTCGGCGTCATCTTCTCAAGGAGGCCAGTCAACATGCTGAATTGCCGACTGGACAAGACACTTAGATGCCATTTCTGTGTAATTATAGACATGGCATTTGTTTCTGGAAGCATTTCTTTTTCGGCCCCACCAACACGCTTCAGTGCCGACGTTTTGTGGACAGCCGAGTGCATTTCATAGGTATGGTTCCTCGCTTCTGTGGTGCGCTTTTTCGTTAAGTCTTGACTAAGACATTAATGGGTGTGTGTGAGGGGGATGGGGGCTCTTCTTTGAGAGCAGTTGTATGCAATAATACTATGCGCTTGCTTGTTTCTTGTTGTGCTTTCTTTTTTCTGGTTTCTTATATATCAGGTTCAGCATTAAAGGCCTTCTTTGGTGTAAAAAAGTACTCTATTCTGCTTCAGCTTACTGCCTGCAGTAGTTTGCTGAGGCTGTTATCTGTGAGTAATCTCTCTTGATCATCCTTCAGCAACAGGTTAGACTGACCGTTTGAAATTTGGCCTGCCAACAAACCATTGAGAAAAGCTTCACTGCTAGCACTTCATTATTAGTGTCAATGAATTAAAGGCTACACAACTTTCTTTGTATGGCAGCAGACTGCAATAAAGTTCAGCTTTGTGTTCTATCCTGCCATAGAGCACCTTTGAAACTGAATACTTGACCAGCTTGTTTCGGTTGGCAGCAAATTAAGTGATACATAGTGGATGCATAACATGACAAAATTAGTTTATTGCACAAGGCAGTTTATGTACATTTTAAGCATGCACAAGGATGCTATTGTGCACGTAACTTGAAAACGCAGTGTCCAACAAACTCAAGCTTAAAAGAACAACAAAAGGCAAGCAACACTGTTATGATAAAACAAGGCAAAAGTGTGCATCACAGCTGAAGTAAACAGTCGGGAACAAAGAAACATTTGAGATTGCTGACGCACACGTGTGCAAACACTATACACATTGCTAAACATTTTAAGTAACTAAATGCATACAAGGTGCGTTACTTAAGGTTAGGTGTTAACTCTACACTTGAACTGAGCAATAAACGAGGCTTTCATGTAGAATGGTTCACAATAAAGTTTGCAAGCGGTAAGAGGATGAGGCATGCAGGCACGTAGTCATGTGGAGGTGTACCTTCTCAAGAATAAATTGGTACACATTCAAGTTACTGCTACTGCATCAATGCATTCCAATTTCACTGAACTTTGTGGTAACATGTAATTCACAGGAAGATAAACATGTGTCCTGGGTACTTTGGAAAGAGCACCCGAAGACTTCTCGTGGAATTTGCTGCAAAGAAATGATTGCTTCACTTAGTTTTACTTTTCTAATATATTTGCAGTAGCGTTAGTGCAGAATTGATGCATGAGAAAGAAATACATAACATGTTTATTCTATTATGGCAATGGAAATGCTGAGCAAGTAAGCAAATGGTAAAAAAATATTCTAACATGGTTGCAATAAGTCTACACATTGTTCACTCATTGTTATGCAAAAGAAATGTTCTACCACGTTGTGAGCATACGAGAGTGTTTACTGCAAGCTCTAATGGCAGGATCATTAATGCACCAGATTTTTATGCAAGCCTTCAGTTCTGTGATGTACTATGATTTTTATGATCAAGCAAATGAAGAGTGGGCTTAACATCTAATTCTATTGGACATGCTGTTTTAGAAAAGAAAAGTGCATTTTGGTTAATGTTGGGGGTGAGCACTGGTGTCACTAGTGGGAGGCCTAATCTATGGCTTAATATTTTTTTTCTCGGTATTTGTGCCAAAGGAGGAGCTTGGCATGAATGAGAATGGCTTTTTCTTTTATATCACTCATAACATTTTTTTTTTTTTTTTGCCTGAGACATGCATATCTGCTATTTAGGTTTATACCCTTTTTCTTAAAGCAGTGTTTGTATGGCATTAACTGCATGTTGTATATGTCATTGACCTGTTATGTAAAGTTTAACTTCCGAGATATTTTGTCAGTCTCATTTGCATCTAAGGTCTGAAAATATGCATCTGCGTAGTTAAATTTATTCCTCACTTAGCTTGACCCCATAATTCAAAATGTAGCAAATAAGCAGAGGCAATAAGGTTCAAGAGAGCAGCTTATAGTACCCAGTAACTTATAGTTTAGAATATATATATTTACTATGCTTTTGATTGATTCCTAACTTCAGATGCAAATTTTGTTGAACTTGCTTTTCTTTTCCTGACGTCTGATGGCAGAAATGGATACATGGAAGACTTCAATCATTAAAGCAGAGTGTTGGCAGATGGTGGGTTCTTGGTCACCGTAGGTGACCATGAGCCCCTGGCTCTCAGCGACTTTTCTGGCTCGCTCAAGGGCCCAGAGATGTACTTGTAGATCGGAATTGAGCAGCACAGTCTCCCACCTCTCGAAAGTAAGGACCTGACCCAGATATCAACAGCTAGCAACATGAAAGAACATGCTGAGTTTGAAGTGGGAGATATCACTTTATCTCAGTTTTGTGGAATGTAAACGTGAAATGCATTTCCCAGAGGAAGTAATTTGTCTTATGTATTTCATGGCTAGTTTCTGATATATTTTTTAAATGTTACAAACGAAGCACATGAACAGTGAATTTATCAACTGATGCAATAATGGAAAATATTGGAGCCATCCACTGTCAGAGAAATCAGTTGTGAATTGCAGCTTGGAAGTTATTTAAAAGCTTTTATACACTTGCAATGCAAGCAGGTTGTTAATTTTGATGAGACTGTGCTTGCAGCAAAAATATATAATTCTGGAAAGAATTCTTTTTGAGCACAAATTTTTAACCAAAATTATAAATTCTGTTCTTGCTTGCAACATAGGTGTTGCCATATTTTCTGCATTGGTAATGTTCATGCCTGCTAAGAACAAACCCATTTTAGAAAAGGGGCTGTTGTCCAGATGTATGTAAAGTGGTCATTTCTTCTTCGTTAATGCATGCAGAAGCAATGCCACTTGAGCACATGAAAGAAGCCATCCGTTCACTTGGATAGTTTAACTCCGTACAAACAAATCAGGTGCATTTAGCAGTAAACAAATAGGCAGACAATTCCGCCTGTTTAATCTCGTCCACAGTATTTACATACCAACACCAAAATTTTTACAGAGTAGCGTACTCGTGATGGCAGCTCAATATAGATTTTGTTTGGCTACAGCCTATATCAGTCACGCGAGTCTTGTACCAGGGCGCGTGCACTCTATATCTGGCGTCTGTCTTCATTTTTTTTTTTTTTTTTTGTCCCCTGTCAGAGGAAGGCAACAGGTTTAGGCGGTTGGTCACAGTGGAAGACTTTGGTGCACACGATAGCAAAGCATTTGAGGAAAGAACCACCAAGCACATGGCAACTGCAGATCTGACAGCTGTGAGCTCGTCCACTTCGGATAGTCTGTGTCAGGTCAGCTTGTAGGACAGATTGTTGCCACTGTGGCTGTGGTCAAAATGGTTGGCGCTAGCTGTCAGGCGCTCCTCAAGTAACTATCCTTGGCGTACTAGAGGTGCTGGCTGTGCAGAAACACCCGCTGCTGGCGCGTCCTCTGTCACGCGGTGATGAAGTCATCTCCGCTCGGAGCAGACGCCGTCCTTGCAGGCCTGGCAGAGTTCGGCATTGTGTGGATTGCGTGGCTTGCCCGGCCGTCGGTTCTTGTGGATGGGTGGCTGCTGGAAGCCATAGTAGACTTGGCCTACCCGGTTGTAGATGTTCACCAGCACCTGCGAAGCAGTAGGGTTGGTCATCCTCCTGTGGGAGCAGCAGTGGCACAGCACCGCATGCTGTAGAACATTGAGTATTATGTAATGATATTGTCAATCCCTTTTCCAACAGTGGGTATGGGCTTTATTGTACTTTCGGGCATGGAAACTGCATTGCTGCACCATTTTCTGGCAGCGCCTACTGTTATGCTAGGTTATGAGGCAGCCATATTTATCGAGGCATGTCGGTATATACGCTGCAGTACCCGACCCTCCTGCTTGACAGAAGTGACTGACAAAAGCAGTGAGCCATGAGCACAATCACCAGTGGTATACATCATTTTGCTACCTACAGTACCTGCAGACACGCAGTTGTGCAGGCACTCTCAGTTGAAAATGGGTATAGAAAGGTAAAATTTTAAGAAAATGTTACTGTTCATTGAAGAAGACATAAAAAGATACGGTTTAGTTAGCACCACACTTTCACAGTACTGTGTGACATGAGAAGAATGCAATTTTTGTTATGACGAAAGGTAAAAAGTACCCTGTGCAGTGCACTGTCAGTGCGTAGATGCCGTGGTGGTTGAAATCATTCTGGAGCTTTCCACTGTGGCACCCCTTGGTACTATTTTTTCACTCCCATCCTACCATTCTTTCCCTTCGGCGCAGTTGAGGTGTCCAACAAGTTGCGGCTCGCGGAGCCTTTTCTTTCCTCAAAGCTAAATTCCATTCCTTCGAGGTGTAGTCAAGATGTTCACCTTGAGTGAGGCAGGTGCTGCATCTTTCTGCCCATCCAATCACCAATGAGCAAAGCGCTAAAGACTCGCGTGTGCCGTGCTGTCTGTGCACCTTAAGATTAACCTATGAGGTTGAAATTCTTCCAGCACCATTCACTACGGCGCCTCTTCCTTCTTTAACTTCCAACTTCCCTCACGACGTTGTTGAGGACTCGATCAAGCAGTAAAAGTGACCACGCCGTCTGTCTCCTCAGATATTTCTTTTGCCAAAACTGCTTGCAGTGAAGCCTCCTAGATTTTTCTAAGGAGAATTGCGCACCAGAAGGAGAATGTGGATAGCATGTTCTTGAAAACTCTTCATGGCTTACATGGCCTAGCTGCATTACATTTACGTGAGGTGCCTCGCCGTGGTAGTGCAATGGTTAGGGAGCTTGACTACTGTGCCCTAGGATGCGGGATCAGCCCGGCCTCGACGGCCGCTTTTCGAAGGAGGCGAAAAGCAAAGCGTCCGTGTGCTGTGAGATGTCAGTGCACATTAAAGAACCCCAGGTGGTAGAAATTTCCGGAGTCGTCCACTACGGTGTCTCTCATAGCCTGAGTTGCTTTGGGACGTTAAACCCCATAAACCAAACCATTCTCGTGAGGTATCGGGTGACCACGTGCTTCTGCACAACAGCATAGCCAGTTCCCCGAACTGGCCAGTCTAGTATGTGTGACCCAACGAGCTTTGCCAGGCCTTTGCCGAAATCAAATGCCCAACAGGATGTTGAAAATTTGCAGACACATAATAAGCTCTGCCCTGAGGGTATGCCGCAAGAGCTTTAATGGCTCCTAGATTGCAGGTCCTCGTTATGTACATACACTCACCTGCAATCACTAATTCCTTGGCTTTCAGCTCTTGTTTGATCCCCGTGGTCATGTCATATTTTATGCTAATGAGGATATATGAGGTAATAAGAGCACGGAGTAGCAAAATGCAGTGGCTGTCATGCTTGTCTAGGGTGCTAGAGTGGTGCTGTGTGGTGTAAAGTGAGAACAAGCGCATTGCCCTCCTCATGCGCTTTCACCTCATTGATCGGGCAGGCCGACTAGTATCCTGGCAACTTATGTGCAACTGTTCCATATGCACGTGGCAAAAGCCGCGCGGGTGCACATTCTTCCTCGTGCTATGACGCTGTGAAACTTGTTCAGTGTGCGCTCATCAGCCATTTTTACCCCACGAATTTCTCGTGGGACGCGAGCTATTGCCATAGCTGATGACTGTTGTGATTTTGTTAATTGTATACGGCATTCCGTAAAGCAAACAGTCTTCATAAACATTTTTTTTAGAACCAAAGAAAAGTATGGGGGGTGAAGCAAATAAGGTAAACGACTGTGTATGTTGAGGGGAGCTTGCGCGAAAGTCGTTTTGCGCACGTGACTTTTGCGCTCGTATACTGGTCTACATGGAATTTGCCATCGCAGATCGACTTGCAAATTGTGTTCAATCAAGATGGCCGACAGCTGCATATTGCGATTGCGGTAAACTTGAGAAGAGCAGACAGCTTAGGAACACGGAGTGGGTATAGTTTATAACTTCCATATGCTGGTTCCAAACAAGCGAGAATATAAAGGGCAGTAAGCGATAGAGGAGGAGGAGGAGGAGGGGGGGGGTCAGGTCGAGAAAAAGAAGCAAAGACAAATGCTGGCGCTATGACCTAATGGTGCTCTGTCTACGTCTTCACCATTAGTCTACGCGTCTATTTGCCCTTACGTCAGCCCAGTGCTGTAATATCTTCGCCCTAGCTAACATACGCTCCATGCTGAGTGAGAGACTCAGTTGCTCGTGCGCACCGAAATGTTAGCCGTTGAACCTGCTACCGTGGTCACGGTTTCTTTTTTTTTCTTTTTTTTTTTTTTTCATTGTTATTCATAACGTATACTTCGAGGCGCGTCGTCTGCTTACCTGCAGGGGAAACTATAAATACACTGGGCGGACTTGCCAGCAGAATAAAACGCAGAAAAACATTTATGGCATTACGACCAGTCGAGGACGGTATACCGTTTGAAGTGGGGCGAGTAACGGTTTCTCAGGCCGCTAGTGGTGAACAAGGTCTGGATACAGTGTATACTATAGGCGTGCGAGGACTGCATGGGGCTGAACTACGCTACGATCACGTCACAAAAACTGTCAGGGATATGTGTAAATCAGCCCCCGCTCCTAACGGTCGACAGATCCAGTGGTCGGAATCTAAACAGGAGCGAGCCTAGCCGATCAGTTAGTTGGTTGGTTGTACAACTTTTAATTGCATCGGAAACGGGGAGTCGTGCGCCCGCGGATTAGAGTCTGGCAGGTAGCCCTTGGCTTGTTGCGGCCTCTTCCGCCAGATGGACGGTGCGGTGCTGGATCGCAGGGTCCGCGCTTCGCAGCAGGGTATCCCAGGCTTCTCTACTTGTAATATTTTGCCCTATCCCTGGAGATTGTGGGCACTCCCAAATTATGTGGTCGAGGGTCCCTCTCGCCCCACAGTGTTTGCAGATATCATTGTCCCTAAGGTCTGGTAGCGCTTGAAACGCCCAGACCGGGTTCATGAACGTATTAGTTTGTAGCCGCCTCCACGCGACAGCTTCTCTATTAGCCTAACATCTGGCGGGGGTACCAGTCTACGTCCCAATTTATTATGGTCGATGATTTCCCCGTAATTTTGCTGACGCTCGTAGTATGCTGTTCGGGGGGCTCGACGGCTACCCGGAAGTAGAGAGCTCGGGCTAGCTCGTGAGCGCGTGAGCCACCTCGTTACCAGGGACGGCAGCGTGAGCGGGTGTCCAAATTATCTGAATTTTCCTATTTATCGTTCTTTGGGTGAGGATTTTGGCCGCCTACTGCGATATCCTCTTCTTCCCAAAATTTTGAATGGCAGTTTTGCTGTCGCTAATTATGAACTTGGCTTCTGTTCCTACGCAAGCTAGCGCTATCGCAACTTCCTCCGCAGTCTCTATGTTGCGGCCTCTGATGGCTGCCGCGGATACCGGTGCCCCTCGGCCATCGACTACCGAAGCTACCGCCGCACCTGTTCTGCCACTTGCCGCATCAACATAGACTACTTCCTTTGCTCCCATGTTCTTGAACCGTCGCTCTAGAGCTTCGGCTCGTTTGGCCCTTCTTTCGACATTAAATTCTGAATGCATATTCCTAGGGAAGGGGGGACTACCAAGGCATTCCTGATTTCACTATTGTGACTTTTTTTTGAACTCCTCTGTCTGGCTTGAGGCCTACTTTTGCAAGGATTACCCTGCCCGTCTCGGTCGTGCTTAGTCTCTCTAATTGGGAGACTCGCACTGCCTCCGCCAATTCTGCCCACGTGTTATTCACCCCGAGTTCGAGCAGTCGTTCGCTCGAGGTACCCTTGGTCAATCCTAGCGCCTTCTTAACGCATCTTCGAATCAGGCAGTCTAACTTCTCTTTTTCGCCGGCCTTGATGTCCAGGTAGGGCGTGACGTAACTGATTCTGCTTGTTACGTATGCCTGGATTAGTTTAGTAAATTTCTCTCCTTGAGGCCTCTTCCTTTAGTGGCGACCTTCCTCAAGAGCCCGGGGGTTTGCATCGCGTAACTTTCTTATTTTTTCAGGACCTCGACGTTATGGCCGTGGGATTGAATGACCATCCCCAAAATCCTGATCTGATCTACTTTTGGCACCGGTTTGCCCTCCACCTGAATATGAAACTCCCCGCCATTCTTGCAGCGGAGGTACTTTGGGTTATAAACGAAAAACTCAGATTTATGCGGGGAGCACGAAAGTCCCCTTTTAGCCGCGCAATCGACAATGATGTTGGTCGCTGCCTGCAGGCGTTCCTCCGTACTGGCATCGCTCCCATGGTTAATCCAGAGGTTAATATCGTCCGCATACATGCTAAAATTTAGCACCTTGATTTGGTTAACTTTACCCGGGAGGTCTCTCATTGCCACATTGAATAGGAAAGGCGATAACACTGAGCCCTGCGGTTTGCCTTCGCTTCCTAACTCTATCGTAGGAGATTCTAAATTTTGAAATATCATGCAGGCTTTTCTGCCCGATAAGAAGTCTTTTATGTAGTTGTACAGTCGTGAGCAAAAGTGGTATACAACACTCAGCCGGTGGCGGAGCTCGCGAAAACTGCGTGCCAACTTCATCTAGCAACAGATATCTGTGATCGGAACAATGGTGGCACTGCCCCATTTTATCCACATGCATGTGTCACCGTCGCTGTCGCGTGCGCTGTCGCTAGGCGGCATTTTTACGCATTTTTCCCGAGCTATGTAACTGGCTGAGTGGTGTATACCACTTTTGCGCACGACTGTACGTTCTCTCCCCTACTCCGAGCACATCGGGCCCTTCGAGGATAGCCTCGTGCCTGACTTTGTCGAAGGCCTTGGTGAGGTCTAGGCCCAGGATCATTTTGGCGTCTCTCGATCGCGAGTCTATGATATCATGCTTTAGTGATAGTTTTTGTGATGTAATAGCGGCATGCTTCTGTCCCTGGTGGCGAATTTCGCAATGATCGCATTACAGCAATTGTCACAAATCTGTCACAAACCGATCGGCTAGGCCCGCTCCTACTGGTCGATTCCCACCAGTTGACCTGTCGACCAATTATAAAAACGGGGGCTGATTGACTGGTTTATAACAGTTTTTGAAGCGAAAGCTTCATTGGCCGCGATGCAGCGATTTCCCCGTGGCACCAATATCCACCGAGGTTGTACCGCACTTTTCACTTTCACTCACACCTTCCTACCCACGGCGCGGTTCAGGGTCCACAGAACAAGTGTGAGAGATACTGCGCCTTTCTTTTGCTATGAACCAATTAAAAAAACGGAGAGGCTGCCCTGGGTTGTGTGATGCCACCTTGAACAACCTTGAAGGTCAAACACACATACTGCGTCTTTCCTTTCGTATAAACCAACGTACAATTTATACAAGAAAAAAATGAAAACACGATTAGGTGTAGGTGTCCACAATTCCGTGGCGTCCACTTTTGTTCCTTCCCTAATTAAGGAGCCGTCAGCGTCACGCAGGTTTTCACCTTGAACAACCTTGAAGGTCAAATACACCGCCTTTCTTTTCTTATAAACCAGTGTACAATATACAAGAAAAAATATGAATATTGACCTGATTAGGTGTAGGTGTCCACAATTCCGTGGAGTGCACTCAAAAGCATAAGGTTCCACGAAACCTAATTGAAAATTATGAAAAACCGCGGATTGAAAAGCGGGTGTTAAACAGGCTATCGCTACAACACTCAGCTTTCGCTCTATCACTGCCATGCTTAATTAAACCCCCATAATTTTGTGTGCTATTTTCTGCTTCCACATTTTTGGGAGCCACTGTACGCCGATAGATGCGGTATCCCAAGTTTTCATTCGCATGACCGTTTATGCTAACGCGTTAGTATCAGCCTCTTTTCGGATCTTTCCTTGTGCCGTCTGAGTAGGATGTTGCGCGTATCTCTCTGCAGGCACAGCTAACTGGGTAAGGTTCCCGCGTAACCTCAGACCAAACCTATCGGTGCACCGTCACAAGCATATATGCGCGATCACATGTCGCCATTATCGTGCTGGCAGTAATGCACGGAGAAATTAGGGGGCCAAAATAGCGGAGGCGCGGGCACTACAGGCACCCGTGCCGAGATTGAACTTCATTAGAGTAGTCGCACAGTGCCACCAGCGATAGTTTGCCAGTGGCGGCGGCGCTCGCGAGGGCTGTAAATTTCATCCATCGCACATTTTTGTGCTGTGTTTCTGTAATTACACCATCAATATATGTCGATCCATCTGCTCACGGGTTGAGGTAAAAGTGAAACGGCACAACAAGTGCATGGTACCTCGCCACATGACGTGCTTGGCTGCTATATGCTAGTAGGAACTATACGTTCGCGTATCGATCACTATTCCGACCTAATTTTCGCATGTCTCGTTTATTTTAGAAATGGCTGTGTTGATCAAGTCCCTGTATCGGTTAGTTTTCGCCGTCACCGCGAGGCAGCAGCGCCTAAAGAAGCGGCCGCTGACCTTGACCACCTCCTCCGGGTACCACATGGCCGGCTCGTAGCGGCCCACCTTGCACTTGTCGCACTGCTGGCCGTACAGCTTGAATGTGACCAGGCCCTCGCCGTGGCTTGTCAGCAGGAACCAGAACGAGATGCGCCCCTTCATCGATGTCCAGCCGTGGCCGCACTCCTACACAACACCGAGGGACGGGATTAGCGTTGGTTTTATTCTAACGAAGCTAAAAATGTAAAATGGTTTACAGGAAAGGAAAGGCGCGTTATCTGTCGCACTTCTATGCGGACTCCTAATGGATGGTAAACTTTTATGTTCATCGACTTTAGGGGTGAAGAGAGAGAAGCAACTTTATTGAGACACCAGTCAATGAACTCTAAGTTCCTGGTGAGGTGGTGACCAAACGAGAACCAGTTTTCTGGGTCGTCCTTCTATTCTCCTATTAGTAATTTCTTACAGCAGTGCCATATGGCCAGTAGAACTGCGTCCTGGCGGCGATCTATTCACTCGGTGACCTGGGCCTGGACGTCAAGGTCAGGGCAGCGCAGCACGGCCTCCCACTCCAGAGATGGAGTTGGCAGCAAATGGTGGCGGATAAGCTGCGCATCCTCATGTAATGGGTACTAAAGAAGCGTCGACGCCACACTCTGCATTTGGGTCAACCTGCTCCTTTAATATATACCGATATACCTGAACCGCGCCTTGAAGGGGGAATATGGGAGTGAAGGGAGAAAGAAGTGCCCTAGTTTGGCCTCCATCGAATCGCGACATCAAAGGTCTCCCGGCTAAAATGCCGCCTCGATCAGCTGCTGTCAATTGCCTATGTTTCCTGCGGCTTTCTCAACTTCACCCCTAATTGACCTTTCTACTGTTCCCATTTCTCTTTCCTTTGCAGTCTGTTTTCTTTATTATTCATTTAGTTTTTTTTTTTTTTTTTGCCTTGCTTCACGCGGAGTCACCGCAGGCAATAAGTTTCCGGTATCCAGATATTTTATTGCGTAATTTCTGTTTTGTCAGTGCGCCGCACCTCAAGAAACATGGATCTGAGGATGGAGTAATTAATCCAGAAAGAAAGACAATTTAATATATTGCGAAAGCGTCGGGGCAGCAGAGAGTACTCAGTCAATAATCGATATTTTAATATGGTGAGAAGTATAGGGTCACCCAAGCCGAGCATCCGAACTGCGCGGCTGTCGAATTGATTTTTGTTTAATCAGTTTCTTGACATCATTTTGTGCCATCGCTATAATTGGCCGAGGCGTTTAGTGACGTCATTAATGCGAAATGCGTCATTAAACATTGCCTTAGCATCGTACACTGTATGTGCCGTCTCGCTCTGACTGTTTAGGCTCGTGACGGTAAATACCGTCGCTCTGATCAGCTAAGCTGTCTCGGACTTCACAACCACGTGACTAACCATGACCTGACCGTTGACTTTTTTATCGAACAGTTGACCTAAACCACGAGCCGAACCAGTACTGCTGAGCACATTGCCAATGGTGTAACTCGGTATTAAACAATTGCCCCCTCCCTCTCCCCATTGTCTTCCATTTTTCTTTAGTTGCTTGTTTAAATTCGACGGACAAGAGTCGCTAACTGAACATGTACGCATGCAGAGGGCATGCAGCGAGGTGCAATTTCAAGCGCGCTAAAGGAAGAAGGCGCACCTCGCAGCAGAAGCGCACTTTGGCTGAGTCAACGAACGTCTGCCAGTTGACGCCGATGGGGCGCTGCACTACGGGCAGCAGGTACCAGGATTGGGGCACGTACTGCGAGAAGAGCTTCTGGAACTCTGCCTGCCACACCTGCTCCATGCCACTGCAAGCGGAGGAACAAGGTTCAATTAAGGGACTTTAGGTTCAATCACTGAAATGTCGCAACAGAGAAGTGCAGCTATAGATGGCGTCTGTCAAGTGATGGAAGCTGCACGGAAAGACAATAAGCGAGGAAATCTCATACACTGACCCAACAACCGAACACAAGGGTCACCGCGGTGGTACGCTCAGGCCGCGGTCCGATTTCCTGACCGCACTAAAAAAATTTCAGGCTGTCACCGACCTCAATCTCAAGGAGTGAGGTTGAGATTAGGTCGGCGACAGCCTGAAATGTTTTAGTGCGGAACATCACAAGGCTGCCCGTGGAGGTGGAGGTTGCTGCAGCGGTAACACCGCGCTCTCAGCACTATCGCGAAATGTTTCACCGCTTCTATGACTTCGAGTAATGCGGATTTACTATAAAAGCATTCAAGGTGTTTCCATTCGATCGATTTTACCGTTCTGCGTTGTTATGGGTGCACGTAACAAAAATGGCGCACATTCTAGAAATTCGTTTTAACCAGGTTTAACTATAGTATTTCATGGTTCGTTTCTGATGACCATGATGCCCTCAGTCGTAATGATACACACCCATGACGATCGATTGGCCAGGGTGCAGATACAAAAACACTCATGGACAAGGAGTGGAGCGGTTGTATTTGGATATCATTATACATTTCATTCATTTACTCAACGACGTCGTCAAGCTTCAAGAAAGTGAGAGCGTTCAGTATTGCTGTGGAAATACGAAATTTTCGGTCGTGCCTCAAAAGGTGCACTAAAGCCAGTTCTTGAATTTTTCGCCGATGCTTTGGTACAACAATGCTTTTATGGCAACATCTCCAAATCTGCCTGAACCCATCATGATCGCCTTTTCAAAACCGCACATAACGATAGCGATACGCAGCGCCCTACTGAACGAAAATTAGGACCCGAAAAATTTTCAGATAAACTTGTAAAAAAAAAAAAACTGCTGACAGGTATTGCACATTCACCTGCCAACCAATATCTTTCATCAACCATACACTTGACTGTATTGCGGTTAGGGGACTTTTACTGGCACCCATTTGAGGACATATTTTCCTATGTACTTCCCAATTCGGGATATGCTTAGTTTTCTTCGGAACCCCTTCAAGCACCCATAGCATTCCCTCATCAGTCAGCTTGCCAGGACCAAATATTCGCGGTTGCTTTTGCAGCCTGACCGTTCCTTACGATTTGGAACAAAAACTTGAATCTCACAACGGTTACTATATTTCTGGACAAAAATGGGACAAAGAAGGGAGTATCGCGCCATTCTACGAGACCGTAGTCCTGCAGAAAGTTGCGTATTAGTTGCGTTTAATTAATCACTCTTGCACAGTAAAAGTATGCTCTGAATGAAAAGTGACGCCTCAGTTTCGTGAACCCATAAATTTCTACAAAGAATTGTCCAAGGAAGGCTGGTTTCTCAAAGCAGTCCCCTTTCAGCTGTGTGCTCTTTAGGAAAAGCAGGTTATCGCCGCGTACACTGTTAGAATTCGCCGACGACGGGATAGCTCTCTCAGGAATCGAATTTTCTTCGGCTCATCTGTACCAGGCACTGCTTGAGCCGTTCGCATCAGGCGTATATATTCGCGGCTTCCGAATCTCTGCCAGGCGTGATTACTGAGAGCAGTACATATTATCTACTGATGCATCGAAGTCTGAGTCGTGTAGAGCTCCCCACTGCGGTGGGTTGAAGGTAAATGATCAGTTAATTGTGAACACATAGTTTATCGGCACCCATGTTACTCTTCATTCTATGAATCCTTGTGCTGTTGTACCCCGCCGGGGTGGCGCAGTGGTTACGGTGCTCGGCTACTGTTCCCAAGGGTGCGGGATCGAATCCCTGCCTCGGCGGGCGCTTTTCGATGGAGGCAGAAAACAAGGCGTCCGTGTGCTGTGCGATGTCAGTGCACGTTAAATAACCCCAGGTGGTCGAAATTTCCGGAGTTCTCCACTACGGCGTCTCTCATAGCCTGAGTCGCTTTGGGGCGTTAAACCCCGTAGACCAAACCAATCCTTGTGCTTTCGCAAGAGTCACTCAGCGAGTCACGCTCGTCTGTAGCGTGCTGTACTAAATGAGCCGCTGCTTGTTTCCACATTCCGCCTTTCTGCGTTAATATCTATGGGGTGGGGGAAGCGGCAGGTTGAGGAAACAAGCGAGATCCTCGCAAACAGTGGAAGCGGCGGCGGAGTCACGCGGGTCCCGTGGGTCTTCCCCGACCCGCAATCGTGCTCCCAGGGCGCACTGTGTCAAGCGGGCACGAAGCTTGGAAGCTACCGAAAGGCACGACCGTGAACAAGGCACGCGGCGCGGTCGCGACGTCACGCGTCTGCTCTGAGCATTCGCGTGCACGTCGCCTGCGTGTCGTCTGCATGTGCGGAGAGGAAAACGTCTATTAATTCATCTGCGCTTCATGCCCGGCAGATTTCACGCCTGTTTGCCGGAGGGATACGCGGGACATTGCGGTAAAAAGGGCAGTGCGTTTTAGAGCTTTTGCCTGTCATTAAGCTGCCTAGTTTACTGCGCATCTTTCCGCCCTCTCAGTAACGGTGCCCGACGTTGCCCTGCTGGTGAACTAGAAGGGCGTCCCTGTTTTTTTTTTTTTTTTTTTTATCATCCGTGCTCGTAGGCGGTGGTCTTAGAATGCCAGCAAAGACAAGAAGAGCGGCCGACAGCTCCTGGATCTGGATGGCCGTTTTTTACCCCACGCTTGCGAGCGCTTGAGTCGCGGAACTTGTGTTGTGCAAGAGTTCTCAAACTGGGTTCCGCGAGCTCTCACCGCCCTCTCCCTTGTCCCACTTCTTGTTACGCCTGCGGGCCAGGTACAGCGCCTGGTTCATTAAAATCCATTTTGGAGCTTTCGATTTTCTTATTTTAGCTCGTTCCTAAGTTTCGCGCCGTCGGCGTAGGCACTGTCCGCAACACAGATGGAACCGCGCAGCGAACTTGGTAACTTGCCACGTTGTTCCGTCATCATACGTACAAACGAGGTTTTATTCACCTAGTTCTTTTTTTCTTTCTTTCTTTCTGTTTTTTTTTTTTTTTTTTTTTTTTTTTTTTTTTTTTTTTTGCATACGCGTAGCCCGTGGTGCAGTATTTGGGCATCCCTCACTTATGTGAAGTGAACAGCGGCAGTCACACCTGAAGACTCTTCATTTTGGCAAGTTGCTTGATGCCACATGATGGCTGTACCCACGTGACTGCTGCTTGAAACTAAAAGAACAATGCTGTGATGGATAACCGAACGACGTTCCTATGAAAATAAATATTTATAGCTCTGCCTTACTAAAGGTGTTCAAATTTGCTCGATTAGTTACGTTTTTTTTTTAAACGTTCGACTGTGTGTTGCTAATCGAAACATTGTCAGAAAAAGTTTACATGTCCTCTAAGGCCGCACGTAGAGCCTCTATCTCTATGCACTTGTGCCTTGAGGGGGAGCGAAACATCGGGCACCTGCGGAAGCCGCAGGGCGCTAATCATAGTAGCCATATACTATTGTCGCTCGTTTTGTTTCCATTACGATACCCTTGGTGTCATGCAGTTTGCGATTTCATCTCATAACCGATGACATTTTTTCTCTGCCTAGAAAAAGCGAGTTAAATATGAAACCAACCACTTGGTCCCAGTATTCGCTTGACGTCGTGCACCGCCGATTCCATGCGAGCATCGATCAACTGTCACTGATGAAATTGTTCCGACGCTGACGTCACTACGCGTCACCGCCGCTGTCTCAGCACCATCGTTCATCTCAACTTGTTGCGTGAGAGTCCTGAAGACTTCTGTTTGTACTTGCATTTTTTGTCTCCTAAAGATCCCTCTTTCGTTCTTACTTTTCGTTCTTACTTTTTTTTTTTTAAACGACAGCTGCTAAGACCACGTTCCCGGTTCTGCTCTATCGGTTAACACCGCGCTATTTGCAGTGCGTCAGGGGGGGTCTTGACACGGGACCTAAGACCCCACGTTATAATGCAAGAACTGCATGAATCCGAAGCAGAAGACGTTCGGACTTGGGCGTACACGTCAACGTACACCGATTTTACCGGTTTGGGCCATGTTAAGGCACTGTCTGCTCAAACCATCGACGCTCGCGCCACCAAGCTTGTCTTCGCGTAACTATTTTTCTGTTAATTTTTGTTTGATTCACTCTCGAAGCAAATCACTTGTTTTTGCCTGCTTCATTTACCTTTTTATTCAATTAAATTCGATCTTAGGGTGAAGTAATAAAAACACATTTTTTGCAGATCTTATTTATATTTATTTACTCTTATAAAGCATCCGTCGCATCAGCCCTTCTAGACTCTTCAAGAACGCTACCTTATCCTCGATGTTAATCATTTAGAGTGCTATCAAATAGTGGTTTCGCGAATAATACGTACGTACGTTAGAAATTACGCCGCTTCGTTTCAGTGTGGACTGCTTCACTTCAGATACCGTCAAGCATACCGGCAGGGAGCGGAGTTCACTATCTTCCGGTGTGTATCGTGAATTGGAAAAAAATTCAAAGGTCGTGAGGGCGGATCCCACTGGCCGCATGTGGTTGTTGTTTCTTCTAGTCTCTAGTCAATTATCTCCACCATTACATTAGGTATTATTATTGAAACTGGCAAAAAAAAATTGTCCCATTATTTATTTGGCGTTCAGTAGCTTATCACAGAACGAGCCCCTCGGTGCTTATGACGCCGCAACAATCATTGATGGACCTGAAATTGAAGCTTTCTAGCAGAAGAAATGCAATTCTAGATTATTTACTGAGAGGAGGCGTTTTTCACGCAGTGATATGCATGCTTTCTATAATAGTGGGAACTTGTTGAAGACGGCGATGTTTACAGCACAGCGAGAGAGTATGTTGCAGTTTTACACGAGGCGTGATCGACCAGTAAACTGCTCTCGAGCCTGTGCCAGGAAAGCATGATCTATTCTTTCTGGTATGGGTTCGACACCCGGTGGCGACAATGCTTTTTCTCTATTGACAGTTCATGCGGACACACTCTGTCCATAAATCCTGTTTACGTACGCCGTTCATAAGCCAAGAAATGCGCTAACAATGTGGTAAATTTTAGCACGACAGCCGATGCGATTTCGATATGAAGTGCAGTGTAGTGGAGCAAGCATCGCTGAAGCTGCGGGCAACGTTGGCGGCTCCAAGAGATTACAGAAGATCGCTTTAGCTTAGACCCCGTTGGCGCAGCGATCACCCGCAAGCCTTCTTTTTAGAGGGCTTAATCAAACTGCAGAAAAACGAAGGGTGATTGGAGCATTGAAGCTTCACCTGCTTCTGGCCGTCGCGAAAGGTACCGAGCTCGCGTTCAGGATCATGGTGGATCTCGCGGTCAGTTTTGTACCTGCGCTGGTCACGAAGTCGTCGCGGTCCGTCATGTTGGAAAACGGAAACCATAAGTATCGAAGCTCTCAAGGTTGGTCCTATATGGAGGAAGAAAAAGGAGAGGCTTCGCCCTCCAATAGGTATTACAAAAAGTGCGGCGGAAGTGAGGTAGTTTTGAGAATGGAATCATGGCACTTGGTGGCGCGACAAAATTAAGAGCCGTCATGGCAACGCGTCATATCGCGCTCATACCCCTATCATACGGGCAATTTCAATACCGTTGAGTCGATAAAGATCGAATTCGATGCCACCCCCCACGCGGTGATTTTCAATGACCATTGAATATTGGTTTGGTTTGGGGGTTTAACGTCCCGAAGCGACTCAGGCTTTGAGAGACGCCGTAGTGGAGGACTCCGGAAATTTCGACCACCTGGGGTTCTTTAACGCACGTGCACTGAATATGATGCATCATTGGTTCAATGAGGTTCACGAATGAACAGTCTCAAGGGCCATTAAGAGCAGACCCGCATGCACCATGAGGAAAAACAAGACGTAGAAATTTCAAAGAAACAATCTTTTTTGATTGAATGACAAAATTTTAGGCTACATTAACTAATTCATCAGTTAGGTTTTCGGCAGTCAGAATGACACCGCTCTGCAAAATGTGCGGTGCACTGGTCAGATGTAAACGAACTGCCGCAGCATTTCGCCCATGTTCTCGTTTGAGCGCGCTTTGTCCTAACCGAGACCAATAAGGGCCCCACAATTAAGTGCTGCAATGATAGCAGCTACGAGTGCGGCAAAGACGATCACGGAGCAATGGCAGCTTCGCCTGCGCGAAATGAATGCATCTGAAAGGTCTGAAACTAAGTGCGCATCGATGTTCGTCCATCGTCGTTCCGCCGTTGCTACCGGTGGATTATGCCGAGCTGGGAAGTATTTGGTCACCTTTCTCCGAACAATCTTGCCGTGTGACAGTGGTACATCTCGATGGTTCTCGAAAATTTCGATGGCCATTGACCCAATGGACATCGAGATTGCCCGTGTGTGGCGCAACAAAGAAGCCTGTTAAATTTCTTCTTTCTCTCTCTTTCTTACTTCTTCGGACTATTTGACTGAACATTTAGCATAGAATTTTCTCTCACTCCTCAATTTTTTCTACCCGTTTCTCCTGGCCTGATCCAGAACTTTGTGATCCCCCGATACAAAGGGGAATGGCCGCATCATCATCAGCATCATCATCAGCGGTCGTGGACACGGTGCCCTACTGCAGCTGAAAACTTGATGCTTTGCGTAACCTGTTTTGAGGGGGGCTACAAGGAGAGAGAGTGGGAGGTTTCCGTCACGATTAATCTTTAATGTAGTGCGTTTAGTCACTTAGCAAGCCTTCTTACGTCAGAATTAAGCCTGCGACTGCTCTCGCTCCCCGATTAGGATAAGCGCAGGAATGTCGCAGTTCTCATTTGGTACGTTTCAGTTATATGAGCAATGGAAGCCTGTAAAAATAACACACAGGTGAGAATACGTTTACATGACCGCCGTATAACATCCGCGAAGAAGGCCGATACCTTGTGAAAAGTGTGATCACATGGACCCGCGTGAACGTTTCGGCGCGAAGGGAGGCGCGGTTCTTTTCCTATCGTGCGCGGCCGGCACTCGACAAGCAGTCGGGCATAGCAATGCTTCATTCATTCATTCATTCATTCATTCATTCATTCATTCATTCATTCATTCATTCATTCATTCATTCATTCATTCATGATCGATGTGAGTTCGCGTCCGTCAGCTGTTGGCGGCCTAATGCAAAACACGATCGTCTGTTTTTCTTTGGCCTTCGCGGCGCATGCCAGAGCGCCGAAACGCTCTAAGCAAGATCGTCTGCTCACCCTTAGCCCTCAAGGCACATGCGCAGTCGCGCTGCGACAAGGCCGAGGTGGCCAACATCAATACTTCACTTCCAGGTACAGATATTCTGACGTCACGGCCTCCCCTGTGTTTTTCTTCCTCCACTTCCTCCGTGGTTGGTCAGAATCTATTACAGGCATTAAGTTCCGGAAACGGTAAAGTTAATTTCTGATGTCAATAAAATAGAAGGAAAAAAACAACAACAAATGTACGGTTCGTTTCTCAGCGCAACCGGCTGTCAGAATCAGTTCGGCAGACAGCGCGAAATCAGGACCGTGTGGCCCGTGACGTTGGCGGTCAATGGTGACCTGGGCTAAGGCCGGATAAGGGGACATTACAGGGTAACACCCTGAAGACAGCCCTGGGATATACGTAGGGTGACGCATGGGATCGGGAGATTCAGACGCGCAGTATACCGACACAGCGGCTGCGGCGCTGCGCGGACTACGGCGATATCTCGGGTGAGAACAAGGTAACGCAAACAGGCAAGGTTCACAGAACTCGCCGCTGATTACCTTGCCGCTTTTTGTTTGTTAGTATATCCCTTTCTTCCGCAACTGTTCTTCCCTCGATTGGTGGACTCTTCGTATATTACAGAGGCCAATTTTGAGCTCCGTATTGTTGTTTTGGCTTCTAGATCAGAATAGCTGCGCGTGATCATATATAGGTTGTATAGTTATACGCACGCATGGAGCGAGCTTTCTCACTGGCTAACAAGCGCGAAACGCACTGTTTAACGCAGGCACTTAACCACAGCAAGAACAACTTATGTATATGTAGTACGTGATATTTAAGCTTAATTTCCATGAATCTTCTTTCTTTCACCTGTTTTCCTTTCCTCTTTTATTTCACATTTACTACCCGATTGTGCGCAGTGTGTAGAAGTTCATGGACTGTGTAGATTCATTTTGTGTCAGACTATGTCAAGTTCATTGGGCCGTAGCTACTTCTTCAAGCCTTTTCGTGGCTTTTGGTTTACTGCTCTCATTACCTGCGTACATCCTATGCTGAAATGAAGAGAAATTGAAATACAGTGCTATTGCTCGATCATTAGTGTCTATCAGCACTTAATTATATGGGATGGGGATTACCTTAAATGCACTATAGACTAGCACGGCTTCTAGTTGTTTCGGCCTTGCCCATCCAGCTGATCTCGTTAGCGTAGTTGGTAGACCGACTGTTGCGGACAGGCGGGAGACCGATGCACTCGGCATCCGGATAGTTTTTCCTAAATTGTGGAGACTGACAAAGCCGTGTGGCGTTCTTAGCCGCATGGCTATCTAAGTGGTTTGTACTATACAACTGAAGAACAACGCCAGTCAAAGAACGCCCTTGTTCAGCCAATAGCATTGACCGCCTTTCATGACGCCATGGTTAATCCGATTAAGCCATTGTGATCTCCATTTCAACTATCACGCCCTGCGTTGTCACGCTAACAGGTTTACCGCGTAGCGTGGCGGTCCTTTGAGGGGTAAAGGCCGCTTTTCTGTTGCGTGCACCCGACTCTAGTGATTACTTAATTTCCACACTGAGGCCTAACACGAACATTAATTAGCTTCGTTCAATGGCTTCATCGCATTGAGCAAGGGCACGTGGGTAAAGTGGGGTCGATAGCTTCACCGCGTTGCGTATTCGGGCGCGACCTCCGTGGATGTCGACCGCTATCCCAACTTCCGCTCGCCGGTCATGGAGGTGATGCGACGCTCGACCGCGGGTCTCGCCGGCCACTGTCATGGCACAGAATAAAAAGCTGTAACTTAGGTACAGGATTTTGGCCGATGCAGGAACCATGAACACAGGTGGCTGCGTGTGTCGCGTGAAAACCGAATAAAATCGGACCGCAAATTTCTGGCGCGGAGACCACTTTAGTCGCTATCTCCATGCGACTATCACGTTGTTGCTGTTGGGACTGAAGAATGTAACGCCATAAAGGCTATGCGCAAAAAAGACAACACAAAAAACAGAGGCAACGACAGGACCTTGCCTTTATGGCATTACATGATTCAAGCCAATTAGCCCGACAACAACTCTTGTTGGGGGACTGAAGAGACCTCGGGCAGCGGTGACGGCCCGTAATCGGAACTTCCATCTAGCGCCGCGGCCATTCCCACATCCCTTTCCAAAATGATATCAGTGCTTGAATAAACTATTTTCTCCTCTTGAACCACCATCACTGCCTCGCGAGAACAGGGGAGAGTTGAGAGAAATGCGGGGAGGAAGAGCTAACGCGGAGACGCGCGTCGCAACAGCTATTGTCTGCCCCAAGTTAGCGGCGAGTGCGAAGGCGGTACGCAAAGCAACAGGTACCGCTGCAAGTTTCAGAGCCTCTGAACAGCCAAAGGCCCCTAGTTCCCAGCCCCGGACGGTCCGAAGAAGCCGCCCATCACAATCGCGTCGTCGAAAGAGCAACCAGGGTTGCTGTTAGGCGGATTTCGAAAAGAGCAGAGCCGAAGCTAAAAGTAGCTTCTATTAAAAATAGCACCATTTAAACTCGGCGCCAAATTAATAGCCAAGTAAAACATAACCATTCTTATGAAAGAAGTTTTAATAAACATTACATATTAAGATTACAAAACGTTTCGCTCATTTGCTTGGTCTTATTTCATGCCACAGTTCATGAAAATAAATAATGAAATATATAACTATTCAGTGCACGTAGATTATCTATAGTAAATTGTTTTCCTGCAAGTGTTTTTCGCCCATTCCATCTAGCGACTCAGCAGTAATGTTAAATATCGATGCTTAAACGTTAAACGCTGAGACCAAACTTGATTCGCAGAATCACCGTAATTCCAGCTTCATTTTGTTACGGATGTCTGTTGACACAAGGGAATACGTGCGTCCGCGTTAGAAACTGGAAGAGACAGAATTGCGTGTTTCTTGCGCCAGGTGTGGGAAAGAAAGGGCGTTCGACACAAGTGTCCTTGTAAGATGTCGCTGAGTGCCAGAAAGTCAAACATGATGCGCAATCAAGTTCACTGCTAACTGTTTGCAGCTGTTTTATTTCCGACTCCAGCTCAATGGACGAACATACAAAAGAACGCAGCGGTAGCTTCATTATGCATTTACGGCTCTTCGTGCTTTCTATGCGGTCAGGGTTGATAGCATGCAGCCTTCGAAGCACAGAGGAGTCATTAGGAATCCGCTGCTGGAGTTGCACCGTCATTTCCCTCAGGAAATGGAAGCAGTGCGCTCTCACGGCCCCTTGCTCATAAACTGGGACTAGTGAAATCTTCTTCAGCGTCTGCACGGGCATTGCCTCGGCGTGCGCCTAGAGACCATAGAGTCCGCGCCTCCGCGCAGCATCGCGCAGACAATGCGTGTATAGGGCCAGGGCGACAGCAAACATTGCAAATAAGTAGTCATTTTTCTTACTATTGTATCTGCAATTACAAAAAAAAAGAATGAAAACGGCTAGTAAATGCGCCAAAATAGAACTTCAAAGTAGCCAAAAAGTAGCCAAGGAGCCAAAGTTAAACTTTCATCGCCAGGTTGGGTCATACAGTATCCAATTTGGCGCAAAGTAGCCACCAACGGCAACCTTGAGAGCAGCTGCTTTGCTCTCGTCTCCTGTCATGTTTTGAAGTATATTTTGAAGCGAAAGCTTCACTACGCCATGTCAAGCCAAGGTCGCACAGATCAGTGGGTGCGCCGTGCGTGACGTCAGAGTTGCACCGTCGCCGCTGTAGACTCCCCAGCCTCGCTGCGCCATATTCTGCATGCTGGAACGCTAACGTGAACAGACACGAACGCTGGCTTGCTTTCGCTCGTATAAAGGTTCCAGCCATGCTTAAACCTGCACCTTCTGGACCGAACGGAGGTGAAACGCAAAGACGTCCGTGTGTTGTGCGATATCAGTGCACGTTAAAGATTCCCAGGTAGTCGAAATTACTGCGAAGACCTTCACTACGGCACATCATTCCTCTTCTTTCCTCTTCTTTCTTTCCCACCATCCTCACTTCCCTTACGGCCCAGTCGGGTGTCCGCACAGAAGTGTAACAGATGGTGCACCTTCCATTTTCTGTAAACCAATTTATATTTACATTACGGATGACCTTATGGGGGGCTGGTGGGGGGGGGGGGGGGGGGGGGTAACAACATTTATTGCCACAAAATGCAAGGAATTATTTCGGGCTGGGGCGAGTCCAGGGTGGCCTCCAGTCGGGGGCGACCTCTTGAGCTCGCGTGACGAGGACCAGTTGCGTGGTTTTTCTTGGGCTGGCCAACAGCTTGTCCCATTCCTCCGCTGAGGGAGCTGGCAAGAGTGTCTTTGGAGGGGGATTGCTGGCACATTGTGGCCTGCGTCCCGTCACCGCAGTGCCGGCATGCAGGGTTGTGTTCTCCATTCGTAATTAAAGATAATCTGTAGGGGCTAAGAATGGCCTTTGTTTGTAGGCGTCTGAGTGTCGTGGCTTGCACCCGGTCCAGATCGGGATGAGGGGTGGGGTACGTGCATCTTAGCTCGCTATAAAAGTTTATTTCCGCGTATGTGCGCGGCGCTCGACGGGCGCGTCTTTTCCCGATAGATATCCTGTCTCCCGGTTGGTTAAGCCTCGGGCTAGTCGGTCGACGGTCTTGGCAAGGTTTAAGTGAGACGAGCTTTCGCGCGCGGAACAAGCTTATTCAGGTGCCCACCAGAAGTACAGTGCCTAGAATTACCAGAAGTGAGAGTTGTTGTTGCGACTGAAGGAAGAAGGAAAAGAAAATGCACGGGCCTGCTACTGACTCTGTCGCTGAGCCACCTCCGCTGCCTCGTGCGGAGAGAAGAGAAAACAGAGAAGCAAGAAAAAAAAAGATGGAGAGAAAGATGCGCGTCACAACAGCCGTCGTCCACCACCGAAACGGTAGCGGGTGCAATGACGGCCTACAACAGATAAAAATGTGATGGCAGGCTAGCCCCTGCCGCAAGCGGCAGTGACCTACCAATCCCAGCCCCGTAGGCCCAGGAGCAGCCACTCCCGCTCCATCTCCCCATAGGTGAAAGTTGAGATACTGCGCCATTGGGCTGAGAAAGTAACCTTGAAACGGCGTAGCCAGCCAGGTGTTCACCGAGGGCTGAGAAAGATTCTCCGTGTTTTGGGGAAAAATGGCTCATAATGAAATTTGAGGCAGCTCCCATTAATGTGCCTATAGAGAAACACAGGTGTTGGTCCATACGAAAGTGTGCGCTTACTGCACCATTTGGCGGAACTGCAAATAAAAAAAAAAGGAAAAGAAAGGCTAATTCCACGCAGCTTGGTGGTTTGAAGCAATCAACAATTGCGTATTTCTTCGTTCGTTCATTTGCTTCATTCCGACATTTCCTTCAGTCCCATCTAATCCTCCCATACTGATGTAACACTCCTGTGCAGCGTTCTACGGTTTCACGTGAACGTATCAGGTTCGATTCCAGCCAAACTCCAGGCAGTGACTCCCTTCCCGCTTACGAACCTAATAGTAAGTGGGCCGTCGCCATATACAGGGGATACCATGGGGCAAAAAAAAAAAAAGAACGAAAGAAGCAAACCGCCGCGCCTGATTGAGCCATCGAACCCTTTCCCGGCATTCCCGCGGTCATCGCGCTCTCTACGACCCTGTCTGTGCCAGCAGCGCGGTAAACACCGACAAACAGTCGCGTCCACACTACCACACGCATACGCTGCGGCGCAGCGTATGTATATAACGTTGCAGTTTCCCGAACCGGCAGAGTAACGGGGAGGAGGGAGCTCGGTAGCAATTTCCAGCTTTCGGAGTGCGCATCAGCATACAATCGCTAGCCGGCGGTAGCCAAGCGAGCGACGGCGGCGCAGTGCGGCTTGCTCGATGAGCCGTGCAAGCGGCGCGCGGTTGACGTCCGCGACAGCGGCAGCCGGGGGCGCGTCGCGTTTCTCCGCCACGATGAGCGGATGCGTTTGGCGCACACATTGCGCACACACCGCTGCCGGTTTCGACAGCTTAGCTTTGACGAGGAGCTGTGTTCCTGCAAGCCCGGAGTATTTAGCAAAATAAATTTCAAAGCAACTCCGCTGAGATGAAACTATAAACGTGGCATTTTGCAAACCTCGGTTGGTAATGAGGAAAGCTAATTGTTTTTAGAGCGTGAGCTTTATGGACTACTCGGGGTGTAACTTCGGATTTCGCCTCGCTGAGCCCGAACGACCGTCACCTAATTAAGTGTAGTGTTCACCCAAAAGTGAGACAGATAATTCGCCTTCCTTTCCTTAAAAACCGATTTTAAAAATATTAACAAAATTGCGGAATGAGAAGACGTTGTTAAAGGCACTATCGCGTCCTGAAGCGAAGCTTTAGCTTTCCCATAATTCGAACCGTAAATCCGTGTACAACCTTGATAAACCATGCAAAACCGTGCTTAACAGAGCTTTCGCTCGTATAAGTTTAAGCCGTGCTTAAAATCACCACCAATTTTTTTGTTTAATTAAAATTATTTTGTGGAAACGGCAGGCGCTGCAACTGCCTCATTTATAAAGCTCATCGAAAACACTGAGGGGCTTTAATCCTTAGTGGACGCCTCAACCGCGAGCTGTGACTGAAGGAGGGAGTTAAAGAAGGAATTGAGAAAGGTGCACCAACACGAAATTGGTCCATTCAAGTTGCTCTAAAATTCTTAAGTTGGCCATAACAAGCTGGACCCTGATTGGAGTTTAGGGTGTGCCCCGAAATCTCGAGAAAACTGATTTAAGAGGACGTTTGGGGGAGAAATGAAGGAGAGCGCGCCGAGTCTAGGCCGCCTCTGGACTGACCGCCTTCTCTGCAACTGCCTTGTAATCTGGTCTACCCTGAATAAACCGCCTTATTCAATAGTTATGCTCCAACCTGCAACGTGTTGCCGGACGAGCGAGCGAAGGAGCCTGGCGCTATTCGTTCGACCGATTTCCTCTCAAACACATCCACATCACATCTCTTTGGATTTAACTGGTGACGGCTCTGGTGAATTTCGACTAACCTGCGATTCTTCATTGTACGATGATATGTTGTTGCTGCGACTGTAGGAAGGAGGAAAAGGAAATGCACGGCACTACCAACTGCTGAGCCACCATCTCAGCGGACAGATGGGGATTGAAAGAGATCAGAGAAAAAGGAAAGAAGGAAAAAAAAAAAGAAAAAAAAACAGCTTCGCAACAGCTGTCGTCCGCCATCGAATCGGGGGCGAGTGCATTGACAAAATCCACAACAGATACAGATACACCGGTGATAAGAAGCCTCCGATGCCCAGAGTCTTGAAGGTCCATATGTTTCCAGCACCGAAGGGCAGCCACCCTCCCACTGTACAATGACATCGCACAGCATGCTGGAGTCTTTTGGTTTTGCTCCTTTACAGAAACGCGACCGCCGTGACCAGAACTGACCTTGCTGACATCGCACAGCACACGGACGCCACTTCGTTTCGATGGAGGCGAAACAAGGTGACGTCCGTGTGCTGTGCGATGTCAGCACACGTTAAAAATCCCCAGGTGGTCGAAATTCCTCCGTAGCCCTCCACTATGGCTCCCCTTTCTCTCTTTCCACTTTTAATCCTACCTTCATCCCTTCCCTTACGGCGCGGTTCAGGTGTCCACAGAAAACAAGTGAGACAGTTACCGTGCCTTTCCCTTCCTGTGAACCAATTATTCAATTATATTATTATTCTAAACGTCTGAATGTAAAAAAAAATGAAAGGTCAGTTGGTTTACAGGCAAGGAAAAGAGCCGTATCTCTCACACTTTCTCCCTCCGTGGACACCTGAACCACGTCGTAAGGAAAGGGAAGTGGGAGTGAAAGTGAAAAAGATATAGACGCAGTAGTAGAGGGCTCCAGAGTAATTTCGACAACCTGGAGATCTTTAACGTGCCCTCACATCTGTGTCAAACAAGGCAAAGGAGAACGAGCAGGCGAGATGCGTCTCTTAGTGAGCAGATTCGTTCACTGGTGCAATGACAAAGAAACAGCTTGCGTTCCTTTCATCGACAGTAAAATTCCGAGCAAGCGCCTCTGCCCCCTCCAAAATTACCTGAAAACTAGAGGAAAACTGTTCGGCGTGCTATTTAAACATGTTAGGGAATGTCTTTTCATTTCGTTACCAGATGCCACCTAGACAGCGGCCATTTGCTCTTCTGGTAGAGCGCATCAGATGTCTCGCTCGCGGTGGTCATTCGACGCCAGCCGTCAGCAGTAATTTCCGATATTTAATAACTCGAAATGAGTATATACAGGGAGGTGTAATAGGATCAACCTTTAAGGGGCTGTTCCTCACAAGCACTAAGTGGAGTCCCTAATACGGGACCCCAGTTGCATCGGCCGCAGCCCGGGCGCGCTCCACCAAGGCCTTGAGGTCAGAGCAGCCAAGCAGGGATCGCCTCCCAGCCCTCCCGGGTGGGGTTGGGATTAGTTGAGCCGGGACGTGCGGCGGCGCGGGTGCAGAGCATTCCACTATCGTGTGGACGGTCATATATTGATCAGACGAGAAGGTGTCTCAATAAGCGTTTACGGGAACATTTCAGATCCCTATCAAGCCGGCCGTTCCGGAGTTTAGCGGAGCACTGCAGCTCTTGAAAAGGGTGTACACCTTTATTTCTTATAGGACAATGGTGCGCTATTCAGGCATCGAAATAAATTGACTCGAGAGCTATAGCAGCTGCCTACCAGGTAAAAGCTGGGAAGTCATGCGTTGACAAAGAATTTGCGTTAATTGACATTTTATAGACGGACAATGGCCATGTGTTGTGCGACGAGCGCTTGACCTGCAGAACAGCGACAGCATAAAAAGATTCGGTGTTTTGGAATGAACTTCAGTTGATAGGGAGCGTCTCGGTGTCCGCCGTTTTCTCGTCCGTCTATGCGCGCTGCTCCTTTGATATGAATCTTTACCAGCTAGCCCAATTAACCATTCTGTGGTCGAAATATTATGTAGCCCTACACGGCACCCTTTCTTTTTTCCATCCGACCTTCCACCCTTCCCTTACGCCGCGGTTGAGGTGTCCAGAGAAGCAAGTGTGACGTATACTGCGCCTTTCCTTTCCTACAGGTCAACTTGGAATTTATGTTTCAAATATGCCGCAGTTTCAACGGCTGACGACTAGCACACAAACTAGCCCGAGATCTCACACGCCGGGCTGGAGGAGTGCCACCGGAGCAAGGCAAACAAGAAGACCTGGTTAACTAGAGCGAGATCACTGCAGACTGAGCAGGAGGATCCTACCACCACAGACCCCACGTTAGGCAAAGAGGAAACAACAGCATGGAGAAAGCTACATACAAATACATACCCGAACCCAATTCTAGTCAACCATATATGGCCGGAAATACGATCAGATCTATGTTCATTACATAAGGAAAGGGGATCACTAGATCACATAATATGAGAATGTGCGAAGTCACCAGGCAGGGCTAAAAATATAACTAAAGACACCCGGGAGACCCTTCTGCGAAGCTCAGACCCAAGAGCCCAAAGAGTTGTTCGACTGGCCGAAGATGCCGCCGGAGTCCAAGAACTACCGGCCTGCAACTAAGGCAACTGTCCCACCTCCCGGGTCTAACCCCTTGAAGAACGGAGTAGTCACTCTGTTGGACAAGTAAATGTTCTTTCTCTCTCTCTGTTCCCTTTTGTTAGTTTTCTTACTCCCATTCCAATGTTCTCGGTCATCTCACCTTTAATAAGTGGGCCACTTGGCAGCGCCCCCACAGCGATCCATCGTCATCGTGATTGATACAAGACGCTGGAGTTCGCTCGCAGCTGCTGTGCGCATTCTGTTCTGTGGCGCACAGGTCGAGGCTTTCCTAGGCTTTCCGCTCCCGTTGGGCTCGCGCCGATGGCTGCGTGACACCGTTTCTGTCGCAGCTCGTGGAAACACGCGGCGAACACAATGGGGCCCAAAGCGCGCATCCGTCGCCGTCCCACGGAGTCAGCCAAGCTCGAGAATTTCCGGGCACAGCGTAGCGCGTCACACGTGCGGCGACTCGCGCTTGCTGCCGTTGTTTACCGCGCCCTTCCGAAAAAAAAAAAAAAAAAAAAAAAAAATAGAAGAAAAGAAAACGCCGCCCCCTTCCATTCCGCGGAGCTGGCTAAACCTGGCAATGAAATTTAACAGAATATACTGTGGGACCAGTCGGTAAGACATTATCTCAACGAAAAACGCTACCTTTTTCCTTGAGCTAAACCTGGCAAAGTTCGAAAGGAGTATTCATGATAAACGAGCACGAAAAGACGAACACAGCAGAGAAGACAACACGACACAATCGCTTCGTCTTTTCGCGCTCGTTTACCATGAATACTTACCAACTTGCCCATCTTCTCACATTAACGCGAAATAAGTAGTTTGGCATAACTTATTTTGGAAGATAATTGTCACTGTCTTCTCGTCATCACTTATACCAGAATCACACTCGTGTGGAGGGCCAGGGATGTATGTTACCTAAGTTGCCAGAACAGCCATAGATATAAAGTCCCGAGCGGCATAGAATAAATTAAACGTGATAGCATTGATGACGGATTGCCATAGGAAAGGAAGCCATGAGCGGTGGTTGGATCGAATCTGGGCTGAGCCGGCAGGACTTGAATACCATACCATGTCATACCATGTACCATACCACAGCATACATGTGGTGTTCTATGGTGTGAGCACCCCCTCGCATACGGGAGGTGCGGGCTCGATACCCAGTGCCGTCATTGGGTGCCTACATCGGTGATATAATGGTCACAAGTGTTCCTCTGGCCTGGTGATCGTCTTCATTCGGATGAGTTGCTAAGCAAACGAGACTTTGACCAAGAGAAAAAGAAAGAAATATCTTGTGCCATGGTGCTCTTTGGCCGAAGCTGCCTTTGCGCAAAAAAAAAAAAGGAAAAAAAAAAAGAAAAACGTCATCGTCATACCATATATACCGTGCCGCACCTTACCGCATTGTACCCATATGCAGCTGGTGTATAATGTTGAGACCAGCTACTGGGCTCCCCTCACGTGGTTTCCATTGCCCAAAAGCAACGTGCATCGAGTCGCAAAAACGTGTATGAATGCGAAAGGTAGTTCGCGCGATGTGCTGCCGCAATGGCCGCTCCTCACGCAGTTATTATTATTATTTTGATAACGTTGTGTATTGCATCAGGTCATAAAGGAATTTATAGGACCTAAAGGAAAAGGAGGTGTAAAATTAAAAAAGAAAAGGTTGGCCGACCAATTATTAAAGTCCAGGAGAACGATGATGTGTCCCGAAGACGGGTTGTTCAGCTGGATGGATGGATGGAATATAGGAGCGTCCGCTTTGAAATGGGCTGGTAGCAGTAGCTATCATGCTCATTTTTCTCTCTATATCTTAATTATTGATTTCGAATGGGTAACTAAACCATCATTCTATTTATTAAATTTTTGTTCCTACATTACTAACATTATGTCACTTCTCTGCTTTTAAGCCACCAATCTTCCAGTCGTTTTTTGCTAGTTTCCACCGCCGGTTTATTCACCCGGCCACTGTTATCTCTAAAACCCAGAGCTTCAGGAACGGTGATTGCGCCTGCATCAACTTCCGGATGGATACCATGGCGCGCCACCACGTGACCGGTAGCGCAGTGCCCGCTGTCTGTAATCTTTCTGCTGCTCTAACGATGACTCTCTTCTGACTGCACCCACTGCGCTAGGGTAACGTGGTGTATTGGAGTGATCAGGCATGCAGTTGGAGATATACAAGGTATGACACACGGGAAGCGAAATGGTACGACACCTACCGGAACGCTGCGCGAAGAACTACTTCGTTGACGCCATCATTAGGGGCCTCCGTGGACAATGTTAACAACTTCGAATACTACAAAAACAATGTCAGACGGATTTTCGCGTGATGTTGCTAGTAAGGCTTTAGACTTAAAAGATACTGGGAATCAATGCAGTTAACCAGAGAAACGGTGAGCGCGAGGCGGTGGCTTTCACAAATTACTCACGTGGGCTCGCGAGCCAACTGCAGAGTCCTGCGAGCTGGGTTTTGTCGTACTAAGTATTATAAGTAGCTTGGGCGCTGCACTGTGGGAACTTGCGAGAGGGAGTGTGGACCGTGTGCGGTATACCACACTTTGAACTCGATGTGCACTCGTGGTGTCGCGAATCGCAGGCAGGTTCAAAAGACAGTGTTCACCGTTGCAGTTTTTATTTCGTGCTTCTAGTATAGAATCGGAAGCACGTTTTCTTGTTGCACAAAACCGAAGAGCTGTTTCAACGGGGGCGATTTGAATTCAGATCCTGAGTGCTGATCGGACGGCAATCCTCCCTCGACTGTTTGCTGCTTCGCGGATTCGGAGAGCGCTCCCGATCACCGAATGAAATTTGCTGAAGGGACGATCCAGCGCGCTTTAAGTGAAAGAAAAAGAAACGACTTAAATACGAAAGCAACAAGTAATCGAACGACTGAATATTTATCGAGTACCCATAGGTATATAACCCAAAGCCACCAACTCACGCTCGTTAACCCTGTTAGAAGCTTCACGGAGTATACAAAAATCACGAAATCATCCGGGCATCATCCTCTGCCGTCTTCCGACGACACGACGCAGAAAGGCCTGTTCGTCATCATGAAGCTTGATGACTACTCTTGCAGAGACTTGATAATCGATTTTATTAATGTTGCTATGTTACATGTATTACCTACAATTACCGCCGTCTTTCGGCCACCCTAGTAAAAGCATAACCGCCATTCTTTTTCTGCGCCGTTGCAAAGAAGTGCGATGGTTATAAACGTCCGCCACTGGCTCTACAGCTTCTTCGGGGCAGCCTTTAACCTCCAGAGGGCGGCTTGTGCGGGGACGGTGTGAAGCAAAAAAGAAAACCCTAACTTCCGCAAGGCCTTGCCGTGTCTAGCTGGAACGCCGGATATATGCTGCGTAGAGTTCAGTTCCTGTAGGAACGGTTTGCATTAGCAGACTTTCCTGGTTTGCTTATAACCAGCACACCTCCTGCATAAATCTCCGACGTCCGCCGTTCGAAAAAAAAAAAAAAGGAAAAGTTCACTTTCAGGTATAGTTTAAAGTGGAACGGGGCTCTCGGTGCTTGTAGTATGCGTGCGTTGGTAAAAGTTGTGACACCGGGGGTCTCCAGCGCTGGTTTGGAACCGTCCACGCGTACCCTGTCGCAGGAGCATACACCCCACCTCGTGGCGGACCGTCCCGCCATGCTGCGCGTAGCAAGGAACAGGTGTTTTGTTTCAACCGTCTATTTGGAACTGCTCACACCGCGGAGGATACCGGAACGTCATAAGCCTTTTCCTGACAACCGTACCCGAAACTGCACCTCCCTATATCTCCCTAGTTGTTCTGTGGTATTATATTGTTGCAGTGGGCCGAGTAACCTGCAAGCAGCATCACTGTAAAGTGATTCATCGCGGCCTGTCGATATGCCTCGTTGACTGCAACGCGCTTGCGCTTTCACATTACCGAGGCTCCTGGACTGAGGAGGCTGCCTGAAGAGGACACGACCACCTAATCACCAGTGCCTAATTATTGGGTTTAAATAAATGTTTTTCCTCCTCCCTGAAACGCGTTCGCCTCGGCATTCTTCCTCGAATCGCTGGCGAGATGAGAAGAGAAGAAGCCGCCTCGATTTTCTATACAGTTGCTTATTAAAAAAAAAAAGAAAAAAAAATGCGGGAGCGAGAAAAAATGCCGAGAAAAAAATGTCCGTCGGCGTCGGCGGCAGGTGACAAACAACCGAACCTTGGCACACCCCGCATGAAGCCTCGCAGCCTCGAAACTCGCGAGCATGTATCTGACAGGTGGTGGTATCGGGGAGATAGTTACGAGCATGCTAGTTAGCACGTAACACGACCGCTCACTGATAGGTCGGAGGAGCGCTGACTTGACGGCGCTATTTCTCTTTCGCCCACGGAAGTCACCGGACGTGTGATTGGGCGGCGGGTTGTGTGACGTCACCAGACCGGATGTTGAGCTTGAAGGAGCTGCCAACTCGGACAGTTTCATATGGATTGCTGAGAGGGGAATCGAGCACACCGGGACCCCTTAACTGCGCCACCGTTTGAAGCATTGCTACCTCGAAAAATCACGAGGATGCCTCTGGGAGGTGGAATGGGGTGTCCACTTTTTGGGTCACAAGGCCATGAGGATCCCATTGACCTCGGAACACTCAACTGAAATGTCGACGGCAAAAGGACGTCCCTTGTGGTCTAGGTCACCTGGAAAGAAATTGCGCCTGCACAATAAATGATTTGGAAACAAGCTTTAATATATCTGTCATTTCTTTATGTGGGCGATGACATAATCCTGTAGCATGTTGTAGAAAAGTGACGATCACGCATACGCGTATATATGCGGCATGAATCTCATTTATCGTCAGGGAGTTCTTTGCTCTTCAACCAACGTCTCAAGTAACAACAGGGAGACTAAAATAAGGATGACATATATAAGCAACACGTGCGCTCTCGGCGGCGCGTCCCGGTGCTGTTCGAAATGCAATGATCATGTGTCAGATACCTCGGCTTTCAGACTTACTGCAGTCTTCCCTGCATGCTGTACTTTCCCGGAAAAAATTCCACTACTGAAAACACATGAACAGTAATGAATAAATAGACTAGCTATGATACAACGAGCGTTATTCAGGGAAGTTTTATGCGTTTGTTCACTGACGGTCTGGCGTTTCCAAACCTTCATGTTTCTTCATTTCCACGTTTCCACAAGTAATCGCCATTTGAACAACCTTGAGTACCGCTTGTTTCTTGGAACGCGGTTCTGGAGACTGGTGCACGATGTTCAGCAAGGGTGCTTTTCAAATTCTCTGCGCAATGTGGGTTTGAAGGGAGACAGTATAGCGACCGCATCTTTAGCCCCGAGTCTCCGGTATCATAGTTTTCTAGCCATTTCCAAAAGGTCAAGGTAAGCGACATCGGCGAACGAAAGTCAGAACGCACAGCGTTTATTTCTGTCTGTTCAAGTCGCCCTGCTTTGCCGTGGCTTGTGGCTGTGAGAACTATTGCGAATGCGAGACTATCACGGTGGATTTCTCATCACATCTAATGCACCCAAGCTACATCCTCTAAACGTTGCGTCCTGCAGTTAAAACAACTAGATTTTATGGCCAGACTCAGAACAACTCTTGGTGCATCTCCTAATCCAGCAAACATATGTTACTGATGCACTCAGATAGGCATGACATATGAAGAAAAAAAAAAAAATCTCTTGCGAATGCTGAATGCATTCCAAAAATTGGTAGCCCTTATCCCTTCCCTGGCTCATATTCCTATTAGACCATATGATGTATATCAAAGCTACAGGCACTCATGCAGGCAAATGCATGTGCACCTATCATCACAAACTTAGCATACGCATAGCTGTGGATCGATCTGTGGATACGCGGGCGCTAACTTGCGCCGACACTTTGATGAGGATTGAAGAAATCTAAACGCTTAATTAATCCCTACACAACCCTCCACTATGCGACGCATCTCACACAGCTCTACGCAGGGCGACGTACCTTACCTCAAATAAATACAGTATCGCCGCATACGCAATCTTGTTTTCCCCTTTCAGGCTAGGGACGGCTCGAGAAGGAGAAAGGGAAAGGTAAATAATCCTATTCTGTGTCGTACCCGCCAGGTTTCACTCGAGCATCTTCGTGTAACGGACTCTGTCGCGCGGAGTCTCTATGGCGCCGCAGTCTCAGCAGCGCCGTAAAGATTTCGGCAAGCGCGACCTTTAAGCGCTCCCGTAAAGATAAGGAACCACGCGTACATCGACCACATTTCTCGGTTCCCATAGAACATGCTTGAGCTCCTCTGATGCCACTTGTCGCCCCAAGCGGTCAGTCAATTCAGAGAGCTTTAGCGTGACGAATATCGGAGCAGGGTGCCCAAGCGCAGAGCCAGGTGGAACCATGTATCTGCGCACGCGCAGCGAGCGCCTGCTTGGTACGGCATACACCATTATTGCAAATCTACTCTACCTTAGGGGATTCGTTTAAACATTTAACCAACGCATTGTAACGAAATTTAACGCAGTCGAACGTGTCATGCCATGATTGCGTTAAAAAAAAATCATAACAAAACTAGAGCAGAATGCATATGCATATATATATATATATATATAAATGATGAAGCGAAAAACGAAACACCTACACTTACTATAACGGTCTATGATGAAGACCAGTCCCTGGTCGAAACCTTAGTAAATAAAGTTTCGTTTTTCACCATGCTTAAATTCATGTATGTTTCACCGGATCCATAACAACTTAAATTCCCGTATAATATATATATATATACAGTTACGGACGTGCAAGGAGGAAGAAGCGGGCAGGAGCGCTCGCGCTAGACCCGTCAACAATTCATTAAACGTCATCTCACTGTCACTGAACACCATCTCTACGTTCTCTTTCTCCTGTGTTCACCTGCTGGCCGCCATGTGTGTGTGTGTATATATATATTGTTCTGCTCTAGTTCCGTTATAATTTTTAAATATTAATATAAGAAGATACAACGGCAAAAGTGGACGATGCGCCGTAAGAAAGACACGAGAGCGAAGCGCGGCGCGAGCGCGTGAATGCGAGAACGGAGAAGAAAAGGACAGTTATTCGGGTTTGCGGGTATAGTTCCTATATCGGCGAAGAATCGAGCAATCGGCGTTAAACTGTACGGTAGCCCTCAAACAAACTCTTTCAATAAATCTTTCCTACCCAGCGCTATTTAATTATGGAATGAACTCCCTGATGCCATTGTCACTGAAACAGAACCAAATAAATTCAGGCAATTATTAACAGTACATTTCAAGTACTGAATGATTCTTCCGCGCTTCTTAGTGCGTGTTGTTTTTTCAGGTTGTTCTTGAGCAGCGGTGTCTTTTATGTTGATGTTTAACGTTGATGTTTTGTTTATAGAATAGTTACAAGATGAACCCTGTACCATGTATTTCTGTTTTATATTATTGTATTATCGACCAATGTATTATGTCACGGTTGTTCCCCCCCTTATGTAATGCCCTAACAAAAGGGCCCTTAAGGGTAAATAAATGATGATGATGATGATGATGACGTGTCGGAAAAAAGGTCTCAGACAATGTACCCCTCAAAAAAACGTATTTTGGAATTCCGTAGATTGTCTATGAGCTGTATACGTATATTTGTTCGCGATAAGCTGGAGTCGACGAAGACGTTGGAGCTCGAAGGCAAATACACGGCGGGAGTCGGATTCACATAGTTCGGCGAGCGCGCTAACCGCGTCATTGAACCTGTGCACACACTTGGTCTCGAGAGAGAAGCGAGACAGCTGGAAAAACGGGACGGGAAAACGCTGCAGCCTCTACACCGCTCGCGTTTGTGTGAATACGTACGGCGTATAAGTATATTGGCGCCTAAAGGGCTGCACTGAGCGGGGTTAAGCGGATCGAACAGAGCTAAGCTTGCGTCGCCTCTTCCTCCATCGTGAACACTTCTCTTTCTTTATTTTCGCTCTTCTATCCTCGGGACCTATCGCTTCCTCGTTGCCGAAAGGACTGTAACCTTCTGCGCGGCGTCCGGACAATTGGAAAGTCTCGAAGCCGTATACATGCTTCTGTTCCTATTTTTAACTCGTTCGTAGTAAAAACCTGGCGGCCGGCGAGAAGCACCGTTCAGCGCCACCGCGATGGTTGCGAGCAAAATTTTTCGACATCGCTGGGCACATCTATCCGCGTAAATGACAAGAATTCTCTCCATTTTTTTTAGTACTATACAGGTCCTCCCTGGTGGTTCGTTTGGGTGCGACACGTTGCAGAAAGGTGATGAGGTTAGAAACATTTCTTGACACAAACGCACAGCAGAATTTAATTACACTATTGACAAGTTTTTACACTACGGCCAGGGCGCTCACTACCACCTCGAATGACCGGGGACATCAGGCCAGAGTTCGGCCGCAGTGAGGTCCTGTCTCGCCCGATCGGCTTGGCTCGCGCTACTCGTAGCGGTTTCTCATTCCTCGGAGCTTGGCCAGCGTAAAACTTAACCCGGTCCAAACTTTCTTCTCCATCTCTGCACCCAGAGTTTCTGTCCAAGTCTTCCCATTTAAGCCAAAACACTTCCTTAAATAAGTTCACCCATTAATCCTGGGACCCTTTCAATGACCAATAAGGAATGTGCTTACTAGAGCCAATCGGAGGGTTTACATTGAAGCTGACATAACCACGAGTTCGTTTACTCGTAAGGTAAGAGTAAAAGCGTTTACTCGTAAAAGGTTAGCAGGTACACAGCATATGTGACCATTCTTAAAACTTTTTGATATCTCATTGAAATAAGCCATCCACCACCACGTTGCAACAACAATAGAAGACATTCGGAACATATTTATAATCAGTAACCAGCTGATCGAAGCCGACATCTCGACCTTGAAATACACTCGTCAAATCCTCCAACAGCGCTGGCTCGAGAATTGTAAAACCTTTTTAAAGACAAGGCAGTCTGTGTAGCACACCGAGGTCGGTTCATTTTTTATAAAATATGTTACTAACGATCGAACTAAAAATCTCCTGCTGCGGCGCGATTCGAGCGGTGCTGCGTGCCACTTATCAGTTCGTCCATATACTCCCCAGCACGGCGAGCCGCATCCTGATTACTTTCTCATATGCAGGTTTTTTTATATTTTCGAAAATTAGGTACGTGACTGCTCAGTTCAGCGATGCGTAAAAAGCAAGAAAATGCGTAAGACCAACAGAAATGTTCGAGGACATGCAGTGAACGATGCCCAAGCGGCCTATTCCCGCCCTCCCGGAAAGAGTCAGGCGGAAGTATTTGTTTGCGCCTCAGAGGGGTTGTTTACGCTGCCTATCCTTGGTTCCGTGCATGCACGCGCCTGAGCTTACTGGCACGTAAACATTTACTAGAACTCCACAGCCTACGACTACAGCCTAGGAAGAGGGACCCGGGGGGAGAAAAGCTCGGGCTGCGGCGTGTTGCATGCATGCTCATTTCTCTCTACACCCTGATGACCTGGTACTCAAACAAGCTCTTTGCGAGATGCACAAACTCTAGACTGTTTCAGGATCTTGCAGGCTGTAGCGATGCGGTTCTGCCCCGCATATAATTTCAGTGCGCTGTCTATAAATCCATAATGATATACTCTGAATTCGGAAGCTGCCACGGCAATCGCCACTTCTTCAGCTCTGAAAATTTCCCGTGCCGAACAGAAAGTTCATTGACCGTGCCCCTGATGCACCACCGATATTCTCGACACCCCTGTTAAAGGACCCCACGAAAAAGGCTCCGTCTAACCCTCTCACCTTGGCTCTCACACTCCCTGTTTGATGATGTTCCGGGTACATGTTTTTCGTGAGGGGCACTGTCCTAAGCTTGGCCCTGCACTCCTTCGAAATGTCTTGTATGGCTTGCAAAGTTGTGGGTACCCACCTCGCTCCGCCCCTTTACAGCCGTCTTCCCCCACCTTCCAGGTACGACAGGCTTACGTGTAGCTTGTTGGGCTAATTTAGCCGAAATGCCGTTGACGTATCCCCCGAATTGAAAACCGCAACCCAGAAACGTGTCAGAAAAAAAAAAAAAAAAAAAGAAATCCGCTACTTAATAATATATTCTTTCCCGCAGGGGTTCGAACCCAGGCGCTTTGCTTGTGTCACAAACCCCCGCCTTTATGGTCAACAGAGGCGCGGGATCCCCTCAGGTTACCCTCCGTACCTCTATGAGGTTTGAGGAGACAGTTAAAGGTTAGGTCGGTCAACTCGTGAAGTAGTACGTGTTTCGATGACTCGGTGTGTGATTGAGGAAAAAGTTCAAAGTCACTTTTTGTTTACAAACAACGGGATGTTTATAGCTAGTAGTCCAAATCACACTGCATAATAATCGAATACAAGAAAAAAACAAAAAACAAAAAACTCCATGACACGATAGTGATAAAAGACGGTTCGGTAAATGACAAGGTGGAAAATCCGATAATGAACAATCACTGCGATAAAAGAAGACTATTAAGATAACAAAGCAAGTATTCCAGATATAGTAAGTAGGGGCACTGCATGCTGCCGGCATGCTGCGGTCTGCGTTTTTATACTCTCGGCTCTCGGCCGTTCGCGCTGCGGCCCATCGTCAAGGGCGCGCGCTTGTCGGTCGCTTCCCCGGAGATTCATGTCGAAGCATGCTCGGAGGATCGGGGAGATCCCGTAAGTTCCGCTCTATATGTGAGGCAGGAGGTCCCGTAACTTGCGCTCTATAAGTGAGGCAGCTTGTGACAACTTGACAGGCGGACATGCAACGTATAGGCCACGAAGGGTCGTTGGTATGAATTCCCTAACGTCTGTTTGAGATGTGTACTAATTTAAACAATAAATATTAAAAAATCGCGCAATGAATTAGTCAAAGCTGGACTAAGTTCTGCAAAGTCGGCGTGACCGAAAGAGCATGCGCATGGCCGGGCCCTGGTTGGTCGGTGGGCTTTGTGACGTTATGAGACATGATGACAAGGCCGTGCTGGCAGGAGGTGCCACGTCGGGTAGCTCCTGGGAGGTGGGAATCGAACCCGACACCATATACACCATGAGATCAGACACTCAGGCACGCTCATATACGGCTTTATAAAGCGGGGTTTTATATTTACGTCAGGTTGTCTTTCACATAACAGATAGATTTAGCTTGCCGGAGACCTACGATTATTGACGGATACCGGTCACACCGGACCCTCCCACGCAGGCGCAATGCCCGCGAATGCACCCGCGCGCCTGTCAATGCGCGTGCGCAGGAGGGTCCCGGCAATCCGGTATGTGGATACGATAGTACGTCCCCGGCAAGCTAAATATATCTAATGTAACGACCTACGAAGGTATGCTAATGAGTATGTGTGAGACAATAGGGGCTCAAATTAAGAGATTACTGATGAAGCGTGTAGCAATACGCACGCATGCAAATGAGAAGCCGCTACGGGAGCCGCAGACGGAAGCCATAGGCAGTTTTTGAATGCAGTCGGAGCACATATATGGGCTTTAGCCTCACCTAGCCACAATCTCCGCTCTTTCAGCGTAGCACTCTGCTCATGCGCAATTGCGCCCCGCTTTTCCCATCAGCCGATATATAGGGTCACTGTATTCTAAAACTCGCTATTAAAGCTTTCGCGCCATACACTTAAAATGCGGAACGTGGGCTTGTCTAGCTAGCTGGCGTTATTACAGCAGCAATAAATGATTGTTTTTGCCAGCACGTGTTGTTCCTTGTAGTAAAGAGCCCGGCCCCTGTGGACGGCGTGCACCGAGCAGCGCTTTCATGCATCACGGGTGTGATCGGCTGTTTGAACGATGAGTCGCGAATTAGTGGGGAAACGTATTTGTGTCAACGTTTTGCTGGTTTCGAAGAAGTTATAATTCCAAGGTTGTGCGGGCGTTACAAAACAGGTGAAGCGTACTGACTATGGTAAGCTTGGGAACTAACTTTGTATTGTTAACGTTGAGGTATTACAGTTAGCAGCCATACCACTTTTTATCATTTTTAAAATGCGATTCATACTTCCGCCGGCCACCGTGCATGCGGCCCCCCATTGTGTTCGCTCTCAAAATACAGACTCATGCATGCCATGATGATCTCTCCAATCATTCACTTACTGTTTCCCACGCACTCAATTTGTGTTGAGCTCCCTCCGTTATCAACCTTGATATTGAAATTTTTGTTTCCGCGCCTTATAGTTTCTATAGTTTGATTTGTATTTACGGTGTTTTGTATTTATCCGCTTCTGCGACAGCCCCTGTAGGGGTGCGTACCAATATACTGTTGCGACAACCGCCGGCCATGGCTGCGCGGCCTCAACATTTTGCTGCGCTTCATTTTGCCAGCCGGGCCGAGGCAGCGGTCGGAGAGCGGAGTGCCACCAGCGCACGCTGATTGAAGTGATAGGTCGCTTAGCTTATCTTTATCAATTTACACAGCGCCTCCTACAAGTGATGTCACATCGCGGCCAGTAAAGGAACTAAGACTTTCCAAAGGACCGATCCCATTGTAAAGTCCGTAATGGGAGGAGGAGTTGTAAGGAGCGCGAGAAGGGGACACATCGTCAAGTCTGGACAAGTTTAGTATATTTTGTTGGTCAATTAAAAAACCCTGTCAAAAACGAAACAGAACGTAGATAGTAATGTAGGCCACCTGCAAAGAATTCAGTAGTGAACAACGGTTGCGACTGTCATTGCAGTACTGCCTATCAGCCATCATCCGTAAGGCGAATCAACTCCATATCAGTAAATGAGCCTGTGGCTCCCCTTTCGAACCACCTGTATATAATGCGCAGCTGCGTATAGCATGTTCAGCGAAGAAATGCTGAGTACACGTCGCCAGCACGCACTCTGCTCCTGACGCGCGCACAATGGACATGCAAGTGATGCGGATATTAAGTGCGTGAAAACGGGGCATCTACGCAAGAGGCCGCTACGATCCAAGCCGTGGAGCGATGTATGCGCCGCCTTTGCGGGAAATCGGAGCAATTCAACAAGACTGGACTTATTAGTCTGTACGGATAGGGAACGGAAGACGATTTTCCCCATCTAGGGAAGGCGTCTCAGCTGATAAAATATGGTGGCTCTAGAGAGGACAGCTTCCTGAGTCAGCCTGTGTGCAATCGTGCTTGTTCTAGAATATTGCTGCAAACTCATATTTTTATTATTATTATTATTCTTTTTTTTTGCTATCCGCGATTGCGTAATGGCCACGTGTTTCAGAAAAGCCGACATCGGTGTTGTAGTTTCAATGCGAAAAAGTGCGCGTGATTTCATGTCAGAATAGTGACGCAGCCGTTCATTGCGCAGCTTTCAGGACGGACGTGCCATGCCATTTCCCTTTCCATTTCGCGTCCATATCTTTGAGTTAACTTAGAGATTATTTTGCGATAGAGATTCGAAGCGTCGACTCATGCCTCTATCTGCGTTTACATGCCGCTTATAGTAAGTGTATACAGGTGAGCACCGAGAAATGACTCAGATACTGCGTTCCTTTCCCCCAAAACAAACTTAAACAAAATATCGTTTGGTTTGGCTTGGTTTGTGGAGTTTAACGTCCCAAAGCGACTCAGGCTATGAGAGACGCCGTAGTGGAGGACTCCGGAAATTTCGACCACCTGGGGTTCTTTAACGTGCACTGACATCGCACAGCACACGGGCGCCTTGCTTTTCGCCTCCATCGAAAAGCAGCCGCTGAGGCATCCTTGGGAACGCTAGTCAAGTGTCGTAACCACTGCACCACCCCGGCGGGGGAAATATGGTGTGGTTTGATTTATGGGGTTTAACGTCTCAAAGCGACTCACGCTCGATCCCGCATCCTGGCACAGTAGATGAGCGCCCTAACCACTGCACCACCGCGGCGGGACAAACAAAATATATTGAAAACATCGCAGAATGAAAAAAGGCGCGATCGCATCTACTCAGCTTTACTGCCTTTCCTTATTTACTTTCTTCGATAGTTGAACAATGTGCGAGCCTCTTTCCTGGACGGTGTGATGAAATAAAAGGGAACAAGGTGGTGGGTGGGTTGGTTCACAGGAAGGGAAAGGCGCAGTATCTGTCACACTTGCTCTGTGAACACCTGAACCGAGCCGTAAGGGAAGGGATGAGGGTGGGAGTGAAAGTGGAAAGAGAGAAAGGGGAGCCGTAGTGGAGGGCTACGGAGTATTTTCGACCACCTGGGGATCTTTAACGCGCGCTGACATCGCACAGCACACGGACGCCACTTCGTTTCGCCTCCATCGAAACGCAGCCGCCGTGGTCGGGTTCGAACCCGGGAACTCCGGCACAGTAGTCGGGCGTGGTGGTGGTGGTGGTGGTGACTATGGTTTATTTTTTGGGGAGAGGGTACTGGTCACGTCTTATGTTGGCCATCTTTGTGGCATCACTCTTGGTGACCAGGGGGAAGGGGAAGTTGGGTTTAGGGGAAGGTTGGGGAGGGGAAGGTTGCTGACGCCGCCTATGTCGCCGCCATTTCCGCACGAAGCACTATGGGCCCATGCAGGCCTACAGAACAGAGCTGAGGCCAGACTCCTCCAGATAAATCAGGAGGAGCCGGTGAGCAGAAAGTTGGTTCCGAGATGGGAAGAGCAATTGCCCTTCGGTATCAGCAGGGAGACCAAGATTCCGATAGCCATTCAGAAGTTTCTGGCGATGGCCAGCGGAGGCTGGACACACGAGGAGCAAGTGTCCCAGTGTGCCAGTATTGCCGCAAGAGGGACAGGCTGGGCTGGGAGCTCGGCCACAGGCATACATGCGGGACGGAGTCCACGTGCAGCCTATTCGAAGTCGTAGGAGGAGGGATTTGTCCTTCCGTGAAAGTTTGTCAGAGAGCCGTTGGAGATGTTCACCAGCGGCAATACGACGGTCAGGATGGAAAGACCTTATCGACCTTCTCAAGAGGGGTCTTGAAAAGTCAAAAGGTGTGACAGCCTCAGTGACTGGGGCGCCGTTGTCATGCGCCGCTTTGGCCAAGGCATCCGCCTCTTCATTGCCCTGGACTCCAGTGTGTCCTGGAACCCAATGTAGGGCCAGTTGATACCCCGAGTCCTGAAGGGCTAGGAGACGGGCTCGGAGAATGTTCACCGAGAGGTTGGTGCCGTGGTAGATAGTCAGGAGCTGCAGAGCAGATCTGGAGTCGCACAGAACATTCACAGGTCCAGGAGGGACACTGGAAGCGATGAACTGTGCGGCTAGGTGTAGACCGGCCAGCTCAGCAGCTGTTGAACTGGCAGGGAATGACAGGCGGCAGGACCTAGACTGGTCTAGCTGCGGTGCTGTCATAGCAGCAGCTGCTTGGAAGGTAGCGGGTCGAACCGAGCCATCCGTAAAGAGGAGTGTAGATTCTCTACACTCCTCAAGGAGGGCTGCAGTTGTCTGCTGGAAGGCAGCTACAGGGGTGTGACGTTTGGTGTGACCATCCGTATCCAAAAAGACAGGAATTGGGGGTCGATTGGGTGGAGGGGGTAGGACTGAGAAACCTGGGACAGGACCGATGATTTCTCTGTACACTGTATACAGCTTACCCATACGAGAATGGGATTTGCTGTGCAGCCGTGCTAGGAGTGAGGCACCATCTGGAGCATGGCTGAGACGATCAATGTGGGTCAGTCCCCTCTGGGCGAGGAGAAGATCCAGAGGGTAGATACCAGCTTCCGCAAGGGTAGCGGGAATCTGTGAGGATTGAGGAACTCCGAGGAATCTTCTAATCCAACGCCTTCGAATCGTGTCGAGACGAATGACTCGAGTCGACCGAAGGGAAACGAAGGGAAGGGCATATAGGATGACCGAAGTCGCCGCTGCCTCGAAGAGCTTGATTGCCCAAGTGGAGGAGCAACCATTGCCATTAGCAAGGAGACGCTGGACTGCTCTTCCCACACGATCGAGATGGGGAATGAGGGCTTTGTCAGCTGGGATCCAGGTGAGACGGTCGTCAATTGTGAGACCTAGGTATCTCACCTGGCGTTTCCATGGAAGAGGGGTTCCTTCGATATGCAAAGTTGCAAGACGGCGGGAACTCCGTGCTCCTCTGGGATGGTAGACGAGGGCCTCAGACTTAGTAGCCGAGAGGGTCAATCCTTTAGATGATAGGAAGTACTGGACGCCGTCCAGTGCCTGTTGCATAGCCTTCCTAGCGGAGACAATACGTCTCTTTGGAGCTCGGATCCAGAGGGCTATGTCATCTGCATAGATGGAGCAGGAAACTTTGTGGATTCTGATCTGCTGAACGAACTTCGGCAGGCCAGCTAGGACGAGGTTGAACAGCCAAGGACTGAGGACTGATCCTTGGGGAACCCCAGATGTAACAGGACGAGGAGAGCTAAGTGTTTGCCCAACTCGAACTTGGAAGGTGCGATTGGAGAGGAACGCCGAGACAAAGCTACGCAGTTTCCCAGTCACTCCAAGGGCATCCAGAGCCTGCTCAATGATGGTATGGGGCAGGTTGTCAAAAGCGGACTGGACATCCAGAAGGACCAGGAAGACAATATCGCCCGCATATTTGGCTTCCTCAAGGGTGGAGACCACATCTGCTATAGAGTCTGCAGTGCAGCGGTGCTTCCGAAATCCTGTCTGCATCTCTGGAAGGAAGTTGGTTGCTCTGGCGATCCATGTGAGTCGTTCCAGGGCAATGAACTCCATGGTCTTGCAGGCTGCAGATGTAAGAGATACAGGACGGTAGGAGGATAGTTATTTAGCCGGCTTACGGGGCTTAAGGATGGGAACAACGATGGCATTTCTCCAGTTGTCCGGTAGTATGCTGCTGTCCCATGTGTCGTTGAAGACTGCGAGAAGGCGCTTCTTCTCCGGGGCATCCAGATTACGGAGCATCTGGAGTGTAAGTCCGTCAGCGCCAGGAGCTTATTTCTTCTTCGAGCGGTTGAGGGCACGTTGAAGCTCATGAGGGGCAATGGGTTCATTGCAGAGGGCAGAGATGGTCTGTGCCAAAGCTGCTGGTGGTGAAGGGGTAGCCCGAAGGGGCGAAGGGGGATTCGCCACTGGAAGTCCAGCGGATGGGGGGGGGGCGTGGCTGACTTGGAAAGGAAGTCGGCAAGTTGCTCTGCCAAGTCTTGAAAGGAAATGCCTCTTGCGATGGCTGCTCCCAGGACAGGTTGTCGATTGGAGGCAACCTGCAAAAGGGATTTGAGGATGCGCCAGGCAGCAGAGGACTGTCTGGCTGACTGTATGGACCGGCAAATGCTGGCCTACTGCGCCACCCCGGCGGGGCGAAACAAGGAAGAAATTGCGGGCTACCGTTCAAACTGACCGGCCTGCATGCGGAGTACAGGACGGCCGAGACGCGCTTTGGACACACTTCAAGTGACGTGACGTCTACGACAAAGAACCATGAAGACTTTTCGTACAACGGGTGAATAACAAAACTAGAATATGGTCAGTTTGTGATGCTAGAAATCAATTGTTGGGAAATTTCCTATATAGTCATTTCCGCTTGAGTTTTGACTCAACGTGATACTCTATGTAAAAAAAAATTGACTGCTCGTAATTCATGTTTTTGTTTTTCAACCACTCTGGCATGGTACCCACAAATATGATCGATGTCACGCTGTTCCTGAAGCGCTTTAAGAGCGAGGTGGAGAGAGAGGGAGAAAAGAAATGTATTTATTTTAGAGTTAATAACAAGGGCCCCTGTGCGTGAGCTTCGAGTTGTGTGACGACCAAACTTTTGTTAAACTGGTTTGGTTACAAAGTACATGGGTCCGGCTCAAGCGTTTATATATTAAACTGAAATATTCACAATTGCGAAATACGTTAAACTAATAAATACGCGAGAAGACAGGATTCCGGGGATTTTCATTCAACTGGCGTTTACTCAAGTGAGAATTCAGTTTAGTATTTTTCACCCAGGAAATAAGTGGGAAAATTGTTCACTATCACTTTTGTCTGCTGTACCAAAAGCGACGCGTTAACCTGCGCATCGCGCGCGTTTAGCAAGTTTCACTACTGACCTCGAGAGGGTTGTGGATGTGGATTTATTTACACGTACACACGTACTGCAGCCCTAGCTTGTCGGCCCGTTGCAGCAGCAGGATAAAAATATACAAATGGAGTACACACTAATGTGGTAGCATGGAAGACCAAGGAACAAAATATCATATGTCGTTATAAAGCACATGTAATATAACGAAGATGCAGTATAAATTAGACCATAATAATAATAATAATAATTAGTTCACAGGAAAAGAAAGGCGCAGTATCTGTCACACTTGTTCTGTGGACGCCTGAAGCGCGCCAAGGAGGAATGTGGGAAGGGCTGCCATAGTGGAGGGCTCCTGAGTAATTTCGACCACCTGGAGATCTTTAACGTGCACCGACGTCACTTCGTTTCGCCTCCATCGAAACGCAGCCGCCAGCGGTCGGGATCGAACCTGGGTGCTTGGAGCATCATACGATGAAAGCAAAAACTTCATAGAAACCTGACACCAGGTAAGAACAATCGCTCTTATTGGATTGGAAAACGTTTAATATCAGTTTAAGGTTAAAAAAAAAAATGTATAAGGGATCGGATTACCGAAGAGTTAAGTCCCAATGTTTAGTTTTTACAAACTCCTCCGGCGGTTTATTTTCCGAGGGCGGTTTATTCGGACGTTTGCCTCGCAAACATGAACGAAAAATTAAGGGAAAAAAAGGCGCAGTATATGTCTTATCCTCATTAGACGCCCTGAACGCACCGCAAAGTGACGAGATGCAGGGCGAGAAAGAAGTAAATGCAACTGAAATTAATTTGTCGGAAAGTAGGAGAAAAAAATAATCGGCTGGGACACTGAGACTGCTTGCGTGTGAGAATGCGAAAACCGTATTATAGTTTCGCAGGTGAAATATGAGATGTTCGACATGTGATAATGTTATTTTGCTGATACTGTGTTCGGTGCGTCTGTTTGCGTACTGGACGTAGCGTGCTTCGCGCGTCTTCCGGAAGCCGTAATCGCTGAAAGCGCGGTTTGGAGGTGAATACGTCTTCGATTCGAGCCCCTGTAGCAAGCCCGGAATACTGTTCGATGAACGGTAGCGCCACAACTTTAATACAAATTTCTGCAGAACTGTCGCTATATGGAGGATTTGCCGCGAGATCGACATAAAAGTGTGTCACAAGCTGCCTTACATATAGAGCGGTAGCTACGGGATCTCCCCGCTCCTCCGAGCATACTTCGACATGATACTCCAGGGCAGCGACCGGCCAGCGCGCGCCCTTGACGATGGGTCACAGTGCAACCAGCCGAGAGTATAAAAAGGCCCACCGCAGCACGCCCGCGGCAGTGAGCTCTGGTAAAGTGTCTTTTGTTTTTCATCGATCCCGCGATCAACTCATCGTTTCTCCTCATCTTGTACGGCCGCCACTAGCGATCAACTCTGCGACTACGACGCCTCATCGAACAATAAATAATAATAATAATTGATTCACAGGAAGGGGAAAGCGCAGTATCTGTCACACTTGTTTCTGTAGACACCTGAACCATGCCGTAAGGGAAGAGAGAAAGGTGGGATTGAAAGTGGAAAGAGAGAGAGATGGGCTCCGGAGTAATTTCGACCACCTGAAGATCTATAACGTGCCCTGACATCGCACAGCACACGGGCACCTCTTCGTTTCGCCTCCATCGAAATGCAGCTATAGGATCAAACAAGAAAGCCGAAAGAATTCCTTATTGCCACATACTGTGCGGTTAATTAAATATTGTTCTCGCCTTTGCTTAAATCTTGATGCGGCTTAGTATTTTACGCTGTGTTTTCTGCGTAACTATTGCCCCTACTTACTATATCTCGAATACTTGCTTTGTTATCTTTATAGTCGTCTTTTATCGTCTTTTATCTATAAATATCGAAATGATTGTAAACAAAAAAAAGTGACTTTCTTGAACAAATTCCTCAATCACACACCAACACACGTACTTCACGGCTTGACCGACCTAACTTTTGACTGCGTCAAACCTCATAGAGGTACGGCGGGTAACCGTAAAGGGGATCCCGCGCCTCTGTTGACCATAAAGGCGGGGGTTTGTAACAAGGTGGCTCCACCATCGCTCACCAAGTGTAAATTGGCAGCCGGCAGCGCTCGTATAAACCTGAGGGGACTTGATTTCCCGTCAACAAAGATCATGTTTTTCCTAGTGCTCAAAGCGTTCCAATCTTGGAGGGGGAAAAAAGGCACCGATTTGGCAATCACCGAGAAGCGCGCATTATAGGAAAACAAGTCACGCAACCATATCGTTCTTTTGGGTCATTTTGCACGAGTTTTGCTTTGTACTGCGCTTATAGGCCTGGTATTTTAATTGTGTCACACTTGCATGTTGATAGGCTTGTTTTGTACTTTTGTTCGGCTTTTCTTCAGTGCGCGCGTGCATTTCTCAGCGGATGTGATAGTTACACGGATTTCAAGCGTAAATTTTGAATCCCTTCCAGCGAATGCATTTCACCTCGTAAAGGAAGGTCACTGTCGTGGCACGGTGCCACGCACTGGGAAGAAAATTACTATCCGGGATGTACTTTTTGCAAGCAACGTACTACGCGTGCACTATCCCTCGTCTCATAGTTTTGTAATGCGAATTCGCTACGCCTGTCGCGGCGCAGAGGCTCGGCGAGACGATATGTTATTCTCTGTGTCAGCATCTTCTTATCCCATTGTTGCGAAGTACGGACTCGGATTCCACGAAGGATGGTTACAAGGGGTCTCTATTTCGACTATACGACCCAAAAGAAATCAAGAGCCCTAGACGCTTGAGAGATAGGCTGGCTTCCCGAGAAGCCGTCCTTTCCCGCTGCCGGAGGAAGACTTTCGTTGACCGTTGGCAGTCTCGTTTCGAACACCGCGCTTTCACGTGACCCAGCCGTAGGCTCCCTGCGTGGCCGAGCCGATGCCACCCGCGAGTTCCAACGCGGGAAAGGGGAAGGCGACCCTCATAAGCATAAACACGTCAAAGTCTGAGAAAGGCGCGTTTTCTGGTCCCGAGAGTACCGCGCCTTCGACGTGGACGGCACTCGGTAGCGCGGAAGGTCGGCTGGGGCTCTTTCGGCACAAACAATTCCAGGAGTTCGTGACCCCGTAGGCCACCAGCGTCTTGGAACGTAACATCATGCAGATGCAAACTTTGTGCTCTGACCTTTCTTAAGAAAGAATAACCTGATTAAATATAACGCTGCCTGCTTACTACTGCCTGAAAGATTAGTAACTGGTTACTGTATAGGCTAATGCCGTTTATAATGCTAGCTGACTGGATTATTATCCCGAATCTTAATTATCATATTTATTTCATGGTCATGATGACCCTTAGCCTAGAGCTATGTTGGTGCCAACTTTCTATCATGAGGATCCACACTATTCTACGGCAGACTCTACAGTCGAATCAACCTCACAGAATTTGCGCCGAACCCTGAAGAGCGACAGACACCGTGGTGGTGCTTACACGCCCGTGAGCCGGCAGCTGTGTTTCTGGGACGCCCATTTCCTCATCCCACACGTTTTGTTGCGCTTCTTGCTTTTTTTCTTTCACTGCCTGTGTTTACAGCTGGCTGCTCCTCTTGCACTTTCTGCTTTACGTGCAGCACGCACATCACATGCCGTTCAGGATACTACATATTATAGTGTTCAACTCTTTAAAAATACCGCGAGTAAAATTATCTGCAGTACAAAATGAAGAATTCTATCGGATTTAATTACTGTATTGCGCGTCTGGTTCCTGCTGACGGAGTAACACGCGATTCGTCGATACAGCTGGAGACCTAGGTCTGTCTGTTTGCACGAATGTATACTTTGTTCTTGTCATCGCTTCATGTGACAAGTACACTTTCTAGTTCGTAAATCTCACCCGAAACATGATACGTACGAGGAAGATGCAGCTGATGATAACGCGATTCAGTAGTTAATTGGCACGGCACTGATGGTTTGATGATTAAAGTACTCAGATAAAGGCCGCGACAAGTTTTACTGTTGGGTCCTAAGGGAGACTGATTTAAAATGGCTTAAATTAATTATGAGAAGACACGTAGAAATCCCAACCCACGAACATTGCCACATTTTATTTTTTTTCGGTCGCATACTTCGTGACTTTGGATATTATGATTTCCCGCGAAATCTCGGCTAGAACATACCATCAATGTGGCATCGTGGTAAGTAGCGCAGTCAAGGCAAAAAGCTGGGCTAGTTGGTTTGTGATCTGAATTAAAAAGACTGGCGCATGTAACTAAGACACAGACATAGAAGAAGACAGCCAGGTTGCAGCGTCTGTAGAACCACGACGCCTCCATCGAGCCGCCGTGGTAGAATCTATCGGACCCTCTGACCGGGGGGTCGCCGCGGCAATACTTCCGAGCCGTTTTACACCCGAGAGCTTCCGCGTAGTTCATCATCCATGGCCCACAGGGCGCAGGTTTAGCCACAAAGCGACATCAAAGTGGCGCCTGAGAACTAGTCTCGACGATCGGCATGCATAAGAATTCAGGCGTCGTCACGACCTTTGAACGCCTTCTGGTCCGGCTTGGACTTTGCCCCTGCACACGCGTGCTCGAAGAGTGACCTGCGCCCATTACTTGGATTCTGTAGCCGCTCTGAGCTAAAGCGCGTCTGTATGGAAGCGTTTAAGCGCGCTAAAGAGAAATGCAAACACGATGTACGCGTAGCCGGCTGGTTTGGACACGCCTGCCTGCTCCCGTGTGTCGCGAACACGGGAGCTGAAGCGTAAAAGCAAACACACACAAAAAAAAAAAAAAAAGAAATGCGCAGCAGAGGCAGCGAGTGGCGGAAAGCGTATCCGTCAAAGCGAAAGGGAACGCCAGAAACGCCCGGACGCCACAAAACCCGTCAGTCAAGCATCTTCAGCGGGGAGACACAAAAGAGCGGCTTTCTCCTGGCGGCGTTTCTTTTTCACGGCCATGTCGTCGCTCCCCACCTTTCAGCGGCCGTTGTTGTTTGGGCTGTTTCGTAATTAGTGACAAGAAGGGCGCCTCCTCGGTGTCCTCCCCTACTTTTCATTCGGCGGCGCTACACGCGACACCGAATGGCGTCCCAGCAGCTGCTGATGCTCCTTGCTGCTGCCCGGAGCATGGGTCTCATTTAGTGAACACCAATAAGTTTCGCCAGTGGGGCTGAAAGACGGTACACGTAAATAAATGCATGGTAAAATGCTAATACAAGAAAATGTGTCTGTAATTGCGGTTTGGAATTTCTACGTGCCTTTTCATAATTAATTTGGAGTAGGTGTAACTCGATACACATTAGGTCCCAGTAGTAAAACTTGTCACGCTTAGTGCGATAGTCGTCAAATCACCAATGCCTTGTTAATTAGCTGCTTAATTGCCGAGGAACAGAGCCGCTGCAGTGCCCTTTCACTACCGATACGCCCAATGCATATCGTCTAGAAAAGAGGGTATACCAGCTGTTGGTGACATCTTTTTCGGAAGACAAAGGCGTACTTTTCAAACGTTGTTTCGTCTTTGCAAAAAAATAATGAGAGAGAGAGAGAGAGAGAGAAAGCCAGAAATCACATATCGTTCTCTGGCAAAGCTCCCAATGCTTACCTATGAGCCCACTGTTGGATTAAGTTCTCGGTGCAATGTATCGTCTTGCTCGGCACTTTATGCTGACCGCCCACGATTTTTTCGTCACCCTTTCAATTTTCTACACTTTCGTGCACGCGGGTATTACAATGCTAATGTGAAGACGCAAGGGAGAGAACAGTGCCAGCTGCACTTGATTTTACATGGTGATGATGGAGATGATGGTCCTGAACTCCCATCTTTCCGGAGTCCTCCACTACGGCGTCTCTCATAGCCCGAGTCGCTTTGGGACGTTAAACCCCACAAACCAAACCAAACCATCTTTCGTTGCTACTGGCACCTACATTCAGGGGCACACGGAGGTCTTTGGAAGATGAAGATCTGGATTCAATCCGCCGCTGAACTGCAAAAGTTCATGGCGATTGATAGAGATTTTGAAAAAAGAAAGAAAAAGAATCTATCATATTACTTTATTACTTAATTAGTGAATTGGGCTAATTTGAAATTCTAGTTGCCTAAAAGGAATTAGACAGCGCCCGCATACTCATGTGCACACACTAAATCTAGAGCAAAATTAAATATCGTTTCATCTGTAACTGGTGCGGCAGTACGCCTACCTAAAATATTTTATTGTTGTGCGAGGAGAGAGTTTTTACGCTGGGGAATAGTACAAGCCAACACCCCAGGCGCAGAATGGTTTGGATGGATGGATGGTGGGCCAGCTTGCGCCGCCTAGCCTGTCATCCCCATTTCCCCTCCCTTAAAGGGCCACTGTCCAGGGAAGGCCCTTTTAAGAAAAGGAGCCCAGTGTTTCGATCAGGTACCGGACATAGTCTGTGCAAAATTCTACAGCGACACGCGCGCCGCAAAGCATCGAAAATACAATTCAAAGCTCCCTCATGCTCTCCTTTGAGAAGCCAGCTTCACCGCTCCCTGCACTGGCCCGACGGGCCCCGATAATGACGTACGTACCGGGAACGACGTCCATTGGTCCGTCTCGCTGACTGACGGGAGAAGGATGAGTGTCTACCGCTCGCAGCGCGCTTTTCCCTCGCCACGGCCAGACTGAATCCAGCGGCGCGCGCTCCCTCGACCGTTTTTTTTTTTTTTTCGCGCTCGCGGAGAGCCCCGCCCCACCTCCCGACAAACGCGGAGGAGGAAGGGGAATTTGTATTGCGGAGGCTAGACGACCTCGGGCAGGAGAGTTAAAAACCTTTGCGAGGGAACGGAAGGAGAGAGGCAGGATAGAATCGGGTGATTGCGGTGGCTGTAACTGCGTTATTAGTTACTCTTTTCAAAAACATTTTGCGGCCTTGCGTTCCAGGGGCGAAGTCTCACAGTCACCGGGGAAGAAAATATTTTCGACATGAGGGTGGACAGTGGGCCTTTAAGAATCAGCCCGCGGTCTTTTCCCCTCTCCCTCGCCCTACTCCGCCCATCTCCCAACCACCCCTTCATTATACTAACTTGTTTCTCGTCTATTTGTGTATCTTCCCGGCAAATCCCAGCGCCCTCTTCAGATCTGTCTCTTTTCCGTCTGGGACGGCCGGCTGGAGTTTAACCGGGTGGTGTTGCTGGTGCTATTCCCAATCGCCTCCTTGGCCCGCGGGAAGTTCGAACCCCAACTCGTTGACCTTGCATGATGCTTTGTTTAGCTTTTGAAAGGGATTCTTTGCCCCACACCGGCTGTTCCAAAACAGAACAAACGCTGCTTGTAGACGGCTGTCAGGGCCAGGCCATAAAGTAAAAAAACAAAAGAAAGAAGTACCGGCAGAGAAGGGTTCTGAAAGGGAACCCACTCCCCGGACAGTGCATGCACATCGTGCGTCGCCTTGCATTATTTGGGGTCAGTTTTATGGCTTTTCCGGCCGCGGCGTCGACCAGTTTGCGAGAAAGCATTGTGGACCTACTTGGAATTAAGCTAGGGGAGAAGCTAGGGAGCATGTTCGAACGGTATTTTGTACATGAAGTTTTGCTCAGTTTAAGTAACGTTTCGGCCCTTTCTTCATGGTACTCACAAACGCGACGGAGACACGTGTAGTCTTGCAGCGGACTGACACTGCTTTACAACAGGTTGGATATTAGTGCAGTGGGTGCAACACCTCGGATATTCTTCAGGAGAGGACAGAAAATCTGCGCAAAGTTAAACTCTTCTGATCGAAATGTTGGCCAGCAGCCCCTCACCTCGTACTCAAGTCCATGCAGCGCGCGATTCCGTATGAACAAAAATGAAAAATATTTACATTTGAACAGTTTACGTGGGTGCACAGGCCGTTGTGTTAGATATTTTGGCACCGTTCTCCGGTCCTGAACGTGTTGTTTTTGTAGTGTAATGACCTTTACATATAGTATGCATCGTTGTTCTTGGCGCTTACGAAAACAAGGTAGAAAGCCGTAAATGGGGAATGACAAGTTGACTGTGCATGCGAGTTGTGTAAGGTTAACACAATTTACGTTAAAAAAATCGCATAAGGAAAAAAAAAATAATCGCGGAATCAATGAAACCTAGCTGACGGCGATAACAGGTCTCACAGTGGTGTGCACGCACCAAAAACAATGCTCTTCCCAGGACTGGTATCGCTTGGTCCATGGTGTTGGAAGGTCAACATCACCGGTTAAACCAGGTGACCTTACACTCTCATTCTATCAGACTCAGGTGTTCATTCAATGCTGCTGCAATGCGTTTCTTGACGATTCCTCCTTGCCAAGTTCGCCGGCTGGTGGAACGAGAGAGAGGTATCTGCCCTTGAACAAAGCCGTCGCCGCAACCGAAGTGGAGCTCTCATCCTGTGTCGTAAATACTGAAAGCGGTCATGTGCTGTTCGGGGTGCCTATGGCGCCGTACTCGCAAGCAGCCCGCGGACCGCTGAAGGCGAATCTGTGCCCTTCGCTCTTGTGCGCTGAGGCAGCAGGGTGAGCAAGCAGCGCCGACGCTACTCTTGTTTTACCGGGCGCGCCGCGGCCAAAGTCCTCCCGCCAAAGCGTGCCGGCCCAAGGAAGACCTGGGAGTACGTACGAGCACGCATTTCCGGCAAGGATGGCAAAGCGGCGCTATTTATGTATGGCGGCTCTACGTTGTGCATGCAGCATCTTTTTGTTCGTGCTGCAAACTGCCAGCCAGGTGGCGTTCCGAGCCGATAGAATTACTGACGCCGATAGACGCCGATCACGGCCGCGAGTGTCTTCGTTCTGCGCGGGTGTGCCCGTATCCACACCCGCGTGTCAAAGAGAGCCAGAAACGTGCAATGCTTCCGCGTGAATGTGCTGTTCAGGCGAGTAGAACAAGTGCACTCTGCTCTTTTTCTTTTTATTATTATTATTCTTGTTGGCGTAAAGTTTGCAGGACGGGAGATGGCGCCGTGCTCGTCCTGTGGAACGGTGCTAACTACATAGTGTTCGGAGAAACTGAAAGAGTTGTTATGGTTTCGGCTCACACTTCCCTTTCAATTCGCCTTTCTTCATGCTCTTCCTTTTATGCTCTCATCTATCTTCTTACTGGCCGATTTGTAGCCCGTCAACGAATTCCTGGTACAAATTACAAATTAAACAACGGCTGGTACAAATTAAACACCAAATTCAGAATAAACAACAGGGCAGTCAGTCATACACAACATTTTCCGAGCAGAGGTCCCGAGCAGCAACTTGGTCGGTCGCCGTTCCTCTTCCACTTGGCACCAAAACCCCTCTGATATCCGTTTGCCCAGGATTCTGTAGACACTTTTTGTGACCAATCGGAATCGGCTTATCGGAGCCAGTGAGAAGAATTTCTTTAAAACTGAGGAACCAATAGGACGCCAGTGCTCACGAGGTTGTTTATTCGCGAGCACCGTGTAAATTCCAGGAAGACTCGACGAATTTTCGCGTGGTACACAAATACACAAGAACGTCAACCGTAACACAAGGAAAGACCACGCAAAGAACACAACGCTCCGTCCGCGTGTGGACATGTACACGACACAACGCAGACAATTCAGCTACAGTGGATGCGTGGGAGTCCCTCCTGCATACCGCCGAACTCGCCCAACAGCGCCAGCTCATTTTGCGCGCATTGGAGGCCGCAGAGCTCCAAAGGATCCCTGCTGACTTTCTCTAAGCAGTGCAACCGCAACCAGTCTTTTGTATGGTTCCCCTATTTTGGGAGTAAATAAAGAGCTTACCGCGCCCTCAAACCCCGAGGGTCCGTATGGTAACTGACTCCGTTTGACGGCTGGGACGCGCGAGCTTCCAAGAACTCGCCTCCGCAGCAGCCATTAACCGTTTTTCGAACGGCGTTGATCGCAAAAAATACCCCTCAAAGAAAAGTCAAAAGAGACGACGTCCGCACACAGCCCAACGGGGGGAGAAAGCACAGCCTCGCCGCGTGAGCAAGAAAACAGACCTCTCCCCGGCTGTGGGTCAGGCAAATTGGCGCGCGAAATCGGCGTAGCTCGCTATGGGATAATGAGATAAGCAGCCGATGAAAGCCAAATCAAGCATTAAGTGTTTGCGGCTTGGTTGCTGGTAGAATTAACGTTCTATGAAAGTGGCAAAAGCGTAGTTCTGCAAGTGAGGCTAGCTGCCGCAGCGCTTGTGTACACAGCGAAGTCCCTGCACCAAAAGGACTATTTGATCATGCATGAAATGTAAAAACATCAAATTTGGGGCTGGCGCAGCCACCCTAACTACAGATGTAGACAGGACAGGCGCTACATCTGTGTTGTCCCCGTCTCTTTTTTGCGCTATGTCTTCAAGAAACTGCTACCAACTAGCCCAAACCAAACATCTGTTGCACCCTAACTACTTTTGAGATGGGAGGCTGAAATGGGAGTCGAACCGTGAAGCTCTGCTAGCCCTGAATCCAAATAGTATGCAAGCCCACGCAAGCAGGATCGTACGGCTCTATATCAATATCTTATAGCTTTATATCTATATCAGGTGGCCTTTCACAAAATGTGTCAGCTTACTGAGCTAATATGCTAATGAGTATGTGTGAGATAACAAATGCACAAACTACGGGGTCTTCAGTACTTTCCCATTAAGTGGTTCAAATGATTGTGTCAATTGTGCCGGGTAAATGTTTCCTGTAGGTTTCCCTCCCAATGGTGCTTCCATGTTTCACATTAACAATGTGAAGCTTGGCGGACTAATTGGAGGTTTTTCAGGGTATACGCATAGTCATGGTGCCCATACGCGTGGCCCTTTTCGCATTTGTGAGCCTTTTGGTAGAGGGATGGGGGCGGCGAAAGGTTTGGTTTGGCACGGCCGGTCTCGAGGGAGAGAGCGCGAAGAGAAGCGCTCTCTTCCTCGAGACCGGCCGTGGGTTTGGTTTGGTTTATGGGGCTTAGACGCCGTAGTGGAGGGCTCCGAAAATTTCGACCGAAATTTTAACGTGCACTGACATCGCAAAGCACAGGGACGGTTTGTTTTTGTCCTCTATCGAAAAGCGGTCGCCGCGGCCGGGATCCGATCCCGCATCCTTGGGCGCAGTAGTCGAGCGCCCTAACCACTGCGCCACCAAGTGCGGGGCGAGGCGAGAAGCACTGCAGAGGAAGAACACTTGTTACGGTGCCGTGGTACCTTAAAATGACATCAGCATGGCTTCAGTTCGGCTCTTCATGCGCGGGTCGCCTGGTAACTTTCCAGGCTTTCCATGATTTTCTCGGCTTTGAGTTCAGCGTCCACTCGAATGATTATGCTTGCAGTAATTAGCGAGCGCGGCATTGTAGCAGCGTACGGAGTATACCAGATTGTTAACTTGGGTTGCTTCAATTTTGGAGACTTTTTGAGCGCTATAGTTTGAGAGGCGGGCTTGATAAGGGCCATCGATTGCTTCGGGCGAAGCCATAGCAAGCTCTGCGGCAACGCATGGTGGTTGCATGGTTGACAAAAGGGGCGAAAGGGGGCAAGGATGCGTTACTTCTTGGCATCGGCGGATGAGGCGGGCGGCAATTTGGCAGCCACTGCGGGGAGCCCATTGTTTGGACGTGGGCCAGTTTGCAGTGGCGAGGTAATGGGTGATCCATACTTGACTTTGGTCACTTAGACTGGCGTCTTCCAGCTCTATGCCATGCATGGCCAAGGGGTTGATGCAGACACAGTCGGCATCACTGACGCTACGAGGGCCTCAGTCACCGAAAGGCGGCGAGGATCGCAGAGGCCGAGAATGTGCCGGGAACGCGGGGCTCGCCGTGCCAGCGCGCGGCTTTCCGGAAGGCCCGATTTCGCCAAGCGACACAGTGGAAGGCATGTGCCGCTTATTATAGTCATAAGGCAATCGCCTATTCGTTCTAGCCTCGTTGTTCAGCGTCTAGCGGTCGTTGCCCTAAAAACGATTCGCTCCTCCATAATTTTTTGTGAATTTTTCTGCAAGTCCCAAATTTATTTTTTTTTCCCACAATCAATATAATTCTGTTCGTTTTTCTTTATGTCAAATAAAAGAGAGTAAAGTTAGCTACGACATACTGCGCGTAAAGGAAAAAAAAAACACCAATAAATGGAACACAAGAAAAGGAGGACGACAGGCCGGGTCAACCCGCACTGTCTTGTCGTCTTCTTTTTTCTTGTGGTCCGTTCCTTTGTGCACTGCTCCCTTCCTGTAAGCATGGAAACGGACCAACTAGCCCAGCAAAAAATGTTTCTTGAAATTGTAAAAATACAATTTTAATTTATGCGTAAAAAAGGATTTTTGCACACGCCAGTTCGAGATTACCTATGTTTTCGGCGGCAAGGAATTTAGGTCTTATATTTCTTTTTCTGGAAATGTCAGCAGACATTTAAGTGTTGGTATATAGCGCAACACAACATTAATTTTCCGTAACCAATTTCGGCTATTGCGGCCTGGCTGTAGTAGCGGTAAATACATAATTTTTAACGGGAAGCCAAGTCCCCTCATGTGGTCAGCCATCGCTTTGACGGAGCGAAAGCATCTCACATAGTTGACGCCATGAAAGTATACATATGCAGCGTATACATGCTTCCGGCAGTGGTTTTGTAGACATGTCGGCGAGGTTAGCCATGCATGGTTGCTTGTACATTATAACGCGTTTTATTTATCTCCTTTTCATCGCAATCGCCATCGCCATAGGTGTCGTAACATCCCCAAGAGCCCGAGGCTCTTGGTCCTAGGAGAAGAAGAGGAAGAATATGGCCGCTAGGTCCGGGCAGCAAAGCACACGAGGAAGCGTCTACTACACCTCCCTGGAGGACTTGCCCAAACGATTACCTCATCCTGCGCCTCTCGGGAGAATCCGCACATTAGCATACCCCAGCCCTGGCAGTCATGAACAACGGGTGGTGTCCCGCAACTCATTCGTGCCTGCTGTGAACGCCGGCGGCCCCATTCCGCCATCCCAGCGTACCCTCTATGCCTCCCCCGTTGACCTGCAGTTTCCAGTCCCAGTAGCAACCCCCAGGAGAGGAGACACCGATGCCTCCAGTCATCTGGCCATATCGACTGATGACGCCGAGCAGAAGGAGCCCGACTTGACGGTCCTATGCATGTTGTCCTACGTGACCGCTATGGTGCTGGCGCTGTTTGTGTCCGTGACGTACTTCATGGTGTACTTCGAGGCGAAGCAGGCCCCCACGTTCAAAAATGACAGCGAAGCTCTGTACGTCTTGTCGAACACTTCGAGTCCGGCCTCGGATTCCGTCGAGTCTACCTCGCTCGCCGACCTAGCCTTGAATCAACCATGAGACCGACACCATGACCTCGGCTTTCGGAAGCGATCAGCGCTCACCGGAGAGAAAATCGGAATTCACCGGAGAGAAAATCGGAATTCTTCCCTTGTCCGAGGCGGACTTTTTGAGCACGGCTTCGATATCAATCTTGCCCCACTTTTTTTCTTTTTTGCGTGGCTTTCAACGCAGTAAGTGAGTTAGTGAATAAACATTTTTTAGATATTGAAGCTTGCGTGTATGTTAAGCGAATTACCTGTGTCGCATTGTGCACCGGCCTACGACTCGTCTGCATGTTGCTGGAATATTACTGTCGTCAGCGTCAAACGAGGCGTGAGCAATACAATTGAACACACACACACACACACACACACACACACACACACACACACACACACACACACACACACACACACACACACACACACACACACACACACACACACACACACACACACACACACACACACACACACACACACACACACACACACACACACACACACACACACACACACACACACACACACACGCGCGCGCGCACACACACACACACACACACACACACACACACACACACACACACACACACACACACACACACACACACACACACACACACACACACACACACACACACACACACACACACACACACACACACACACACACACACACACACACACACACACACCCCGCCGGGGTGGCGCAGTGGTTACGACGCTCGACTACTGTTCCCAAGGACGCGGGATCGAATCCCGGCCTCGGCGGCAGCTTTTCGGTGGAGGCGAAAAGCAAGGCGTCCGTGTGCTGTGCGATGTCAGCGCACGTTAAAGAACCCCAGGTGGTCGAAATTTCCGGAGTCCTCCACTACGGCGTCTCTCATAGCCTGAGTTGCTTTGGGACGTTAAACCCCACAAACCAACCAACACACACACACACACACACACACACACACACACACACACACACACACACACACACACACACACACACACACACACACACACACACACACACACACACACACACACACACACACACACACACACACACACACACACACACACACACACACACACACACACACACACACACACACACACACACACACACACACACACACACACACACACACACGCGCGCGCGCGAGAGAGAGAGAGAGAGAGAGAGAGAGAGATAAATACCAGCAGTTTTGATCGACTTTGCCTGCATTTCTTCTTCAGCAGGTAATATTCGTGCGTTCTTGCATTTACATGTTATCTTGTTAGCGTTTTGAGTCCACTCTGGTAGGACATGTATACCATTACCGATCTCAAAATAACAGCTTGAGGGGCTATTTGGTGCTGCAAAGTACCCAGAAATGTGGCGCAACAAACACAAGCGAAGACACAACATACGCGCACACTACCAACTGTAATATGGATCTGAACACACTTCCTCTTCACCACTCCTCTTCTTCTACACGCAAGTACATCTTCTCATCATTCTCCTCTTTGCCAAGGAGATAGTGGCACTTTCTTCCCCGCAGAACATAAACATCGTCCGAGCATGGCAGGTAACTCAAACCAGTTGCTTCACTCTGGACGTACGTAGCAGATTTGATCACATTCTACGTTTACCTCCGCGTCATTTGCACACGAATCCATCCAGAGTATAACTACCGTAGTGCACCATAACAGAGCTATCATCAAGTAGAGGCTTCAACATCCGGGTCTCGTACAATTCTATGTGTATATTGCACCACGATGTGCTAAGTGTTTGCGTCACGAACGAGCGCCATACACGGCTGCGGTACAATTCTGTAGCTGTCAGAAATGTCTTCACCTTGCTTGGGCTTCTTCGCTTCCTTTCATGAATGAACACATTCATGCACGCGTGTGCGCGCTCGCCAACAAAACTTTCAGACTTGGGTGAGAGAATGGCTAAAGGGAAGCCACATTTGAGGAATACCGACCCTCTGTTTGGTTCAGTTTGCAAGTTAATTTAATAATGAGAAGAACTTGTGAAAACCAGCTTACTTGCAATACAACTACTAGAATGAACTAAACACGCATGAGACAGGAAGCGTACTGCGTCTGCAACATTTGAAGAAAAAAAAAGGAAAAAAGAGAAAAGGAACAGTTCTGCGCCGATGAGCAGCGCATCGAGAGAAGCTATTATTTTATTTGCGCGTACTCCAAACCTGCTGCGACGCAAGAGGCTAATGAGCCTACCTGCTGTTTTTGGTTTTCTGCTCTACAAATATTTGCCATAGGAATTCCGCGTTAGTGCCGAGACCGTCTACTGAAGCATACAAACATATATATGACGCTGCGCGTAATTTCTGTTTAATTTTTATTCGTCTGCTCACGGTCTCACTCACTGTTGCATCAAATACGAGCACGCGATCGACCCGATGGACGAATAAAGATCAGTACATTTGGCTTTCTGCGAGGACACGTCTCAAGTTGGTTATCAGTCTCTACATAATGGCACAACACATCTGTGCGGCTTTTCGGCAGGAGTTTCGTTTGCGAACGATGGTTGTAAAACGTAGGATATCCATCATCGCGGGCAATCGCTAGATATCCAAGAACGCCACAGTAACAACTAGAACGCCAAGTAACAGTAACTAGAAAAGATAACCGACAACAGATATAAATGATGTACAGCAAAGATTTAAGAAAATCGTTGAGTCAGTGCCGCGGACTCCGATGTGACTGCTCTGCGTTCTGCGTGGTGATTGATGCTCTCATTATGTGGGCTTTTTTGCGACGATGCTAAGAGACAAGTCACAGGTCGCTCACTCTGTGGGAAACATTCGAGCAGAGTCGACTGTCGCCTCAAGCAACGTCTGGCAAACGATTCTTCTACAGCTGTCACATGGTATAGCACGGGTTAATGAAACGAGCGGGCAAATGCACGAAGAAATATGCGTACCCGCGCTGGCTTTATCGTCGCAGCGGTAAGTGGTAATATCTGAGCTTCGTCGTGTATGTTCACCTTCGTGATTTGTGTGGGCGCGTTAGGGTACAAATTGAATGTAGATAGAGTGCAGCAGTTCCCTTCTTGCAGGGGCGACAACCTCGCAGGGTTAAGCCACCCAAAACAACTGCGTTGCTGTTGTTACCAGCTAGTCCAGTAGCGTCAATGGCACTTTACGGATGGAGGAATTAAGCCTCCTAGCTCAAGCCCTTTTCGACGCCTATGCCTGTTACCAGGTTAGCTTAACACTGCGCGTGAGCAACGTCAGCCTAGCTCGAGAATGCTGTTACACTTTGGAGGCATGAAACTGCGGGGCCACCGTGTGCGGACCAAAGAACGGCCTGCGTGGAGATACCCATCCGAGCTTATCTCCGAAGTGCAGTAGGCGCACGCGTTTTGTTACCTCGTCGCAGCGGTGGTAAATGTAGTCAAACTGCGCTCCAATTCGTTACCATCAGCCTCGTCTGGCAGTTTCCTCCGAAAGCACATTTCTAGTTCCATCGCAAGAGATGTCAAGATTCGTCGACATTCTGGTCGCGACTGCGCGCGTTGTTAATTAGCGCTCCTAGGTGTGTAGACTGGTGACTCAAATGACGTACAGACGACACTCACGACATTGTTAGTATATACAAAGCGTACTACAACCTGGCACAACGAAAGTACTCGGCCACGTCAGATATAGAGCACGTGCGGCGCGGCACGAGGTGCTCCACCCATGTGGCGCTTCGGGATCGATGTAGTCCGTGGTTTCGCTTCACAGTCGAGCGCGTATTGGTCTGCCCCTGGGGGACCGATATGCACGACATACGAAAGTTGGCTACTCACTATGACTGCTTCCAGGGGTGGATGGGTATCACGGAGCAGAATGTGGTTGTCGGAGCCACGGGCGGCGGAGGCGGTTGTGGAGGTTGCGGCGGGCCCAGCACCGGAGCGCACAGGGCTGCGGCAGGGGCCTGGCAGCCCCACGTGAGACACACCACCATCGCCGTCGCCGCGACGCTGTTGCTCTTTCCGAAGACTGGTCACCGATCGCCGCCTCACCACAGCAGCAGGACCGGAGTCCAGCACTGGTTCCGAACTCTGAGTACTGGCACCTCGAATATTATATTACCCTTCCACCACCACCTTTAATTATGCCTGCTGCACATGGGCCGCGCGATGCCGACTGGCTTCTGCAGATTGGAAAGGCTGTGGGGTTGTCACAGCATGCTCGCTCGTCGGTCGCTCGCCGTTTCAAGCCCTCAGCGCCACACGCAGTACTACACTAGAGCAGGCGTTGCCGACGCCACTCCTGCCACCGGGTCCGAGCGCCTGCCGCTTCTTTTTCTCTCTCTCTTACTTCTCCCACTCTTCTCCACTCGTCACCGTCTTCTCTCTCCCACTGACTGCAGTGCAATCGTGGGCGCAAGCAGCCGCGAGTGATGGGTGCGAGTACGTGTGCTACACTAGAGTATGCGAACGAGCAGGCGGCGCGCACCGCGACACGCTGGAAAGGGGGAGGGGTACAAGAACGGTACGCCGCACACACGCACACACACCGGCGCGTGTCGGTTGGTTGGTTTTGCCGGAGAGCGAGGCGTTTTAGCGCCGAGCGAAACGAAATGTGCGGCTGCTGCTGCTGCCACACACACGCGCGCGCGCTCGCACACGGTTTCCTCCATTCCCTCCTCTCCCTCTTCTCCCCCACCGTACATCGGCGATTCTCTCTCACAGGTTGCGGTTGTTCTTCACTTCGTAGAGGGTCGAAAGCTAAACGGCGACATTCCCCGGCACGGATCCGAACACACGCCGGAATAACGGGGACCGCACGCATACCTGTCAGCGTTAGCACACCGCTACGATGGATTCGCTATTCAATTTTGGGATCGGCTTCTCCTCTTCTTTCCGAGTGTCACAATGGACGAGCAGGCGTCGACAATGAGCGCGCTTATAATTGTGCGCCGATATGTAGTGAACGTTTGAGTTAGCGTCGGACTTGAGTCGGCAAACGGGACGTCCTGCTTGCTCCAGTGTCAGCCGTCGCACACCGTCTTCTACCGCGATAACTGAACAACTCCTGGAATGTCTTATTGATGCAAATTCGATCCATTTGTGATTATGGAACCTTTTTCACTCAGTGCACGCGCACCGCGTTCCGAATGTATGAATGTTGTCCATTCGCAAATGCAGACGTTCAAACTGTTGGAAACAGGTTCTGCTACTGCTTCCGCACTGCTAGCCCCAAGAGCACAGAGCAGAAATGCTGGCAATACGGAGACGTCTAGGTATTGTTTCTTGAAAATTTCTATTGATGAGTCTTCCTTGTTCGAGGGTATCTGGTATGGCAAACGTGCAGTGAAGTCTAAAATTTTCCCGACACTGTTACCACTACATCACCTGCCCACTGACACCTCACTCTCCCATTGCCAACAAAAACGTAGCAGTAAGCTAGTGATATGAAGTCGAACGTAGTTGCTTCACTACGCCCCAGTATATATTGGCAGTCGGTGTATGATCTTTCCAAGATATCTCGAAACTTGAAGAAAGCGCGTTCTTTTCGTGTCATGATGTGAGACCGCCGACCGTTTTTCTGCTGGCAGAGTAAAGCAAGAGCCCGCCAGAGAAGCACTATGAGTCGCCTTCCTCAGTGGCATCACTCTTTTGTTGGCTTCCTGCTTCTAGGGCGGCTGCGTGCATCCCGAGACTTCAGTCGTGCCGTTTTCATTTGGACTCACTCTGAATGTAGTTCGAGGGGTAAAATTTCGTTGGTTGTTCTCAGCTCTTACGCCGGTACCAGAACACATTTTTGCCAGCGGGTATTCCATGGAATCCTCTTCCCATCTGCGAGCCCAGCAACGCTACGAAAGGGCAACAAGAGCGTATACATAAGAGCACAATCTCGTACTGGGCACTCCCCGTTACATTTCGAAGTGCTGCAAACAGCTTGTGAAAAGCAAGTATTCGGGGAGGGGGAGGGACAGATTGGGCCAGGCTCCTCTAAATTCCAGCTTGGCTCTCTCTCCCGCATCCAATTTTGTTGGCATTGCTGTGATAATGGTCTTGGGCTTGGGCCGTCAAGCTGCGGCTCCCCTTTCGATAAAAGTCCTTCTTAGGCGCTTGATGCGATGTCTCCGTTGATGTTAAAGGTCCACGGCACCGCTTCGGAGGTCGCATGACTAACAACGCATTGCAGTGATCACAAAAGCTATTATCATGGCTTTAAAATAAATCGCAACATGTAAACTTTAATGAGCCTCCATATTTTCGCGATGACAAGTCAGCTAACGATAAACCATTCCCGTTAAAAGCTCTGTCTATTGAATTTTTGAAGGGCATATTTTCGCCAACATCGCACTTTACCTTGGACTTTTTCTTGTCAATTTTGTATACTTAAGCCGGTAATTAGTTCTCTAGGTGTAAATATGACATTTAATAAGTATGTAGAAGGACTACTGAATGTTGCGAACAAAGGCGAATGCGTGTCTAGTGTTCAAATTTTTGGTTAACTACTGTTAGATTAAAAACGATATTTCAGTAAATCCCGCAAATATAACACCATCCTCACATTAGTTAAGGGACAAGTCCTTTGGCGTAATATTAACTTCTTGCGACGTCATCAACATCACATCGACCGCTAGAAAGCGGCGATATTTACACCTGAAACGTACATCGTAAGTTAGAAACAAATTAAGTTCCTCGCTTACAAAACCCTCTTCAAAGGACATGTGCTACGCTAAGACAGCTTGGTCTCATCTCGCTAAATTCACCAAAAACGAAGGAGTGCAGTAAAAAAGGTCAGATGCAGAACGCAAGACAGGTATTTCACCTACCTGCCGATTCAAGTAATTATTTCGTTAACCATGTTGCTTGCTTTAGCTATCATTCAAATTTTGTCGAAATTACCGATTACCTTAGGTTATTTTCCGACAATTATATATGTATTGCTACGTGGTGACAAACAAAGAAGACGGCACAACATGGCGACAGTATGAACGATGATTTTATGTCTGGCCTATAGGGGGTATTCACTGACGCGCTGTGCGCGGTGCATTGTGGGTAATTGAGGCACAGTCGGCCATTTTTGTGTCCTCGGAACGAACAGGGCGAACGTATGTATCAAGTGCTGTCGTGCGGTTCTACAAGCAGTGACACCCGCAGCTATATGATTGTTTATTGAGCTATCGTAGACTGTAATAGACGCGTGCACAGTGTAAACAACGGAAGCTGAAGAGCTGCGCGAAAGACCTCGGCATTTTAAGGTTCCGGAAGTACACACGAACAACTCCACCCGAACGAGACACTTCCCCGAGATGCGACGCCACGTATGGCTGGCACGGCACAACCGCACAATTATCATGGAATATGAGAAATGTATGTCAAAATGGGCTGGACTGGAATCTTCTGAATGTGCCCTAGCAGCCAGCTCTTGTCACTATCTGTGCACGACTGTTCTTCACGCACTCGGAAGACACATTCCCGGTAAAAGAGCAGCGCGGCAATGTATCGCTTGCAGTCATGTGCATGCATTCAGCGCGCTGCCAACACCTCCTCGTCGTGTTTTGTTGAAATAAAATCATTCAAAGAGGACTCGCTAAACTTTGTGTTGCCGTACTTGCCTCATTCGATCAGAAGAAGTTGGATGTTTGCATCGTCTGTGTCGGCTGCTAATCAAAGCAGACCGCATGCAGATTCGGCGAAGGATCGTAGGCGGGCAGAGTTGTTTTGCAGAAGGTTTGAAGAACTTCATAAACAAATTTATCTCTAATAACAAATCAAGTTTAGCTTGGCCAAAACTGCGCTATATTTCAAGAGTTTTGTTGCAAAAGGTTATTTCGAGCCCGCAAGGCAACGAGGTGGCGCTACCGGTGTCATCGCTGTGGCGTGTGGCAGCGGTTTCTTTTGCTTCCTTACCGCCATAGACGATGCAAAGATCCGACTTCTTCTGATCGATTGAGGCAAGTACACCAAGCAAGTTTTGTATAAAAGATACTACTAAACGCCATTTCTATGCAGAATATCAGCTACAAAAACTCATCGGTTTAGTTGGTATAAACGTTGGACGGCACGCACGTAATTGCACAAAGAGCGAGTTCGTCTGCTTCAACCGCGGCTCTTAACCCAGCCGATTGCAACGTAGTTGCGTTCTTCGAGTGGTCAGTAGGCTTGCGATTGGTTTCTTGCGATGAAGCTCGTCTGTAGAACAAGGAATTCATGAATGTCGCACACATTTATGCGGGCACAGGCCGACGCTTACCGTGCAGTTGCGCATATCGACTGCACACGGGTTGGTACCAATGTTTTGTTTCGTACAGGTCTCTGTCCGCATCGCGCCCACTTTGCTGATAAATCGAACTGTCACTCATGATACCGATTGAGTTTTCATAACAACGGTGCTGGCATGAGGCAGAGTGACAGACCAAACGGACGCGCACGAAAAGCTAACCTAACCGCCGCTCCGTACTAGTACTAGTCAAAAACAGGACGCAAATATGGCGTCGGCTGCATACTGACGTCAGCTGTGACGTCATGTGAATACCTCCTATAGCGCGAGGGCTCCTCTCGGGCCACTGCCGATCTTCACAACAATATACTTGTGTGTGTGTGTGTGTGTGTGTGTGTGTGTGTGTGTGTGTGTGTGTGTGTGTGTGTGTGTGTGTGTGTGTGTGTGTGTGTGTGTGTGTGTGTGTGTGTGTGTGTGTGTGTGTGTGTGTGTGTGTGTGTGTGTGTGTGTGTGTGTGTGTGTGTGTGTGTGTGTGTGTGTGTGTGTGTGTGTGTGTGTGTGTGTGTGTGTGTGTGTGTGTGTGTGTGTGTGTGTGTGTGTGTGTGTGTGTGTGTGTGTGTGTGTGTGTGTGTGTGTGTGTGTGTGTGTGTGTGTGTGTGTGTGTGTGTGTGTGTGTGTGTGTGTGTGTGTGTGTGTGTGTGTGTGTGTGTGTGTGTGTGTGTGTGTGTGTGTGTGTGTGTGTGTGTGTGTGTGTGTGTGTGTGTGTGTGTGTGTGTGTGTGTGTGTGTGTGCGTGTATGTGTGTGTGTGTGTGCGCGTGCGTGCGTGCCTGTGTGTGTCATGAACGTTCGAGGAAATTTTCACTTCCCACATTGCGAATAATTAAGTTACGCGGCATAATAAACTCAATAGGCAGTAGTAATGCGTGCGACAAAATATGCGTTAAGTGCGCCTTAAAACACAGAACTTTGATAATCTTCCTCCCTTTTCTGTCACATTTTTTTCTTTATCAGTTACGATGCACGAATTCAGATGCAGAATTTCTGTTATGTTATTTCACAATTAATTAAATAGTTCATTCATTCAAAAAATTCGTTTATTAAACAGCTTTAGAGAGACCAAATGCAAATCTGCGGAAAGAGTCCGCCAGGAAGTCGCCGGGTGTCACAGGAAACATAAGAGGTAGCGCAATATCCGGAATTGTATTTCTAGATTTTCTTTCTTGTTTTGTTCTTTACTGTGATGTAGTAGTAGTGATACTCCGCAAAATGCGCCTCAAGCAGCCCTTCCGCCACCCATTCACCTTGACGCTGTCAGAAAGGCTTCCACCCAACTTCACCATCCAGACAGCAGCTGCTCCTACCAAGCCCACACAAAAGCGGAACGAAGAAATGACCGCGAAATCATTGGTACAAGACGCATTGTTAAAGCGACCAAGTTGTTGCATCGGGCATGGTCTGCCGTCTATTGTTTGTTTCTAGGCTTTGGACTAAGCCAGCGACTCCGCCCGGCCGAGAGCGCTGAATGTGTTAAATATTTATTTTACGGATAGCAATGGGGAAAAAACAAAAAACAAAAAACAAAAAAAAAAAAAAAAAAAAACACGCGAGATGAAACGCGAACAAATCTTTCCGCCATGGCATGGTAGGTCAGGTTCTCGTGGCGCTGACGTTCGAGAATATCCCGCGCTTTGTCCTGAGCACAAAAAAGAGGAAGCGTTCCAATAATAGCTCCTGGAAGAAGATTGATCCTAACGGACGTATCATTTGAACTTTTAACTGTAACGTTTTAACAGAACTTTTTAACTCCGACTATGACTCGCTGATGTGTTCGCAGAATGCACCTCTTGATTTTTTTTTTTCCTTGCTTTTCTTTTTCTTTTTAAATGGGGGGGGGGGGGGGCGGCTGGCCCAAGCGACGTGATGTACAATTCTGGTAATGTAGCGGTTTTGATGCAAACCAAAGGAAGGCTCCAAATGCCTGTAAGCTTTGGAGGATTATGAAAGCCTGGGGCCTTGTTTGCAGGCCGCTTAATTTCGGAGTGCTTTGTATGTTGGCTGCAGACGGTGACACGCGGGAGTGATTAGAGGGTGCTTAAATACCGTTCGGTGAAGGTATTTTTAACTAACTAAACTTGACAGCATCCAGCTGGGTAATTGAATTTATTGCTGGCATCCATGATGGGCCCCGCGAAGTGCTGCCGCTTGCAGTTCCACGCCAAGTACTTTGCCGCGGCTCGCAGATGGCGTGCTGAGCACACCTTGCATGATTTGTTTGATGAATTGGAAATATTTGTCATCACCTATGAATGCCTCAGGACCAGCCACTAAAACTGAGAATGTCGTCGGAAACCCGCGCTGTCCGGCGGCAACAACGGTACTAGAAGAAGGCTGCCCCGTCGGCACTTCCTAAAAAAAAAAAAAAAAAAAAGAGCTTCGAAGCCCACCGCGGTTGAAACCGCCACAGGCGCCGGCAGCGCTTCTGAGCGCGTCATCAAAGCTTGCCGCCTCGTGTCCGCCGCCATTCAGCCCCATTGTGACTGGCCCGTGCGCACAACGATGTGTACTCTTCGGTATTAAAAAAAAAAAAAAAAAAAAAAAAAAAAAAAAAAAAAAAAAAAACGAACTCTCCTCGCCTTCACTACGCTCCCCTCACGTTGTGCCGTCTAATTGTTCGTGTGCTTTGAACATCAGGAGACGGCAGGCGGCTTTGCCGCCCATACGGCGTTTCAGCCTCAGGAACAGTTTTCGCCCTTTTATCTTTTCCCTTTTTCTTAAGCCCCCCTCCCCCTCCTTTTCTGCCATCCACCCAAACAGCGCTTCCCCGTCCATCCTCGTCGTTTTGTTCTTGAAGTTGTTGGCTTCGTGGCGTGTCCCCCTTGGTGTCAACATGCACCAGCCGCGCCGGGTTGAATGTCCTGTTTCACTGAAACGATGCGGCGTGAAAGGTTGCAGAGGTGTCATCGGCTACAAAGAATTCGAATTTCGTCGCTTCCCTAAGCGTGTAACAGCGAATTTTCATCGGCCAGTAGTGACTGCGCTTGTCGCAAGGGGAACTTTTTAACGCCCTCTCGATGCACACATGTACGGAACACGCATTTCTGATGCCAACACCGGCACGCTCCGAGCGGGAAGCGGCATGGTCTCCGGCTTCCTCCTAGCGCGCGTCAGTCGTGAACGCTCATATGTTGTTCTAGTTTTCCATTTTAATCTTGCCGCGGGCGCCGCGTATGCAAATCTCACGACAACTGCTGCAGGTCATTTGGAAAGCTGCAGGTGATTGCTCTTCCCTCCCTCCGCCACACACATGTTCACACAAACACACTTGAATCAATCTGCTTTTGTCTCCTGTGTAAGCGTTTTTCACAGAGTGCTAGTGTGGCTTTCACAACTGGTAGTGTGGTGTTGTTGTACACCATTCTTTCGGGGACCTCGTTAAGATTCTTTACCCACCAAATCCTGCTGTTCTAAAATCCCTTCCTCCATATCTTGTGATCCTTAATAGCACTTGATAACGTTTCTTTACTCATTATTCTTGGTGCGATGCTTTAAATTATTCTCGGTGGTTTATTTCTTTTGTCTACCTTTTCTATTCAGATTTTGCCGTCTCGTTTCCCTTTTTTTTTTTTCGCCTTTTCAATGTTTTGCTCTTACCCCTGCCCTCGCCCCTCATTTTTCTTTATTACAGTCGAAACAGGCGGTCGTCGCCCCTCGTCCCCCTCCTTCACCCTTTTACTACGGCTCGTTTCACCCCAGCCGCCTCCGCCGCTTCAATCCTTTCATCTCCTGCCCGGTGACTACCTTCTTTTCCCGCCCCCTTTCCTTATCTTGGCTCGCTTACTACGCGGCATTTTAGCTGGACAATATGTGACTGTCTGTAGCATTCATTATTTTCATTAGGCTCCTTACCTCTGCACTCATATCTCGCCTCTTTCGTTGCCTCGTGTCTCTGAAGCGCCTGTCAGAAGCCATGCCTGTAGGTATAGCTATTCCTAGCCCCGGACCACTCTGCTTTGTCTGCTTTATTGCTTCTGATGGGAGTACTATTGGCGTAATTTGTAAAACCCTTTTGGCGTCCTATCTATTCCGCCGCCATGCCCTTGCTTCTGTGAGAGAGACAGAAAGAGGTGAAGGAGGCAAATTCGGCTGGCTACCCTACACGAGGAGAGGAAAATGACGGCAGCGTATGAGAGAGTGAACAAACGAAAAACGAGTACCGAAGCATGCAGCGTGGCCACGCGTCGACGTCCGTTGTTGCGCGCAGAATACCGTATTTATTCACATAACGAACGCGCTCACATAATGAGCGCGCCCCCTACTTTGGCCGTCAAGAATCGGAAATTTCTTCCCCCTTGTATAATGACCCACCACTTTCTCTTGGAACGCAGCTCGCCGATAATAATGGCGAGCGCAAGTAGGCAATTTTTGAAAGCTGAAAATACTAAGCAATAAGCCCCGTATGTCTAACATCGGGTCTCTACTACTCGTACCCCTGCGGGCGGAGAGTCGATAAGAATGTTCGGCGAGTACTCCAGGAGCCAATAGAAATCGCGCCTGATCACAAAGGGCTTCTCCGTTTCATATGCCATATATATAAAAAAAAGTAATAACTTATTGCGGCTGGGAAATTTCGCAAGTCTTTTAAGTCCACCATTATTTCAATACTGAGCGTTAAAAATTTAATCACTTATTAATTATAATATCTTATTTCGTGCCTCTATTATCTCACACACACACATTCATTATAATTCAATCGTAGGCTACCATATTGTTACTGTAACCCAGTTATTCCCGCGCCGCAAATATCTAGAAGCCGTTGCAGCTCTTGCAGCAAGCCTGCCATCGCCGCAAAATCGTCCGCATACACTAGTGCGGGGATGTGTTGGACGACTCGCTGTCCAGCCTCTAGATGCTTCAACCTGTAGCCAACACTCGAAACCTCCAAGCTACGCGTCATGTCTGCTACACATAGCATAAAGGGGAGCGGTGAAAGCGGACAGCCCTGTCGCAGGCCTCGCGGTACCACTGCCGGTGCCGTGCTCACGTAGCCCCACTCAACCTGTGCCGCGACTCCACTATATATGGTCCGAAGCAAGTCCACATCCTCGTCCACCAGCCCATGTTCCAGCAGTAGCTCCCACAGCATCTCTCGCTTCACGCAGTCGTACGCTTTCGAAATGTCGAGGAACGCCACATAGAGCGGGCTCCCGGTCTGCAGGGCGATCTCGATGCACTGTGTGAGAACAAATAATTGTTGTCCTCAATGCGTCTACCAACCAGAAAACAGCAGCTATAGGTGAAACTAGAGCGACACTTTGTTTGCAGTCACGTGAAGCTTGCAAGTGTGTTTTATATTTTTCTTTTTAGCCAGGAACTAAGACGAAGTGTGCAAAATTTATGATATGCAATGTCATGTGCATTTCGTTGAGATGCAGACGGGGTCGAGAAACAACTGGTACAATTTTTTTCTACCAACGTGGTCTTTTTTCCTCCTTACGGAAGAAAAAAAAAAAAAGAAAATTGTCCGACGATTACAAAACCCGGTAATGCGAAATGTCACCTCAGTTCTCCAGGTATTTTATTTTCGCAATATACTTCGCAAAAAAAAAAAAAAAAAGGAAAAGAAAGTGAGGGACATGTTATTATGTGTTTGCAGTTAACCTTGCTTTATATAGTCCCCCAAAGCCATCCTTTAACTGGTACTCACTCCTTTCACAGTTATTTATTGTTGTAAAAAAGGCTAACTCGCTACTCGCTAACTAGCTATCTTCTAATTTGCGCCCCTATTATATCTCACGTCGTCTCAAATGCACATTGGATACAATTAAGCTGCCACATCTTGTGAAAGACCACCAAACACAGATATCGGGCGCAAACTGTGCCACTGGAGCGAAAAGCGCTAGCGTCGACCTGGAGGAGTAAGTGGGATCACGTGACTCGATCCTCTGGCTGGTGCTGGAACAGGTGCTAGATGGAATTTTTGCGTTTCAAAAGCTAAATGTCTTATTTTTTTGCGTAGTTTTGTTTGTTAGCACTTCCATCCTGCGCCTCCGCGGGGGTTGCTGCAGTATATTTATGCTATTGCTATGGTCCGTTGCATGCTCTGTATCTCAGCGTCGGACGTACCCGGCGTCGGGAATCCGGCGAAAGCCAGGAGGGTTCATGCGAAAGTGAGGTGTGTTGTGCACGCTAACCGACGCACGGCCGCTCCAGCGCTTGCGAGCCGACCGCTTCGGGGAGACCAGCAGAGATCTCCCATGCCCGCGACGAAAGAAACTCGAGTTGTACGGTTCCGTGGAAGACGACCATTCCTCGGGCCGTGTGTGCAACCAGGCGCCAGAATCAATGCTTCCCAAGCGCTCGCATTTTCTTTCTCGCTATCAGCTTCTCATTGAAAAGTTGCAATAAACTCTAGTAGTAGCTGTAAACATTTTATTCACTCTTGTCTATACCCAGCAACCGAGTTGAGAAGTTCCACGCTCACGGTGCTGCCCCGCCTCGAATATAACAGGGGTTCGGTTAAAGCAGGGCTTTATTTGTTGGCTGGTATCTTACGCTGTCGCCTCATCGCGAAGATGGGAGTGAAAACAGAAAGAGCGAGAAAATGATCAAAATTCAGGAGATGACCTTGACTGCAACTAGGCAAGTGAAGCTTTCGCTTCAAAACGATTAAGCGTCCCATTCCAGCTCGACGGCTCTCATATGTTCTTATAACTGGCGATATACGCCAGTAGCCTTCCATGCGTTACGTTTTCCAACCGCTCAAGAACAGGCCTCACCAAAATGTCCATAAACTACCTGTAGACGACGGGAGCGCCACACACTCAAAGGCCCCGTGTCTCACAGAGTTCTTGCTGCCGGCACTGGTTTTACTTTACGGCTCGACAGCCCTCTTCTAGCAGCGTTTGCCCCAATAGTTCAGGAACGATCGGGCGCACGACGCACGAAGCCGCGAACAAAAAGAAAAAAAAAAGTAAAAAAAATAAAAATCAGAACTGAATACGATGACTAAGTGCAAAGCGTCCAGCGGTGAGATGCGCGTTACCCACTATCCGGCAGCCTGCAAACCTATACTGGCCTGAAATGCGGATAGGGAATCTTCGATTATGTATAGTGTCCAACAACAGGTCAGCCACGATTGTCCCAGGCATTGTCCGCTCGCGAATTTTTCCGATGTGAAGCAAAGGCGTGCACATACTCCTAAGGGATCACCCCTTCTTTTCAACGATTGGGCTGACCAGAAAACTGCAGAACTTGACCAGCATAAGTCGCACCTCTATATGCAGACGACATATATGTGGGCTACCAAGGCATCTCTGGGCCAAAAGGAAGGACAGTCACGTAGCCAGAAATATTTTCGGGGGTGTTATAAGCCGCCGGTCGAAAAAAAAAAAAAAAAACTGCGCAAGGCCGAAATGAGAGGAGATGGGGGTGGATGCTACGTTCAGAAAATATTGGGGGGTGTTCTCGAAGGATGCCTCCAAACTGCAATGAAGAAGACTGAAATCTTCCCCACAAGGAACGGCCTCAGACAAGCCGTGGAAAATTGTCTAAGTAATCAATATTTATGGTAACAGACATATGACTCGTCAGGGTCTGTCAACCCCTTCTTGGACGGCAGGAAAAATTAAAGTGGAACACATCAGAATCTTTAGGCTGTGCAAAGTAATTTACACTCGAATCTCACCAACACTCTTAAATATACACTGTTAATTAGTCACTAAAGTGATCGCCGCGAAGAACGGGTAAGGAATGAGAGAACAAGACATCCTAAAGCTGGTCCAAGCCCTGGTAACAAATGTCACATATGTGCACTCTCTTATCAAAATATAGGAATATCAGAAGCCAGGAAAATTGACGCCATCATAAACCTGCGGGACCGCCTGAAATTTCTTGATTTCCACCTTCACTGAAAAAATCTTGGCTCTTCGGGTACACGACACCCTTCGAACTCAAGATCAACCGTCACAAAAAGAGACTCCTCTCAGCCCCCGCAGGAAGGATATAATGTTATCCATCCCAGGACTTGAAGACTTAGGAGAGCTAGGTTATACTAACAGCATATTTAGACCTCCCATGATTAGTCCCATAAAACCCCGGTCCTCAGTCCCCAGCGGCTGCGGAACTGACCAAGGCGGTGGTCAGACCTGTGATGCAGCAGGGGGTGCTAAGAATTCCTGGCTCCGCTGAACAGGCCGCCATTGGAAACTGACCCTGGCAACGTTTAACGCTAGAACCCTAGCTAGTGAAGGTAGTTTAGCAGTGCTCTTACAGGAACTAGAAGGTATGAAATGTGATGTCATAGGGCTTAGTGAGGTTAGGAGGCCGAATGAGGCATATACTGTACTGAAGGATGGACATGTACTGTGTTATCGAGGTTTACCGGAGAGGCGAGAACTAGGAGTATAGGTTTCCTTGTCAATAAATATATAGCGGGTAATATAGATGAATTCTATAGTATTAATGAGAGGGTTGCAGGCATCGTAATTAGGCTTAATAAGCGGTATAAACTGAAGGTTGTACAGGCCTATGCACCTACATGTAGTTATGACGACCAGGCAGTTGAAAGCTTCTATGAAGATGTAGAATCGGCAATGCGAAACGTAAAGACGGAGTATACTGTACTAATGGGAGACTTCAATGCCAAGGTAGGGAAACAGCAGGCAGGAGACCAGGCAGTAGTTGACTATATGGCATTGGTGGGGGGAGTTACTAGTTGAGTTTGCAGAACGTAATAACTTAAGAATCATGAATACCTTCTTCAGCAAAACCCCGCCGGGGTGGTGCAGTGGTAAGACGCCCGACTACTGTGCCGGAGTTCCCGGGGTTCGAACCCGACCGCGGCGGCTGCGTTTCGATGGAGGCGAAACGAAGTGGCGTCCGTGTGCTGTGCGATGTCAGCGCACGTTAAAGATCCCCAGGTGGTCGAAATTACTCCGTAGCCCTCCACTACGGCTCCTCTTTCTCTCTTTCCACCTTCATTCCCACCTTCCTCCTTCCCTTACGGCGCGGTTCGGGTGTCCACAGTGCAAGTGTGACAGTTACTGCGGGCTTTCCCTTCCTGTGAACCAATTTAACCAATTTAACAATTTATTTATTCTTCAGCAAACGGGAAGAACCGGTAATGGACATGGAAGAGTCCTAACGGGGAGACTAAAAATGAAATTGACTGCATAATGTGTTCAACCCCCGCCATTATGCAAGATGTAGAGGTAATCGGGAAAGTGCGATGCAGTGACCACAGGATGGTGAGGTCCCGAATGAGGCCTAAATCTTAAGGAGAAACGCAACAAATTAGTAAGAAAGAAATCCATCAACGAATTAGCGGTGAGGGGAGGGCAGAAGAGTTCAGGATCTCGCTACAGAATAGATATTCAGCTCTAACCGAGGATGGCGACATTACCCTAGAAGCAATGAACAATAATTTTATAGATATTATTACTGAGTCCGCTGTAGAAGTATAGGCGGTAGGATAGTTAGAGAGGATACCGGTAGGCTGTCTAAGGAGACGAATATTTGATTAAGAAACGCCAGAGTATGAAAGCGAATTCCAATTCAAGAGACCAGATAGAACTGGCCGAGATATCAAAGCTAATCAATAAGCGCAAAGTGGTCGATATAAGGAAGTATAACGTGGAGAAAACTGAGCATGCTGCAAAGAACGGGGGGAAGCCTTAAAGCGGTGAAGAGAAATTGGGCATAGGCAAAAACCAGATGTATGCCGCTAATAAGGGACAAGGCGGGCAACGTCATCCCGAATATATGGACAAGATAGTCAAAATAGCCGAGGAGTTCTATACTGATCTCTACAGTAGCCAAAGTAGTCAGGACCGTAATGAGATTGGCGGTAGGGAAAAATAGTCAGACGTTCACAGTGACGAAGGACGAGGTCAAGAAAGCAATAGAAACTATGAAACGGGGGAAAGCAGCTGGGGAGGAATCAAATAATTACATATTTGTTGAAGGACGGGGGGGGGGGGGGGGGGGGGGATATCGTATTAGAAAACTGGCCATCCTGTATACGCAGAGCCTGGTGTCATCGACGGTACAGGAACCATGGAAGAATGCAAACATTACCCTCATTCATAGGAAAAGGGACACGGACCTTTTAAAAATTACAGACCAATCAGCTTAGCTGTCTGTTACGTATAAGGTATTTACTAAGGTAATCGCTAATAGAATCGGGACAGCTTAGACTGCAATCAAGCAAAGGATCAAGCAGTTTTTTGGAAACGGTACTCTACAATCGATCATATCCATACAATCAACCAGGTGATAAAAAATGCTCGGAATATAACCAGCCCTTATACATAGCATTCATTGATTTCGAAAAAGCATTTGATTCAGTAAAAACCTCGGCGGTGATGCAGGCATTGCGAATCAGGGGGTAGACGAGCGGTACGTAAAAGTGCTGGAAGATATATATATATATATATATATATAAGGGAGGAAGGGAGGAAGAGAGGAAGGTGGAGTGAAAGTGGAAAGGGAGGAAAGAGGAGACGTAGTGGTAATTTCGACCACCTGGGATCTTTAACGTGCGCTGACATCGCACAGCACACGGACGCCTCTTCGTTTTGATTTTGATTTATAGGAAGGGAAAGGCGTGGTGACTGTCTTGTTTTTCTGTGGACACCTCAACCGCGCCGTAAGGAAGGCATAGGAGGTGGCTCAGCTAGAGAGTCAGTAGTAGGCCCGTGCATTTTCTTTTCCTTCTTCCTACAGCCACAACAACACGTGTGGAACGGTTACAGTGGTTGGAATAGGAACGGTGCAGCCGGTTGCCATAGTAACGGCGGATGCGCAGTAGTGGCCTCTGGCTGGCTCCGCGAAATGCGCTTCTACTAGCCAGTGTAGCTTCGCTACAAAACATGCTCGCTAATCCTCACGAAGGCGCCTTGCGAGGCCTTATTCCTACGCTGCTTTAAGGGGGCATGGTACCCAGTGAGGTGGGATGAGGATGATTCAAAATTTCTTAGTTTGTGTTGGGACAAAAAATGTGAAATGTGGCTACACTGTATATGTGATGAATAAGCTGGCGTCAAGCACGCGAAGTTTCAATGAAAACCACTGAGCAGATTTTAAGTAAAAATAATAAAATTTGTAAAACAAGGTATTGAGAAAGGTACGTTTATTTTCAAAAGAAAAGAAAAATCTGTTGCCACTAGAACAATAAAAAATCACTGCAGTCATCATACTTAGCATTGATAAACTAGAATAAACGCGCACGCGGGGTTCTTTCAGGAAATAAACAATTTTGAACCTTCACTTTCGGTTTATCACATCGTCTTCAATGATATAAATATATATTAAAACAAGTTAAAAAAAAAAATCCCGATTTCTTTAGATGTGGAAGGCATACATTTAAGTGGCCTGCGAGTTTCATTTTATTCCTTATAACAGTTGATGACAGGTACTGCGCCTTTCCTTTCCTGTGAACCAATTATTATTATTAAACGTACGTGTAGCACTTCAGTTACGTTTCATGGACGTCATGTGTACGTAGCCTAAGTGTCGCGCTTCAATAAAGTCTTCTACTACTACTACTACTACTACTACTACTACTACTACTACTACTACTACTACTACTACTACTACTACTACTTCTACTACTACTACTACTACTACTATAGTGCCTAGAATATACTTGAGGGCCCCAAAGCTTGGGGCCCCCTATTCTAAAACACTCCCTTTACCCGAGCGCACGCTTTTTTCTTGCTTGTTGAGCCGGCTACCTCCTTTCCCGCGGTGTCAAACAAAACATGCACGCGGCGCACGTCGCTGTGTATTTTGCTACGGCTCGCGCCTATTTCACGCTTTTTTTTTTTTTTTTAAATCGCTTTGCTCGAACTGCCATGTTGCTGCTCTTTCGTGTGCAGCACGCGTGGACATGATGGCAAATGGTTGTTTAGAATACCGTCCGCGAATCGAGATGCGACGCGGAGGAAGGTTTCGCGGCACCGAATCGGCCGGGCGGTCGCAGCTCTGTGGTGAGTTAAGTGAGCTATTGCTCATCTCTAACCTAATATGCCGCCACACACTGTGTGCGGATTCGTTCATTTTTTCGCCCTGCCAAGTGCCACATGCCCGCGCATCTACATCTATTTTTTATTTTTTTATTATTATTATCTTTTTTAGTTTTCGCGTTGGACCTTGATTAGGCATAGAATAAAGTACTCGCTTTTTAGCAACTCAGCCATGCTTTCCGGCGTTGCCTTTGTGGTGATATGTAAACTAACAGCATGCTTTTAGTGTGTCGCTGCATTTCAGTGACGGCCCTTAATTAGGCGGTGGGATAAAGCCACGTCTTTCGTGCTTTGTTTTCGTTTGGTGTGCTAGTTCTCGATTTCGCCCGCCACGCATGAAAGCGGTGATAGATGTGCAGCTGAAGTCGAAAACGCATGGAAGTAACTGCTGCCACGCTTCTCAAGTTTACCGGCAGCTCACAAGGCACTCAAACTGCAAAGAAACTATACACAGACTATTGCTAAATTGGTTTCCTTTGTCGCCTAGTTCCAATTTTTTTAAGCATTCCGCGAAGTTTGGACAACGGGTGACAAATGACGGACGCACAGAGGTGAAGGCGAGTTGAACCGACGCCGAAATCGCGCACGTATGGTGTAAGACACAGCTCAAACTATTGTAGCGCAAAATCCTGTCGACATTCTGTGTTGATGTTTCAGCAGCGAGCAGTATTTTTACGTGAACACACTGCGAGGAAATGCAAACTGAAATGCTCTATAATACCCGGCGCCGCAGCGCTAGCTCCGAGAGCGTCTGCTAGCAAAGCTGCTAGCCGCGCACGTTGGCCGCGCACCGCGTAGGTGAAACCCAAGGAGGTGAAAACACGGTAGAAATGCACAAAGATATGCGCCGACGCCGGAGCATAAAGGGGCTTTAGAGCATAAGGACTTGTATTGCCATCTGCCGGAACATAGCAAAACTAGCGGATAAAAAAAAAATTGAAAAGCGCCAGAAGGAAGAAGCAACATCGAAAGGGATCATATATTATATAATGGCAAAAATTTTTCGAGTACTTATTTCGGCTGATGTAACAGGATACACTATACTACAGTCAACTAGAACATATACCTTCAGACAAAATTGTTTCTTTCTGTGGGAAGCACGCACAAAGGGATTAACAAAGCTTCATACATCCTCCATAAAAGTGTAAATAACCAGAAACAAACAACAAAAAAGAACTAGCATTCATTACATGATTACATATTTCCGAATTGAGAATTTCTGAACCGCCATTTCCGAATCTAACCATGGTTTTGGGTTTTTGTATAATTGTCCCAATAGTACGTCTGAGGTTGATCAGATTTAATACCAGAACTTTCATTTTACATCCTACTTCAACATCAGCAGCCAAGTACAATGTACAATCGTACAATTTCTTCGAAACTGAAACTGAAATCCTCAGACGCTTTCCACTTCTTTCTAAAGAGGGCGCGGCTGTCGTTTTGCGGAAGAGATTGAGAGTGTGATTAAATACCACAAATTTCGCTTTAGTGGGTCACTAGACCTCATGCATTAGCACGTTTTTAGGCCGGCTTCTTTAAAACAATTGTTTAGCTTGACTGGGAGAACTGCGAAAAACTTGGTATTTTCTTGGCGTGGACACCAGTCGACCAAGGAGCCAGCAACTGCACGTGTGCCGGTGATGCTTCGTGGTAATTATTTTTTTCTTGTCCAAAATTGACGAGACCCAAGCAGTATATGCTTGCACATTTGTTGATGAGCGAGCTCTGTGACTGTGCCAGACCACGCGTAACCCTTGTTTTCAGTAACAAGCAGGCGCCTAAAGGCCTCGGAGGTGACGTTGCACTCGGCGGGGGTCAAGTTTTCATTCATTCTCGCTTTCGCTCAACCTATCTCTGATATCGCTCGCAGCCGCACCTCCCCAGACGCAACAGTGATGTCACGATGAAAGCGTGCTGTTATCTTTCCAGCAATGCTTGAAATCGGACCGCAACCCCGCTTATCGTAAACGATCCTGGGGACCCTCTGCTGCTATATATACTCTCTCCATGTCCATATAGCGGCTGATGCACCGCGGAGTCCCGGTCTGACGAGCTGAATAGTCGCAACACCTGCAGTGTATCCGTGCTCGACACAGCCGAACGACTCGTCCTAACTGCGAACGCTTGCTAGTCTGCGCTCGCAACATCCTCTCGGCTGGCGGTAAGCTCTCTGCACGGGACTCTCGGGCGTGTCAGACCGCTGGGAGCGCGCGTGATTATAATAAGGTTGTGCTGCGGGCCTTTCCACGTTGGGCCCGTAGCATGGAATTTTTGGTTGGCGGACTGGCCGCGTGTGGTGCTGGCTTTTTCACCAATCCCTTGGAAGTGGTCAAGACACGTATTCAGTTGCAGGGCGAGCTGCAGGCTCGCGGACACTACACTGTTCACTACCGCAATGTGTTTCACGCGTTCTACGCCATCGGCAAGTACGACGGCCTGCGGGCGCTGCAGAGCGGCCTGTCGCCAGCACTGTGGTACCAGTTCTTTATGAACGGTACCCGCCTGGGCGCCTACCACATCATGGAAGACCTGCAGCTCACCAAGAACAAGAACGGCAGCGTCAACGTGCCCCGCAGCATCTTGGCCGGTGCCTTGGCCGGCTGCGTTGGCGCCTTCGTGGGCAGCCCGTTCTACCTGGTGAGACATTCCTTGGAGCACTCCAGAATGGGCCTTAATTCTCCTTCACTGTTGGACATACAGAAAGTGGTAGGCGTAAAGGACAAAACTGCTTAATTGTTTTTGTTTTGCATGCTCATCCTTTAGCATTGCTTTACGAAAGTTCTTGAGACTGAATATTTTCATGTCACTAGGATGCTGTCTGCTAGCAGGAATGTTCGTGTATGGGAAATGCAAGTAATTATTTCGAAAGGACCCACTGTGGAGAAGTGCCAAATCGCGGGAACATTGAAACAAACTGCTAAACTAAGAACCTTGGTGGATAGGCTAGAAACTAAATTTGGGACTATGCATTGCTTACATGTTCTTAAGTTGAAGACAATGCAGAGAGTTATGGAATGGAAAATAGTAGGTATAACGTTAAGAGATCGGAAGCGTGCAGAGTGGGTCAGAGAAATAACTCGAATTATGTTCTAGTGGAAATAAGAAGAAATGGCAAGGGTGTCTTTGTTTTGAAGTGCGCTAGTTTGATTTCCAAGAAGAAATGGGCTGGGCGTGCAGTGCGAATAGAGGATAATTGATGGTCGAAAAGGGTACTAAATTGGATACCAAGGGAAGGAAAGCGTAGCAGGAGGCGGCAGAAAAAGTCAGTTTTGTCGGATGAGGTTAAGAAGTTCGCAGGGGTCAAGTGGATGCAGTTTTCACAGGACCGGGTAATTGGAAGAATATGGCAGAGGCCTTTGCCCTGCAGTGGGTGTAGTCTGGCTGATGATGATGATTATGACATTGCTTACTTGGGAAGTAAGTGGATGTAAAGGATTTCAGAACATATTTATGCCATGAATGGTAAAACATTATCTGAGGATCTGTCTTCTGCAAAACACCTTAGTGAGATGAATCTGACACACTTGGAGCTGTTGCATGGGTTTGCATGTTGCACACTAATATGTGTACTTGCAAAGAATTTTACTTTGGGTATTTATGGTGCGAAAATGTTTGTTCATCTTCATTCTCATGATGACTTTGCCCATTAGTTCATGCATTTTTACAAATTTTTTTCATGCAAGAGCAGTTTCGTGCCCTATGGCCTGAGCTGTTGCCAGACTATCAGACCCCTAATACTGCTATTACTATAGGAGCACTCAGTGTTGAGTTTTGGCATGGGATGCAGAGTTCGAAATTGTGCAATGTTCGTGCAGATTGTCTTCTATGCTCGAAAAATTAAAATACATTTAAGTGCAGCCACACCATTAACAGATGAAATTAATGAATGCAAATGTTTCTAGGAATACCCCATGTCAAAAATACAATATTCACCACTGGAAGGGTGGGTGATTCATAAAGGTAAGGGTCGGCAAATTTCACTGGAGATCCGGTCTTTGCAGGCTTAGTGAAAACAGTTTTTGTATTCATGCGCAAGAATCAAAGAACAAAACCCTTTGGTTCAGGGTCCCCACATCTGCAAATGCGAGAGATCAACCATTTTAGGGTACACACACTTATGGTTCATCGTAGCAATATTGTGGTACCAGGCAGACACACCATTGTTGTTTGCCTTTTCTATCATTTGCCAGCAACTGCAGAAACACAGCATGGCATCATTTCCTGAAAATCTCCAGCGTTTGCCTTTACCCATCTGTTGCACCTATATTTTGCTTTTCTAGGGACAGCTGTTTGTGAAACAGCTGTGCTGTCATGGTCTAGTTTTATTTTATGGCTGTATTTAGTTTGTGCTTGAATGTAAGCATTAATAGCAATGGTAGACAGCCTACACATGGTCATAATATTCCGCCTTTTTACAAAAGAAACTTTACTTTTATTTCTGAAGCTTAAATAATTGTTTTCCTACTTTTTCCCACTTTGCCTTTGTACTATACATGATGCAGGCCCATTTTCAAGGTAGTGCTGGAGCATCAGCGTCATTGGACAGTCTCCAAAGCACTCAATTTACATTATTCTCGCATAGGTCATGTGCCCTTGATAATGACATTTTTCCTGGGCCAGCTACATTTTTCTTTTTGCAAATTCAACCACTGTGTAGACAAGTTGATTGTGACTAAAATTGTCATTTTTTTTTTTTTTTTTTTTTTTTTTTTTCAAGTATGCATGGAGAGAGGAAGGCTAAACCCATTTGAAACTGCCGCATCACTCTGGAGGAGTGTGGAATTGTGACATCCCTATGTTGAATGCTTATCTGTTTGGGTCTGTGGCACCTTATCTCTCTCTCTCTCCTTCTTGAGTACACAGGAGCTGCTGCATATGACATTACTGAGACGCCAGCACGTGGGCATAGATAACATTCTGTCTGAAAAAAAAAAAAGTGGCGCGACTGCTTGCTATATGTTGCAACGTGACTTGCTACTTTTGTAACAGCTGCACAAGTACACATGAAGGATTGAAGAATAACAGTGGTGTAAACAACAAGCTAGCTCAGCAATGATGATTGAGTAGCACAAGGCTGGCCAAGAAGATTAAATAATAGGGGTGCATCAGTAGTACTTTTTTTAAATTTAATTCAAATAGTGTACCTTCTTAACCGAATCAAATATGAACAGTGTAGGTTCCTTACCAAATTGAACATGAATGTAATATTTTGACAAACATTTGCTGCTTTTGCAAATAATTGTACAGAACAAACAGTAGTGTGAAACATTGAAACGGTAGCGGAGGCGCTTTGTCACAGTGCTAACTTGTGGAGCTAACAGCCATAGCTGTCAATTCCCGGCACTGATCTTGAAAAATCGTCGAACACATTGATGTTCAAGTTTTTCGATATCCATGCAGTAACTATATATCTATTTATATTAAATGTATATTATTGCCAAACATTCCTTTTGCATTTTAGTGTTGGAGCAGAAGTGTAACACCTGAAAAACATATAAAATGTTCTTAAAGTGTTATGTAGAGTTGAACGCTTGGATTTTATGCCTGAAACAAGTTCTTTGCATATAAGATGTGTTTTATATGAGGAGAGCATAAAATTTTACGCCACATAAGCGGTACAGCTAGGAGAGCATAAGAATAAAAGAATTGTAATGTGCATGCACTGTAAAAAGTTATTAAAAGTGTATGCTTTGAGCGATGCACTGATGAGAATTAGCTACTCTTTAAATATTGAAGTTTTTCATGTAGCCTACCTGAGAAATGTAGTGCTGTCATTCCTGAAAGTATACCTCTATTGAGGATTGTATTAAGAGCTGAGAAAAGAATAATATACAGTCATGTTCTAGCAGCATCTGCAAAGGTGCTGTGCAGCAGGTCACTTATAATTTTGACGGAAGGGAGCCAAATTTAAGTGCATGGTTTATCTAGGCGTGAATGACAAGTTTGTAGCTTTCATAGGTATTGATATGGTTGCATCTGACTTCTGGCCCTTTAAAAAACAAATTTTAATGCTAAAACGAGGAGTGGAAATATTTTGCACACCATGTATAAATCAACTTCTGGGTGTCCTTTTTATGAAATAAGTCCTTGGAGGCTGTCCTACAAGCTGAGCAGTTTCTTGATGTGGTGGTAGTGGTTTATAAAAATAAGCAAGCAAAGGAAAAGAATGTTGCCAGTCACGGGAACTGTTGTCTAATATCCTAAGCATCCGAACTGCGGCTGGCGGAAAGAAGAGGGGCAGGTGTGTGCAAAAATGGTTTTGGGACTCTACCAATGGCCGCCTTATTATTCGTCTGCACTAGAGACAACGGCTATTTCATGCATTGTTTACTAAGGTTATAAAATAGAAGTTAAAATTTATTGTACTGTGCTCACTGCTTTTACTTTGACATTGTCAAAAACATTAGTGGATGGCTTTTGAGGGGAATTCGCTACAGTATAAACTGCCTGTCTCTTGGCTTAACTAACGTCTTGAGGTGCTGGTGTGCCTAGTGGTTTGCCTAGCTTGCACTTGTCCTCTGCATCAAAGCCACACATAAAATGCTATGAAACCAGTAGCTCATGCTGGTGTTGTTGCAGAAGCAGTAGGGGTGTTGCCAGTTTTTTTTTTCTTTTTCTTTCTTCTATTTCTGTATGTGTCTATACTCATATGGAAGCTGTGGAGTGTTATTGCGGGACACAAAACTGCGCTATGCAGCTTAATAGAAGTATGTAATTGAATTTTAAGGGGCATTCTTTTCTTTTTTTTTTTCTACATTTTGTGGTTAACTGAATTTATGTTTTATTCAGGTCAAGGTCCAGTTGCAGGCACAGTCAGCAGCACCCATAGCAGTGGGTTACCAGCACAACCATGAGGGCATGTTGCCAGCACTTCTGCGTATCTACCGCAAGGAGCACCTGCGTGGCCTTTGGCGGGGTGCCAATGCTGCTTTGCTGCGGGTCTCCTCAGGCTCAGCAGTGCAGCTCACCACCTTCTCCAAGATCAAGTCTCAGATCAACCACTTCGCGGTGCGTGTCATCTTTTCTTCTTCTTAGTTTGGATAACACCTTTGGGTTCACAACGGTGTTGCTGCTAATTTTAGATGCAGTTAATTGTAGTGTTTGGCACCCTAAAATGACACAAAGGCGTTTCTGCATTTCACGTTTCAAACCCTACTCCCTCTTGTCACTGTGTTGCATACACAACTATGTGAAGTTATCTGTAGTTGCACTAGTTTGTGTCAGTTTGAAAATATTAAGAGAGTAGGAAGAGGTACACAGCATGGGTTGCTTCCTGTGTAGACTTATTTCTTGCTTTCTCATGCATGCTCGCTGTATTGTCCGAAAAACTTTGGTACTGTTCTTTCTCATTATATCTATACATGAGTGTCATTTTCTGTTTATTGTGACAATTTAAAGCACTTGCAGAAAAGTTACTCTTGTGGACTTTTGTATGCATTTTTTATTTTGTCATTTTGTCAGGTCATACTCTCTACTTTCAACGTTGTAATTGCTATCAGCTTTGTATATTTCCATTGCATTCAAGCTATTTGTGGATGGCTATTAATAATGCTTGTTAAGAATTATGTTTCTGTTCTGGTCTTATTGTGCAGAAATTTTCTTAAGGCTTTTGATTCATCTTCTGTTGGCAACTGACATTGGTGGCAAAGCACTGCTCTGGGTGCTGCTGTGTGGCTGCTATGTTAGTGGGTTGATGCAGCATGGCCCCTCAGCCTGCACTGTATAGGCTAATAATAATGCAGAGAGACTAGCAGATAATTTAGATCTGTAGAAGACTCAAATACTTTGCTTAATATTACTTTCATCTTGTTTGTCTCGTTGCAAACAGTTTAGAAAATGTTTTAAGTCAAAATCTAATGGAAAGAAGCATATGCTGTTTTTTTTTCTTCTAGCTGCACTTGTTTAGCAATTACTAAGGCACATGTTCAGAAAACAGAAGTGGCCATGCTGACTTCGAAACTTGGAAAAATTTACTTGTTTTCTGTAGCAAAATTATAGGTGTGTTCTGAGGGCTTGCAATTCCAAGGTCAGGTTTTGCTTTCATCTACATTGTGCTGGTCACACGATGGTAAAGTTGCATTTCAGCTAGGTTATGCTAACAGCGTGGTTGGTTTCAACAATGTGGTAGTGCACCTTATTTTGAATGGGAAAGCACGCTTGAACTTTGCAGATCTGTACCTGTACTAAGGTAGTTCCAAAGCAAAAGAAATGCAAGAGAGCAAACTGGTTATCTGAAGAGGCTTTGCAAACAGCTGAGGAAAGGAGGATGGCAAAAGTTATGGGGGAAAGAGAAAGATACAAGGTTCTCAATGCGGATTTTCAGAAAATAGCAAGGAGAGATAAGAATGCCTTCCTGAACATACAGTGCCAAGCAGTTAGGACAACAGCCAATTAAGGAACACTGGAGCTCTGTATAAGGCAATCAAAGATATCAAAGGAAGCTTCTGTGCTAAGCTGGGCGTGATAAAGGACAAACAAGGCAAGGACCTCACTGAAGCCTCAGAGATAAAGAAGAGGTGGCAGGAATACACAGAACTGTACAAGAAGGACCCGAATGTGCAAACCCAACATAAGACTGTTGTGATTACTGATCTCGAGCCGGGCATCCTGAAGAGTGAAGTTGAATGGGCCTTAGCCAGCCTTGCTAAGAACAAAGCTAGCAGAAGTGATGGCATTCCAGCTGAGTTGCTTCAAAACCTCAACCACGACGCTGTTAACATTCTGCATACATTATGTCAGAAGATTTGGACAACCCTGCAGTGGCCACAGGATTGGAGGAGGTCAGTTTATATCCCCATTCCAAAGAAAGGCAGTGCCAAAGATTGTTCCAACTACCGCACGATCGCGCTTATTTCGCATGCTAGCAAGGTGATGTTGAAAATCCTCCAAGGTAGGCTGCAGCAGTATGTGGATCGGGAGCTTCCGGACGTGCAAGCTGGGTTTCGCAAGGGCAGAGGAACTAGAGACCAAATTGCTAACCTTCACTGGATCATGGAAAAAGCAAGAGAGTTCCAGAAACCCATCTACTTTATTGATTATGCGAAAGCGTTTGACTGCGTAGATCACAGCAGATTGTGGCAAGCTCTCCAAGAGATGGGAGTTCCAATTCACCTCATCTGTCTCCTCAGGAACCTGTATGAAGGGCAAGAGGCCACAGTCAGAACTGGGCATGGTCTTACTGATTGGTTTCCGATCGAGAAAGGAGTGAGGCAAGGCTGCATACTGTCGCCCTGCCTATTTAACCTATATGCAGAGTGCATCATGAGGAAGGCCGGTCTGGACGAGTCTTCAGCTGGAGTGAAGATTGCTGGAAAACGTATCAACAACCTTAGATATGCGGATGATACCACTTTAATGGCAGAAAGTGAAGTGGAACTCAAGAGACTTCTGATCCGCGTACAAGAAGAGAGTGAGAAGCTTGGGCTTAAACTGAACATTAAAAAGACGAAGATCATGGCGTCTTGCCCTATTAAGTCCTGGAGCATCAATGGACAAGAAGTGGAAGCTGTGACAGATTTTCTGTTCTTGGGCTCCAAGATTACCTCGGAAGGAGACTGCAGCCATGAAATTGGGAGACACCTGCTTCTGGGAAAGAGAGCAATGGTTAGCCTTGACCGCCTAGTAAAGAGCAGAGACATTAGTCTGCCAACCAAGATCCGTATAACTCGTGCTATGGTCTTTCCAGTTGTGATGTATGGATGCGAGAGTTGGACTGTGAAAAAGGCTGACCGCCGAAGAATTGACGCGTTTGAATTGTGGTGCTGGCGAAGACTCTTGATAGTTCCTTGGACTGCCAGAAGATCAAATCAGTCGATATTGTCGACCATAAACCCTGACTGCTCATTGGAGGGTCAAATTTTAAAGTTAAAGCTCAGCTACTTTGGTCATCTGATGAGAAGAGAGGAGTCGCTGGAGAAAGATTTGATGTTGGGAAAGGTTGAGGGTCGCCGGAGAAGGGGTTGGCAGCGAACGCGATGGTTAGATGGCATCCTCGAGGCACTGCAAATGAAGTTATGTGATGTTAGGAAGATAGTGAGAGACCGGAAAGCGTGGCGTGACATGGTCCATAGGGTCACGAAGAGTCGGACACGACTGAACGACTAAACTGAACTGAACCTGGACTAAACCACAATTTTTGGTATAGGACTTAGCTTACTGCCCACTTGACGCTTCGGAACGTGATAGTGGTAATGGATGCAATTGTCTCCTTTCCTGCTTGTCATTCGTTACCACTTGTTTATCACGTGATTGATCAGATGGCTACTTGCTTTGGTCTGTACATTTTTCTTTTTTAATTTTCAACTGCATTTGCTTTCAATGTCAACACCTCTTCTTGCTTCATTATTATCTCCTAGTTGGTATATTCTTGGTTATAGTTAGCATCAATATATTGTCACGCACTTCCCGCGGGAAGTGCCTCAGCGCAGTAAACTTTGTAGTCTCTCGCCTGACCACCCAAGGGCGTCGTTCTCGGAATACTCAAGTAGTCCACGTGGCCGGCATGAAGCCCTTCTATCAACGTGACGAACCTTGACTCGCCCGGCGGGCATCATCTGCGAAGGGGGCAGTGTCACGCACTTCCCGCGGTCCTTATTGAAGGAAGATGAGGTTTGGCAGAATAAGCAGGAGAGGACAAGGAAGCTGAGTCTGTCCGCTGAGGTGTGCTACCAATCTCCAGCGCATCCTAACATCTGTGTAAATAAACCTCGTAACAATATGTATTAAATGCCACTAAGTCAGACCAGAACGTGTTTATTAGGTGCCCTTCAAACACACTTGGACCAACAAGCCTTTGTGGCCCGTGTCTAGCCTGTTTGTTTTGCAACCAAAGGGCCTGAGTTTGACCCTCAATGCTGCCCCAACTAACTTCAATTTATTTTTCAATATTCTTGTTGATCTGTATTACAGGAGCCTCCTCACCAATTTTGGCTTATTTGTACCTTTTCCTGAATTGCTGTGATTCATATTTGAAGTTCTTTAGATTATTTGGTTGTGAATGCTGCATGTGCTGGCGGCGCTGATGCCGGGTATCCTGTGACACAGGGTCCTTATGCTGTTGCATGAAAGGAAAAATCTGATGTATTAGTCTACAATGCTGTGCAATTTCATTGTTATGGCACTTAACAATTCCTCTTTTACGGAGTTTTATTGTCTTGCTGAAGTTAACTTCAGCAAGTACGATTACTAGTTGGGATAGTTTGTTGGCTTATTATCTGGGTAAATCGCTAATAATGTGGTGTAAACAAGTGGTTCAGGGACAGATGTTTTCGTCCTGCTGCGGCATGACATGTGCCTCATGTGAAGGTCTCCAAGTTCCTGCTGTTGTGGTTATCTTGCCAATTATCCGATTAGTAGATATTGTGCCTGGTATGGTGACTATCAGATTGTAAACATTTTAAAGCAATAGCATTAGAGCAGGGGTTTCAAACATTCGGCCTGTGGCACGCATGCGCCCCGCGAAGCTGTGTAGTGTGGTCCACCAGCTCCCAAAATTTACTTCCTTGTTTGATAGCATGTGCAAGCTGCATGACTCATCTGTACGACCAAACTTATTTTCTAACTGAATTCAACTAACAGGCCTTGTCCCCAGATGGTATGCGCCCTTTATGAAAATGAAGAGAAGCATTGGGCCCTTAATTTGTGTGAACTTCTTATGGATGAGGGAATAGACAAGCCACCGTCTCTTTCATCTCCAGGTACACATTTATTTTTTAGTACACTTGATGGAGGCATTAACCTTTCAGTAGCACTCTCCGAGCCATCTTGAAGTGGCGGCTGTCTAGCGTTTTTGTAGAAGGGAGCATACCCCACACACCGACTTTTTTTTCCACAAAAAAAGGGACAGTGTAGTCTGTGAATCAGACGGGGTTTTTATTTTATCATTATTTATATTATTATTCAATGTTTTATCTGTTATTTCTATTGTTATTTTCCGGCTTCTGGCTTGTGAGGGATTAAATTTTTTCAGTGCGCCCTGCATAGCGACATAGGTTTGAGACCCCTGCATTAAAGTCTGCGTTCCAAGAAACTGTGAATGGTGTGCAGGATCTTTCATGAAGATATCCGTTTGGTCAAGAGAGGACATGTAGTCTTGCATCTTTGCACACTGTCGAACGGTTCACGCTTGACCTAATCATGTGACCTTGTGACATCAATCTGTAGACCGATGGGGGAATTTTGTAGCAGAGTTGACAGGTGAGATTTGGCAGGTGACATGGCTAAGCCCTGATTGATCAATGAGGTGTGTGATGTCACAAGACCACGTGGGGTATGACGAGTCGGCAGGTCCCATGGCAGGGGGTTCTGCAGGGCTGTGATGTCATCCACCGGGTCACATCCTCTGCCAAGCGGCATTAGTAAATGCATTTGAAGAAAGTGTTTACGTTGAAAAGAAAAAAGGTGGTCTAGCAGAATCGAACTGCTACCTTTCCGTTGAGAGCCAGGTCATGCTACTTCTACACCACAGAGGAGCATTAGTGCAGTGCAATAGCTTAATAAAGGCCTTATGTGACTGCCTCATTCCTTTGAGTGGACAGCGGCAGATAGCTAAAACAAAGACCACTAATTAGTGCTGCTGGGAAGCCCTCCTAAGTAGCTTTACTGCTTAGCACTATTGCTTATCCATATTATATATGCTACTAATTTGCACATTTAATTAAGTATACTAACGGCTAAATAAAATTATTACTTAGCAACAGTGCACAGTGTCCACATGGCAGTGCTACCACATTAACCGTTAAGGATACTGAAGCAAGTTTTTGAACATAGATATACGTTGTATACTAGTAGACACGCATAATTTAAACCTCAAGGTGGTTTTTGTTTCAACTGTCAGACCGAATGTTATTTTCTTAACAGATATGAATCTACTTCTATGCAGATGTAGCTAAAAAGTTTTAGCGTAACATGAAATATGGGTGAAAGGCACAGTGTGTAATGAACCAGCAATGTCAGACTGGTTATATGTTTGGAAAAACATATCAGTAATGTTCTTGTGTCCTGAAACAGTAAAATGATGGTAATTGGGACCTCAAGGGACTGCAAAATGTCTAAATCGTCCCAAAAGCCAAATTATCAGTTGACTGTAAAAAAACTTTCAGAAACCTTTTTTGCACAGCAGCAAATTTAATTAGTAACAAAATAATATTGGTCATCTAGTTTTTAGTCAAATACGAACAGGAGTGACAAATCCTTAGTTTCATCTTGCAGTTACTGCTTGTCCAATTCCGGGAATGTCACAGCAGAACTACTCTCAAATAGCAAGACCTTCTACAGCCTCCTACAAGCTTCACCATACAAACAGTGAGCACCTCATGACGAGCACCTATTTTTGAGGCACAGGACCACATAGGCGGAAGCAAGGGGAATATGCATCTTTGCTGCAACGGCGAGTCCCATAAAAAAAGAAGTCTAGCGACAAGCCAATTAGCGTCTGAAACTATGGACAATTGGCTGCTGATCTGTGTGGGATAGCCGCTATCACTGCGGGCCGATAACGAACCTTAGAAAACAAAACTAGGCTGTGTGGGGCCCTTCTGATTGTTTGAAATGCTGACAAAACTTTGGCATAGTCCGAAATCACTAATTCTCTGCTCGTGTGGCACTGCAGACCTAATGTATTGAATACATCAACAACCAACTGAAATCTTAAGTTAAAATTAGCCGAAAGTGTGAATTATCGTAGTTTGAGTTATTATGAGTTTTCTATATTCTCCTTCAAATCATAAACAAATGCGCTGCACATGCCCAGCGTGCTCATTGTTCTGTTTGTTGGTTGCAGGTGTTCAGGGACCGCTCTTGGCTGGAGGCAGTCGTTGCAAGTTCGGCTACTGGTGTGGTGGTTGTGGCCACAATGACCCCATTTGATGTCTGCTGTACACGAATGTACAACCAGCCTACTGATTCTTCTGGGAAGGGTGTTATGTATAGGAACGTTTTGGACTGCTTTGCAAAGGTAAGGGTCCCGTTGTGAGTTTATATATCGTGCGAGCCAGTGTTTACAGCTCGCAGCTTTGGGAAGACTGCAGGCTGGCTGGTAATTTTAGGGGCAATTAATTGTAGATTTTGATGTCACAAAGGCACACATAGGCTATGAGGGCTATGGATTAATATAGGCGACGTGAGGTTCTCTAACATGCACTGACATTACCCACACATGCGTGCTTTTGTATTTCACAGTTCACCTTCATTAACAACTGCTGCGGTAGAGATTGAACCTGCGAGATTGAAATCTGCAACTAAATAAGAAACCTACTTATACGGGGAAGAGCACATACAAATCAATGCATACTAAACTGTTGCTACTTTGGAGGGAATGAGTCAAAAGAAATAAAAACAAAATTCCAAATGAGCTTGTATGTATCGTATCATTCATGACAACTGTCTCGTGTACCACTCGGCTTAATGGAGGCATGAATAGGCGGGCAGCAAGCGACCCCTGTACCACAGTCTTTTGATGTTTACTGGTCACGAAACTTCCCCATAACGCGGTGGGGAAACATCATATGCCACTAATGGCTGCTTGCTGTGGTGCCACTGTCTGCAGAAGTCCATCATCCTAGACACTTGGCACTGTTGTGGCTGAGAGGAAAGATTCTCTGGTGTTAACTTGGCAGTGAAATTTGACATTCACTTTACCTTTGTGCATTCAAGTAATGCAATTGACGTGTGTGGAACTGTGTGGAGCTGTTTTAGCGTGTTCGTGTGCTGTCCTGGCTACAGAGGCGTGACCGAGAAATCTTGGTTCCCGTCGCAGTGAAGTAGTGCTGCTGGGGAAAATGAAGCAGGCAGTGGCAGACTTGTACCTCAGAATGTGTGTTTGCAAAAAAAGGTTGAATATTAATGCGACAGTGTTAAGAGCCCCCGTTCTCTTGAAAATCTTGCATCGCCGTTGCTGGTGTTGCGAGCGAAACATCGCAGGCATGCTTACGGTGGGTGATAGTTGGCAGGTGATATTGCAAGCTACCGAGAGTGATGGAAGACTGATGAGAATACAACCCTCGTGGACCCTTGGATTCCCGACATTGCACACAAGCAGTTTCGTTTATCTTCATTAAAGGGGGGTATGGCCTGTTGGTCTGTCACATAATGTGGCAGCTTATGACTGTATGCTTGTATATGTGAGGTAATAGAGGCGCAAATAAAAGTGGTAATTACATGGGCGATAGAATCCCTTTCTAAGCGAGGGCAACTGTGCACACATCACTCTTATGAGTGGCCATGCGATGACGCTGCTTCCAGTTTTGCGCTGCTGCTGGCCGTACCAGGCAGGGGGACGTCTCAGCTGGCCAGCACACAGTCCCGTGTGCAACTTTGGGAGAGCCGAACCAAAACTGCTGCTGTTAGTTGATGCGGACAGCAGGCTATCATGCCATTGTGTCAGGTGACTGTCGCCCGGCAGCTCTGATTTTGACAAGTGTGCCCTTGACCACCCTGTATGCCAGCCGTCAGCACACTGCTGACTCCAGTGTAGTGTGACAAGGTGTAAGACGGGGCAGAAAATGTGTTTTCCGACTAAGAGTGGCTCACTAAGACTGTTCATGCTCCAAGTATTGTGCATGGACTACAGTGATATTTTCGCTTGCAAACAAGTTTTACAGTCGTATAGTATGATGTTGGAAAAAAACAAGTTAGCTTTGTGGCTTGTCTAATGGTTGGTAAGCATGCCCAGTCAGCTTGAGCTTGGAAGTTTGGATCATTGAAATTCTGCACACTTCATTTTATACCTAAAATCTGCTCTATTGAGGCATGTGTACAATGCTAGCGTTGTCCTAGTTCCTGTGATCGTCTAATGGAAAGTGCAGCCATTTGAAGACAGAATGCTAGAATACATTTTGATGTAAGCTAACAAGACCATTGCAAAAATTTTGGCTTTTCGAATAGTGCCTGGCATACAAGGATGGCCAGCTCTATGCGCTCTTAAATATGGTGGCGCCACTATCAACCGGCACTAACCCTGTATGAAAACCTAGTGGGAGTTTCGTGACCAGAAGAAGCATTGAATGACTGTGTGCTGCAATACCTGTCAAAAGACAAAGCTATTGAGCCGACAAGAGCATGGGACAGAGTTAATAGTTATGGTGTCCATCTGAACCTTGCCTATTCAAACTCTCTTGGTTTGAACTTGAATTTGAATTTAATTGTCATAGTTCTAAAAATGCAGCAATACTCCAACAGTACAGCATGCAATCTGTTCAGTGTAGTCCAAAGGAAGATTCATGTTTGTTTGGTTTGTGGAGCAGTTTTGCAGGATGGTTCTACAAAATAATTCTTTTGTCTCTATAAGATGAGTACAGGTTATCTATTAGTCTATTATCTGTATAATTACCTTGTACATTCATCATAAGCAATAGTGCTAGGAAGTTTGGCTGGCGTCAATATGTTTAGTCTTGAGAGGTCAGTTTTTGTTGTCATGTTTCTATTGTTGCATTGCGAGTGTTGTGTTCACTGTGTTTAGTGAGCAAAGTAGAGTCAGTTCAGTTTAAGACTGGAACCTTTTACTTCTGATGCCACGTATGCATACAGTGCTTAACATGGATGCCTGAAGAGGTGCTTTGAATGTGTAATACTAATCTAATAAAATCTCTGTGATGCGAATCCGGTTGATGCTCATTTCGGGAAGATAAGAATTCGCGAATGTGCAAAATTTCTGATGTTCCGAACACTCTCCCGTGCCACTACGGATGATGCGAACTTACGAACTGCGACCGCAACCTTGGGCACTACGCACTACCTGCACATCGTTGAATCCGCGGTCGCCAGTCGCTCTGTACGTACGCATCACGAGCAGCTTGCAGTGGCGCTTGGCCTGCACCTCGCCGACATTGCGATTGCGTGTTGGGCTCACACCGCGAAAAGGTTTCAGCAGCGTGTGGCCCACAAACCGCAGATGGCACAACCGCAGCAGTTAGTGGCGGCATACGCGGGCGCGCACGGACCGCACATCGTTGGCTCCGCGATCGTGATCCGCGAGCAGTTTGCGACACTGTTTGGCCCGCATGTCGCTATTTCCTGTCGTGCTGTACATGTCATGAGAAGTATGTGGAGGCGGGCATCGTCGGCATCGCGATCGTTTTCCATGGCGCGAAAAGTTTGCAGCGCACGCGGCGAGTGCGCCTGTGCCATTCAACGACTTTGCGACCGCTAGTCGTGCTGTACGCATTGCGAACAGTCTGTGGCACCTCGCGGCTGGCATGTCGTCATGTCTTGTGCTCTACGTGCCACGAGAAGTCCGCAGAGATGTGCGGCCCGCACGTCGCCGACGTTGCGATCATCTGTCATGCTGTGTGTGCCACGAGTGGTGAGCTGTGACCGCGGAACCGTAACTAACCTTCTCGGCTGTAAACAGATCTGTGCGGCTGCCTTTTCCATGCTTCTGCATACTCATTTTCTTTCGTTTTGATGATGCGAATGTTCGAATAATACGAATTTTTTCGCGACCCCGTGACATTCGTATGACCGAGATTCTGCTGTATAATGCATGCCTCCTCAAAAATAAAATGAGAGCAGTGCAAAGGAAGTAGATGTGCTTGGGCAGATTATGAACTAGGGTAAATCTCTCCTCAGTTTGTGTCTTGCTGTTTCCATTTAGCTCTTGAAAATGCTATGTGCGGGTAACATTTTGTTTGTTTATGTCTGCATGTAGTGCTGTCCCCACGAGCAACTTACAGTGTGCATAAATCAATGCAGGTGGCCAAAACGGAAGGCTTTGTGGGTTTCTACAAAGGTGTTACTGCCAGTTTCCTCAGACTCGGTCCCCACACCGTGCTGAGCCTTGTCTTCTGGTCGGAACTGCGACGAGAGTATGCAGTCTTCTCACAGCCACGTGTGGAGGCTGCCTGAGCAAGTAATGTGTTGTGTCCCTGTGTTGAACGGCCTGCTTTTCCTCTACCTTAGACTGGGACCTTACTGTTGGAATGTGAACGAGCACCGAATGGGTGGACGTGGTTGCTCAAGCTGTGATCCAAGGCTTTGCATTGCATTTCTCTGTGCTGCCTGTGTTATTGCAGTTGCATTGTCAAGAAAACGTGTTGGCACTTGCGACCCTGGACGGAATGCTTCTCGTTCAGAGCATTTTTGTGTGACAGTTCCACCTTGCGGCTCAAGTGCTGCACTGTCTTGTCTGGGCAAGCTTAAGGAAGTACAAAAGTGCTGCTTTGTTCAGTGTGGTGGCGTCCTCTTGGAGGTGGACTGGCAGTCCTTCTTTTTTTGGTGAAAAAGAAAATGGGCCAAATTTCCGGTGTGTTGCTTGCTTGACCTTACTAGTCTTGCTACCGCGACAAGTGAAGTCCTCTCTGTGTACAGTATTTAAGTCTTTTTTTTTTTTTTTTTTTCCCTCCCATTTTTCGGCATAGGTGTGTTTGCAGTTGGGGTTGGCTCAGCCGTGACCTTTCTGTAGTGTGGATGATACATTCATCAAGACGGTCTTTCCTTTGATTGAGATGTTTGGGGTGTTTGATTGAATGCTGGCTTTCCACCAGCTGTCCATAGGGATTCTTGGCATTTAGGGTGCATTCATTAAGCTTCTTTTGCGAAATGTTGAGCAGTGGAACAAAGGGCACGGAAAGGAAAATGCTGCAAAGGTTCCATAGGTGCATCTCATAGATGTGCAATACTTGCCATTGTTTTCATGTTTTCTTTCTACCATGCTGTGCAGATACAGTAGGACAATCCTCTGGGTGAGTGTGATCTCAGGCAGAAGAAAATATTTAGGAGTATTTTAGCTTTTATTCTATAATTTTGCGCACACAGATCGAAAAACCTCGTGCTGGTGCATTGACGGCATTGTTTTGCAGCCCACCTAATGTGAAGCGTGTTGAGCATGGATCTTGCTCACTTCGGAGTTCTGGGAGTTAGTCCACTTCATTACTGTTCTCTTCGAGGCGGGTTTTGCTGTGCATAGAGTAGATGTATTTTGCCACTTCCCGGCTGAAGTCAATGTGGCGTTTATTCATTTGTGCATAGTGCTAACACGGAGCCCTTTAGCAAAGCAAATGGTGCTTCTGTTAAACCAGAACACCTTAAATGCTTATGTGAATATTGCACAGTTTTAAACTATGACAAAACTATTTTCAGTTAGAAGTTGAATCGCGCTTTGATTCAGTGTTTTTTTTTTCTGTTTTTTGTTTTTTCTTTGCAGTCTGTGATGCTGAGCACCGCTATTAAAAGGAACACGAGCTTGCGGAAATTAGAATCTCCTCTGTGCTCAGGCATTTTCTAGTTTTGCTTCAGGCTTACCTTCACTATGTAGTAGCTGAATACATTTCTTTCACACATCAAACTTAGCTGTTAAGCTACTTCCTTGTTTAGCTCATTTATTCTTGTGTTTTAGTAAGCTGGCAGACATTGTCTAGTTCAGAAAAGTGACACATTTGCCCATTTGCATTAGTCTTTGTTTGAAACTGCATATTTGTCTCTACATTTTTGACATGAATGTAGCCATGTGCTCACCTCTCGCTTTTCAAGCGTGGGGCATCAGTGCATTTTTTCATTGAAATATGTAGTCTGAAAACGTTGAATGCTCATCACCAGGCATGTGTAACACGTGCATACTGTTCGAAATTTGATGCATAAACTTTGAGATAATAAAGCCGCCATGAAAATATCCATTGTCGCTCTGTTTTGTTTGCATAGAAAGGATGCCGTTTTGTGTACATTTCTGTATTTATCTGTCCGGATTGTAAATTCTGCACAAACTACATGATTACTTGAGGTCAAACATTGAGCAAAAGGTGGATTTGGTGGTCTGCATTTTTCTGATGTAACATTGGTACTTGCCTGGATTTTCTGGAATCTGTGGCACAGTGTTTTTATAGGTGCGAGCGGAGCAGTCAATTAGTGTGCCATCTGTCAAAAGTAGTGCCACAACTGACTGCAGTTTTTCACAGATTCTGGAAAATTTGGGCAAGTTCCAATGTTAAATTACTATTCGAAGGCAGACCATCACAAGGAGGGTTGCCAGGCTTGGCAATTTCTCACCAAATTAACTACTTTTGCAGACGTCTGGTGACAAAATTTTAGGTTGGTGACATAGCTAGTTGCTGATGACTTTTTCGGTAATAATTCTTACTGTCAAGTTTTCTTGAGACACATCATTTACACTTTAACTCTTTTGTTACTATGCCTATTCAAATCGATCGTCGGTGATTGATGCTTTAAATCGCAGATTTTGACATGTTGGAATCATTTCTTGTGCACCTAGTGTTACCTAGCGGTTAGTCTAGGCACTGCAATTGTAGAACCAGCTTAATTTTCTCGCTCTGGCGGTGTTCTGATTTTTGATGGATTTTTTTTAGAACTAATATGCATGTGTTGTTTTGAAAAAGCGCATAGCGGCCGCGCTTGAAAACAAAATGTACCACTCGTGGTAATGCAGCACTAACACCAAATTTTCGTGATCAAAAGACTTCCAGCAAGTCATAAATCGAATGATATTGTTGGCCTTGTTATGTGACTGCATTGAAGAGTAATAAGTACCCGTGGCGCCATTCACTAGTTAGCTTCATTTTGCGAAAACGCTTTCCTGAAGGTCTGCCGCATGTCCAACATGTATGCCGGGCCTTTACAACCGGGGTGGACAAATGGGCTGGTTAGCGCACTCTTGAGACATGGACATAGAAAGACATGACCATACAAATGACAAAAGAAAAAAAATCAGCGCTGTGTTGTCGTTTCTTTCTTTGTCCATGTCTCAAGAGTGCGCTGTTTTTTTTTTTCCTAGGACATTACAGCCAGTTCGCAGTGGTTTTTGTTTTGCGCCTCACGACAACCAAGGACTGCTTCACTTCATGGCACGAGAAATGAGGCCTGTTTCCACTTGTAGTTTTTTTACGTAGCTGAAGAATGGCGCTGTACAGATACCTTACATTTTACAGTGTTCCTGGGTCATTTATCTTCGACATGTATATTTTAAATTTTCTTTGTTAATAATGCATCTGTGGATATTGTCTTTTCTATCTTATTTTATCAACTCTCCACGAAAAATGCAATTTTCCTATCCTTTTGAGAGTTCCCTAATAAAGTTCATGCTTTGTAACTTAAGTTTTTGGAAATAATATGTGCAATTATGTATGCTGCAACGTGTGCTGTAGTATTTATACTGTCAAAAAATATATTCAGAGACCTATGAGAAATGGCCATTTTTTCGCGGTAAAGAAAGAGTTAAAATGTGACTAGTTGCAGTATAGAAATTAATACTGACACTGACGAAGAGGGTCGCTGTTAATGGAGATGGTCAGTGACACTGACAAAGGGTGCCTTATGAAACAGAATGTCCAGTGGATTGCTTGTCCTTCTCTAGATGAAGCTCGGATTGTGTTTGAGGGGTGCCATTAGCTCTACATTGATGTACCGCGTCAAATGGGGCAAAAGGTTAACAGCAGCACCTGCACCCGAGTTAAAGATGCTGACTTATGTGGTGTGCACTTTGTTTTAGTTCACTTGTTTGTTGTATAATGTGATTTGTGATATTTTATCTGGTTAAAAATTTGTTTCTAGTCATTTTCATCCCTGAAAAGGGTTATCTAATCTTTTCGAGAATGTTTAAACTAAGTTATATGATAGAATTTTTTTGTCATTCTCCTTTTGTCCATTATACATATAGGAAAGAAAAATAAAAACTTTCTGGTTCATTTTTTCGCAAATTCCCAGACTTCTCGCCTTCTGAGGAAGTGAGAGTGATAACTGCTGCCCTCTATGTCTCCGTCCATATCCATCCTTAACACGCTCTGCACCGTACCATGCACCTGGTACCTCTTCATTGCCAGACAGTCTGGGCGTTTGGAGATGCTTTAACGTTCGACTTATCACATAACCTAGTTTGAGAACAGCTTGACTCAACTCCTGGATCGCTTTGGCTGCAAAAGACTCTCAAAAGAAGGCGTCCACTATATGAGCATGCGAATGGGGATGCTTACAGTTTCGAAGTAGCATGACATTATTTTCTCTGGATGAAGTCACTACAACAGGTGTCGCAGCAAAATAAAGCTGAAAACTGTTGCTTTCTCTTACAGTGGCGACTTTTTTGGCAACTAACTGAAATGTTTGTGCCAGTTAGCAACTTTTTTGGCTACTTTTCAGATCTTTTTCACTGTCTATTTAACTATCTTTTTAACTTTTTTCCCAGAAGATCTTGAAGCCTTGATCAAAAGTTACCCTATGCTCAGTGTTTGTGCTCGCCAGTTTGTGCCAGAGGATTTTTTACAACCGAAATAAATACAGAACTCCCTGAATTTGTGGCATCTATTCAGTTCCACTAGCCAGTACCTTAGTAAGCATCCTGATGAAACAATATTCACTGGTGTACTACTGATGCTGGCTTGCCTGTTAGCTTAACTATTTTTTCACATTTTGACACATTTTCCTCTTTCATGTTTCATTTTGATGTGTCGCTCTAAATCGGAATTTATGGGATTTTGGCCTAAGCCTTGGAGTGGTCATTTTGGTGGCTGTGGAATTTATATTGCAGACTGTTAGATTTCTGTGTTCTAGAATTAGATTAACAACATGACTTTTCATCTTCTACCCAATGACATTCTTCAGCATGCCAAGTCACAGTGTAGGGATGTGTGACTAGTTGTTTACGTCTACTCGCTGGCTGTTGTTGGCCAATGCCAACCAAATGCTGGTAGTGTGGAGCATTTTTTTTCACAAAATATTATTGCAGTGGGAAAAAAAATATGACTGGTGAATAAGGGTATGGACAAACACTGACCTCATCCTTTCTTTGCTCTAAAACGCTTGTCCTTTCATCTCTCATCATCTTTTGCACTGCAGTTACTCGTTATTGAATAGGTACTTACACTGCCAGTTTGCCACATTAACCATATTCCTCATTTTATTTGCCACTATTCTACACCTACATATAAAGGGAGTCAACAGCCACTGACACCAAGGAAAGGTGTTGAACAGTAAGAAATAATAATGCAATCATGTAGATGATTGTTTAGAAAGTAGAAGAAATAACCCGCATTTCGCTGGTGGAATCTGATACTGAAGTTGTGGGTTCAGATCCTGGTGACCATATGTGGTTGTTTCTTATAGTTTGCAACGAATTATCTCCATGATTACATTATAACTTCACATTGGTCAATGAAGAAAAAAAAAATCATGCTTTCTTTGGTGTTAGTGGCGGTTGTATGTAGCTAATAATGAGCCCCTTATTTTCCCTTCATTTGTTTGCTGATTATTCTCAACTTAGATACACGGCATCTTCAATTCTACAATAATGCAGCCCTGCACTTTTTGTTAGCTTGGTTTGTTCAAGTGCACTTGTAACACAGGCTAGTTCCCAGTCTTGAAGACAGTCTTATCTCTTGTTGCATGTGGCCTAGGCAAGGAGTTAGTCTAGAGCAGAGGTCTCTGAACATTCCGCATGCGGCCCGCCAGCTCCAAAAATTTCAGGTTTTGTTTCTAAAGTATGGGCCTGCTTCACGAGCCAGCTATAACATCAGACCTATTTTGTTAATAAAATCAACCAAGTGGCCTTGTCCCTGGATAGTATACTTGTTAGTGGAAATGAAAAAGGGTATTGGTCTCTAAATCTGCGTAAACTACAGACGGACAAGGTACCGGACAGCCCACTCCTTTTTTTCATCTTCTAGTACACTGTTTTCTTTTGAGGATTAGTGACCGAGGTATTAAAGGTTCTACCCTTTCAGTAGCTTTCTATGAGGTATCTTGAAGTGGCGACTGTCAGGCGTTTAAGTAGAAAGGGGCACATGCCACTTTTCCTTTCCTTGAAGAAAAGGAGAGTGTGCTCTTGGAAAAAGAGGTATTTGGATGATTTTATTTATCTTCTTATTTATATATTTTTCTACTTTTTTATTTTCCGGCACCTCCTGGTCTAGACTGCTTTGAGACTGGGAATGAGAACAGGCCTATCTAATTTAGCCTTGTGCAAGCAGGCCCTGATTTGTCTAGATCTTTGTTCATCTGGCATCACGTATGTGCGCGCATGTGAATACTTTGACCTTACTTTCACTGTGAGTACTTTCCTGTTAGCACTTGTGAGTACTTTTCGTGATTTTGCCACTTGGCTGCTTATTCCAGTGTAATTCAGTCTCCTCAACGGTAGGGTGCCCCCGCTTCTTTTTCCTCGCTGGTTGCCTCTGAGCGGGCTAAACGGCAATTGTTACCGAGAGGTGTCTCTGAGCGCAACCTAAAGGTAACATACACTCAATGAAGGCAGGAAATGATTACGGTGAAGCGAATTGAATAGTGTTACCGTTGTATGCCGTCGCCTCGTGGTTCACAGCTGGTTTTGCGGCTATTAAGAAAAAAACATCACATAATGCAACTTAAAGGGGAAGAGCCCCGCGGAAAGATCTTGGTAGCTTATTTTATAGTTGCGTTAAAAAGAAAAAAGTTAAACAATTCGAACAGATTTTTTATTCACTCAGTGCTCAGATAAGTAGTGTCAATCCATTGCACCATTGAAGCAATGAGTACGGCAGGCTTTAAATGCGCTCTTATTCACTTTTACAATATTTCCGCTATCTGTCGCCAGGGGACGCTGCTCAGAGGACCCTACCATTGAGAGAACGGAATCTCTCCTCATTCCAAGGTTTTTTGATCCAGGCCACGGCGGACCGACTTCGTAGAGCCGAAATTCAAAAATGTCTGCATGCTGTGCAGTATCAGTGCACATTAAAGAACCACAAGTTATCTAAATCCAGAGCACTCCACTATGGCATCCCGCAAAAGCTGTATTTCATTTTGGGACGTTTCTCCCCCTCTCCTCTTTCAATTTTTTACTGTGTCTGTTTGTCAAATGTTTAGGGGAAACCCTCAAAGTGGAGTAGGTTTGTTATAAAGGAGCAATTACTCGTTAGCATCCACCCAAGCACAGCCAAACAGCTACAATGGAAAAAATATACAGCATTTTAAGGAAACTTTCTAGTAGGTCAAATATTTAGGAGAATCCCCTAAGGTGGAGTAGATTTGTTATAGGGAGTAATTACTGACATCCACCCAAGCGCAGCCATAAGGCTACAAAGGAAAGCTATACAGTTTTCTCAGAAACTTCGTAGTTAAAGAAAAATTCATCCTTATCCGGGGATCGAACCGGGCACTACCGCCTGCTGTGGTGCCGGGTTCGATCCCCGGATCAGGATGAGTTTTTCTTTAAATGCGAAGTTTCTGAGAAAGCTGTATAGCTTTCCTTTGTAGCCTTATGGCTGCGCTTGGGTGAATGTCAATGAGTAATTACTCCCTATAACAAATCTACTCCACCATGGGGGATTCGCCTAAATATTTGACCAATACCATTCCCACTTCACTCTCGCCCTACCATCTAATCTGCTAGATGTCCTGGTTAGCTCAGTCGGTAGAGCGGCTGCTCCGGATAGGCAGTGGTGCTGGGTTTGATCCCCGGATCAGGACGAATTTTTCTTTACGTACAAAGTTTCTATATACAGCTTTCCTTTCTAGCCTTATGGCTGCGCTTGGGTGGATGTGAATGAGTAATTACTCCCTATAACAAACTTTCTAGTAGCAGAAAATTTTCTTGCTCCGAGGTTCAAAACCGGGACCACAGCCTGTCGGGGGCTATCAATCTACCAACTGATCTAATCAGAATGGCCAGCAGATCAGATGGTAGGGCAAGAACAAATTTATCAATTGCTGAAGCAAATACTTCTTTTCAGCTGCATGTAACAGGAGAAAATGGACATCTGACCTAGTCAAATGGTTTTGCATACTTGTTACTGGTCTCAAATAATATCCAAGCACAATTATTTTCATGTGTCTTTGCCAGTATTTTTGTTAGCAGCTATAATTTTAATAAACCCCTTACAGCCATCCTTTTTGATCAAAAGATTGTGCCAAGATGATCCTTGAGTTTTCTGGATATAACCTTTTTTGGCCATGCTATAGCCAGATATATGGGCTGATGACCCCTTGAATGCAAACATGGGTTACTGATGGGGTGTTAGCATTAATGTGGTACCATCCTAGACTACTCTACACTTTTTCTGAAGGATCTTTGTCATCTTCATAATTGAAATTGCCACTGTGATATTTGTTTGAATAAACCATCGCTTCACTGAAACTCAGTGCGATGCCCTCAGAATGCTGTGACATAGATCCAAACTCCAGCCTTTTTCTTGTTGCTTTGTGGCTCACTCTCCACTGCTTCCCCTGCAAGCAGCCCCAAGTTAACGAGTGTACTGTCGTATCCACTCGTAAGTATGAAACTGTCGATTAATCAAAAAACTCCCTTAACTGTCCCAGAATATACTTGATGAGAGGTAAGTTTGTCTTCTACTATTTTTACTCCAGTTTTGTTCTGGATGGTTGGTGGTGGAGCTTGTCTGTCATGATTAGTGTAATATGCACCAAGCCATTTCAAGTGTTACTGGCTGCACGCAAGATATTGTAAGGCAATTCATAATACTGTTTGCCAGGTACATGTGAACTATAGTGTAGCTTGTCTGGTTTGATCAAGCTGAATATAGACCAGAGAAGTAAGAGCTCCTTAGTGTCTTTATTGAGCACGAAGAGTACTTCCAGGCTGCCACATCAGGTGACTCGAAACAAAGCACATACAAGAGCATCGGCCATTGGCACTTACAGGGGTGGAAGCCCTGCTCCATTTGCTCCATTCTGCTCCAAACTGCTTTCGCTGCTCCATCCTGCTCCAAAATGTAATATTGCTCCAAAACTGCTCCAAACTGGCTGCCTCGATGTTCTGCCATCAAATTTAGCAGAACACGGGAACAGTGTCATAGCACCGGGGGTAGAGATATAGCACATCTTGCCCTAGGCTTAAGGCAGATAAAATTTTTGTAAGGGAGGGGAGAGCGCGGTATAATAAATATTTGTTTGCAATTAAATGTTGTATTACTGAAGGGAATTAATTGAAAAAAAAATTAACTTTGCGTGTGACATAGCACTTCCCGCCAGTAGAGAGAGAGAGGCGATAGGAGCAAACGAAGCACATCGTAACTACTGTGAGCCGTTAGGAAACTTGTATGACTACAAAAACTGCATAAGTTATTTTAATGGTTCTGCTGTGAGAACAGGAAGGCACTTCACCACCAAGCTTTTTTGTCAGTGACAAGATTGTCAGGCCTACGGCAGACAAAATAATTGAAGCGTTCTGGGTTTGCATGTCAAAGTTGCCAATCACTAGGAGGCTTCTCAAGAATTTTGGAAAGCCATACAGAACCTATTGCCAAGATGTTAAAAACGAGTCCCAGCGTTGCTCAAGCAAAGAATGATAGAGTTATTGGCAGATGGCAGTGAAATAAAAATTTTGAAGGATGAAAAGGCTACCCTTCAGAGCCATCTATATTTCCTGAAGGCACTACTAACCAGTGCACAGGAATTTATCAGCACAGGCTGATCAGAAAGGATACGCACAAAATAGAGAGCAGAAATATCGTGCCCATTAATCTGAGCTCCAAATTTGTGCCGCTGTTTGAGGGCGTAGAATTGGTAGACTCGGCATTTGAACCTATCAAATCAAAAAGGGCAAATTTTTTTGGTCACACTATGTATCAGTTATGAAGTGCACCAGCAAGCATTCCTTTTGCTGCTAGTATGTTTCAAGTTATTGGCTGTTTGTCTTGTCAAAGATTAGTGCGAAGTTTGAAAGGCACTCAACTTGCATAAAAAGAAACCAGATTGGAGATTTTGTATTTCAGGAAGAAAAGAACTGCAATTATCAGAGGTGTTCGACCTTAAAAACTTGCTACAAAACATAATTCAAATGCTCCAAAACTCTCCTTTCATTGCTTCAAGGCTGCACCAAAGTGGCTTTATTACTGCTCCCAAAGCTGCTCCAAAATGCTCGGGCCTGCTTCCACCCCTGAACTTAGTAATTGCTACCTAATGCCATAATTGTAGACATAATTTGCAGTGGTCGAGATTACTTGTGACTTTCAGGGAGATTGTTGTGTCCACTGAAGAAGGCTTTTGCAGGCTCTTCTTTGCCTCCAGGACAATGATGCTACAGCTAATGCTGCGAATATTGCTAGAAACTGTTTGTTGCCATACCTGTACTTTGCATGATACTACTAATGTGTGAATACCTGCACAAACTAGGATCTCAACCCTCTGATGCTGGAACTTGTTGCAAGCCACGAACTATGACCATGTATAGCAGTGAGGTTGTGAAATCTGAGTGCACAATAACTTGCAGAACCCTTATAAAGCTCACCCATTTGCATAACGCTTCAGCACTTGAGCTACAAATGCAAAGTGGCTAAACGACCAAAATGTGCCGGTGGTGGATTGCCCTACCTTCCCACATCCGTTGGCTTCTTTCAATTATTTTACTACCTACCATGCTGTTTTAGTGCGACCGCATAGGCCGTCAGCGAGTATACGCAAGAAACCAATACTGCAGCTGTGGTCTACACTTGTCTTTCTTGTGCAGCTGAGAAGCAGCGGAGTTACATGGTTTTGCTTGGTCGGCATTTGGTCAAGAAAATGCTTCAAGTATGTTCTTGTCGCACAACCAGAGAATGCTAAATGTACAAAGGTGGTCATGCAGTTGGGCCCACTGTTTCGAACATGATGAAACACACTGCTGAATAGACGACAATATACAGAAGAGGCACACACACGTGTGTTGTGTGCCTCTTCTATGCATTGTCGTGTATTTAGCTGTCTGTTTATTGTTCCGAACATGCTACTTACTCATGCGCTCATACTTGGCTCTTAATTATTTCTGTGCACCGCAGTAATCCATTTTTGGCATAGGCCGGCATCTTTAACGCCTTATGGGAAACGGTAAAGGCTGAGCAGTGTGCATTGCCAGAGCTCTTGACACACGTTGCACACAGCACTCAGCAGTACAGCTGCTTCTTTTTCAGTGGTTTTTGCAGCACATAGAGACAGCGCAGTGGTTTTAAGATGACAAGGCGGACCTTTGGGCATGTTTGTTAGACATTAGATATAACACTATGTGTGTGTTTCTTCTCGTCCTCGTCTCATGTGCTACACCAATAATGTCCAGGTAACTTTTCAGATTTGCAGGAGATTGACATGAACTTTGTCGCTCACAGAGCTCACAATGTTTAGTTGCTGTGCACGGTGCAAAGGTGACTCGTAGTATTTTCGCAGCCCGAGAAAAAGGTGATGCCTCATACCGGTGCTTGAGAGTATGTTTGAGCCAGTCTCGATGCAAAAGCTCTTCTATACGGTATTTTGCATGGAGTATCTACACCTTTACATACGTTAGCAAGCTTTTGTACCTGGAACTTTCCTGCCCGCTGCCGTTTTATTTTTGTCATATTCTAAGTTCCATTCAAATACATGTGTATAGGGTATTATTTGCTTGCTATCAGCATTATCTGCATGCTGTTGGTTTCTCAAAATGTCCTCCTGTTCTTGTATTGAGAAAATTAAGTGTGACAGGCTTATTGTGCACTGAAGGTTCTGCAGCCTTGCTCTTAACGACTTCTGTTGAATATTCACCATTCAGTTTTGTCAGCCATGTCCAGCTTAACTATATTCACTGTTCAAAAGTAATCTTCTATGCATGCTGGCCAGTTGCAGATACAGATTCTTCAATGTGGCCATTAGGTGACAGGTCAAAGTGAACAAAAAATTTATTTTTATACTTCAGTAATGAAACCATAACTACCATAACTACAAGAAGAAGGTGTCTACTTTATCTTAACTGCTATTTACTTAATGTTAACATGATGGCTTTTCGCTGTGTAGCTTGTGCAAGCCACAGAGAAAGGAAACATGCGTCTGAGTGAAGACATTATGCTTTATTTCTTTCATTCTCTTGCTGCACATCCGTCTGCAAAATGCAGTGATGAAATCAGCCAAAGTGTAAAATAATAAAAACGATGCAAATCATTGTTGGACAAAACACTTGTTGGACAAAACAAATAGAGCTTCTTGCACTTTCACAGAAGTGCACACATGCAGAGTACATGCAAAGATACTGTCTCACGCAACAGAAAGGGGTAAAGTCAAAGTATATGTCCTGTAAGTACTGTTGACTAAATGCCAGTTTTTTTGCTTTTCTGCTCATTGTGTTTTGTTTTAGTTAAGCAGTCGCAGCAGCTTGAGTATACCTTGATTTTGATGCTCGTTCCTGCAGCTTGTCTGAACATGGGTTTCTTGAAGATTTATTATTGCAAGTGCAGACGTATTCAGAATTACCTTGGTGTCTATTTGCCGGCGCTATTACATGCTTCTTTGCGCAGATACTTATGCAATACACTCGTAATGAATAGATAGGGATTGCCAGAAGGCACTGCTCGCACTAACAGATGTAACCAAAGCAACAGAGGCGTGCAAAAAAGTTTGTTGCAATGTGGCTCATTGACGGCTTAAATATAAAACTTAAAGGGAGGACTTTTTCATCGTACATTGAGACAAGCACTTTATATACGGTACAGGATCTGTTGAGCACTAAGTGATGAATAAATAAAGTGCATTTAAGATAAAAGTATGCGAGTATGCTTGCTCATGTGACCACTGATCCTGTACAGAGTGTGCAACATTATAACTATATAAAGCCGTGATATGAATTGTGTTCTATTTCCTTCCTAAAATTTGCCTTCAAGAAAAAATAAGGTCCAGGACAAAAGTTCAGGGCCACTTGAAGCTCTGAAAGATGCTTGTAGATATACCCTGAATTTTTTACGAGCTGTTGAAGCCAACTGGGAAAATTTAACTGTGCTAGCTGCCCATTGGGACACTGTGGAGAAATGGATGTTGGTCTGTATCAATAGGCTTTGGCATGCTAATGATAAAGAAATAGCTCTTGCCAAGAGTGAAGCTTGTCAGCTGTAAATGATGGAACTAAATGCAGGTGCTGCTACATTGCCAGTCATTTTGAAACGGCAGCAGCTGGCCCTCCTTGGTGTGGACATCTCGAGCTTGAACAGAATAGTGGGAAAATTATTAAATTAAGCTCTCTCTGCCAAAAATTATGATTTTTTATTGTTTTTGCCACACAAAAGTTATGCCCAGAAATAAGAGAAAGAGAATAAATTTTACTTAGAGCTGTAGTTTTATTGCGAATTGTACCCGATGTTCAACTATAGTTGGATGCTGTTAATGTATGAGCCTCCATTCATAAGAAATTCCAGTAGTATGAAAAGTGCATGCACATGCAGTGCTAGCTATGCTGACTTCTAGATACATTATTAGCATTCAGTTATGTCTAGTTGATACCAAGATGCACTTATAAATAAATGATGTACAAGGTATATACGTGCTGGACGAAAGAGGGCTGATGCAGTAACAAAAGTCAACATAAGGCTGCTCACTGGTCAACTATATAGGTCTGGCCAAACAAGTCTCCAGTGGTCTTTAGTGATGCTGCTGACTGCGCTCCAAGGGACGATAGGAGGTGTGTGTTTGGGGAGGAGGTGAACTAGTTTTGATCTAATTGATTGAAATAATTCACAAGCACAAGAAGAGAATATCAAGAACAGGCTCCCACAAACGCTTTGTGGAGTGTCTTAACAACCTGCAAGACACAAGGCGAGCAACAACAACAGAAAATAAAACAGAGGGTAAAGCACAAAATCCAGCATACATCCTAGCCGCCGCTGTGGTGTGCTAGCTGCCCTGTCCACCAAGCTCGATCGGTATCGTGCACTATTCCACTTCACACAGTATCCGTGTGAAAGATGTTCGGGCGCGCGCTAGCGAGCGGCCTTAAGTCACAGTTATAACCTGCGCAGCAAGGGAACCCATCACGGTGAGTGTTGTGCTGGGAGTCGACGTCCAACGCTGCGGTTATCCCGTACCTCTCCCTTGGCACAGTGTTCGCTCGCTAGCGATTCTCTCTGCCGTTTGTATTGTCCCTTTCCTCTTGATGGCGGAAGCACGTTCGAAGAGGACTTTTTTTTATTTTCTTTTTTACTGCACTCGTGACGATGACGCTCAGGTCCCGACACCATCACTGGCGAAGAGAACGGTTATCGGTTCACACCGGGGGGATCATTCCCGGTGGGAGGTCGGGTGTGCCGGGGGGTGCCACCTTGCACATGTACACCCAGCTGGAGATGGACACGTCGTCACGATCCGCAAGACAGCGCAGTCCGTTTATGCACCGACAGCTGCATACGTGGAACAAAACGAAAACAAAAATTGTGAGCAATTACTGCAATTGATGCAGAGGGGAATGCATTATAACGCGGAAATTCCGGAACAATAGTCGGGCATCTTACCATTGTACCACCACGGTGAGGCATCAAATTTTCTCTCTCTCTTTTTAATAGGGACATAAAGGTTTGGTTTGCAGGGTTTAACGTCCCAAAGCGACTCAGGCTATGAGAGACACTGCAGTGGAGGATTATAATGCGATAATATCATGAGTGCTTTGTGCTAAACTGAATTGATTCCTACCAATGGCAATTTGTTTGCTGTGGTTCAAACTTCCCGCCGTTCCATATAACTTTGTCCATATGACCGCGTTCTTTTGCATCGCACATAACCCACCACGTGTTCGACTGGGCTCGTACATGCAAGGAGCTCGCACATGCAAGCGCTTGGACCCCGCAGTGGAAGAAAGGTGTTCCGACGGCGCGGCTGCGCTTTGGCGAAAGAGTGGCCACGTGCGACCAGAAGGGAGCGCTGCCGGTTCATGATTCAAGGGTATTCACATCTACGCAACGGACGGGATCGCTGGAGCCCGGCCGGCAGATATGCCGGCAGCAGGCGAGGGCCACGTGGTCCGACGCGGTACCTCGTCTGCGGACGGCGCAGGCTCCGCATGCCAAAAAGAAGAAGAAACAAAAAACCATTGCCTCTCCCCTTCGTCGCACATTGAATCATACATAACAGTGCGCCCAGCATCTTGGAAACCTTTCGACAGCCATGCGGGAAGCGGTCAGTGTACCAAAAGTACATCCTGTACGACAAGCGTGCGTCCACGACTAGGCAGTAAAACCATACAACCACTATATTAACCCCAGGCCCGTCATGTAGCTCACCACTATTTTGTGCATGTAGGTCTTACGGAGGCACTTAGACGAAAACCGGAACTTATCGCCCAGTTCCTGGAAGCTGCCTGGGCAGACCCCTAGCGGGCCTCGTTGTATGCTCACTACTCGAGGTTAGCACCCGGTGAGCAGAAATTTGGGCAGCTCCGCGCCCAGCCAACGTACAGCTCAAAAGATGAGTAAGCGAAATAGGTGTCCCTTTACTCACTCAAGCGAGGGCTGGACCCCAGTAACGCTGGACAAGAACGGCGTTTGCCTGATTGCCACAGCGAGAGTGAGCGAGGCCACGCTTACTTTTTTTTTTCCAGGCCAGCCCCCTCGTATACTGCGACAGCCAGAGACAGCCGCCGCAAGCCTGGGTACCTCTGGTCTGACAAGCTCAACAGCAGCAGGCTCTATCAGCGACTGTATGCCGCAGACAGAGTCGCATGTACAGCACGTACTTAGGATAATCACCGTCAAGGTGAAATGTCGAAAGAGGCCGGGCAGCCGTCACCCGCACTCGCCGGCCGCCGAGACGCATCTCCGGGACCTAAAAGAACGTATACGGTCCACGAACTTTGGCAAACATGGTTCTAAAAAAAAAAAAAAAAAAAAAAAAGATGCGCTGTCGATGTGTTGGGGAGAACCATCCTGGGCATTTTATCATTATTATGCCTCCCTGAGGACATCCATAGGTGACAGTGAGTCATGACCACGGTGCTTCTAACACCGTGGTCATGACTATGCGAAATGTTTATACAAACTCTAAATCCTACGTACGCTACTTTGTAAAGTGCTGAATAATTCTATGGCTGACCAATCAGTTCTCGGCCATGTATGTTGCCAACTGCTACCTGCCAGAGGCACGCTCGGGAGGAGGACCGTGAAACATGCTGCCCAAGTAGGCAGGATAGACATGTGTATAAAGCCCCGCTTTAACCACAGACTGCTGCATGACCTACGATTAGAGGGTCGATACTGGGACCCAAGGCTCCAGTGGGTCCGATTCCCATCTCAGATGTGCCGCGCTAGTTGACACCTCCTGCAAATTAGGTCATGACGTGCTGTCGTGACGTCACGTAAACCACCGGATAATAAGCGCCCGGCCATGTAACCGGCCATCTGCCGGAGCATGCTTGTTGTTTTTGTGCTTTTCGAGGGACGAAGAATTTTGCTCTTATTCAGACTTCCAATGGTTTCGCAATAATTGGTTCAATTAATTGTGACAAGCGGTTGTTGGAAAGCAGGTTTATCACGGCACTCGAGTGAAGCCGGATTTCTCTCGTAATGGGGCCTCTGATGTTTTCGCATAAGATTGACTAATTGGTTGTGGCAGGTGGCCATAATCCTCTTCATTGAAACGCCACTTTCTTTCTATCTAACTCTGGTCCTCTTCTGGCAGGTGGTGGTAGTTAGCTGCCCTGGTCGCCGCCATGCCTGCAATCCATGTGACCGGTCGAACACCATGCACTTGCCGGAGTATGTATGCTCGTATGTCCGGACGCCGACGCAGCCGGATTTTGTGTTGTATAGTGCAATAAGTTTTTCACATCAGCATAAGAGCGGATCTTCTAAATTACCATGTTCCGTTGATGGCGCCACAATTCAACAAAAAGAAAGAAAGGGCGAGGTTCAACAATTCCTTAAACCACGCTTCATTGCCGCTTCGATCTTGGCTCACTTCCGTGGTCGGTAAGCTTCCAGGCAACGGAATAGTCTGGCTTCTGGTTGTTCGATGGTCTCGGCAGCTTGTTTGGCACGGCTGCTGTTCTCTATCTTTAAGGAGAGGCTCGATCTACGCCACGCCACCTGGTGACTTTGCCCGACACTACGTTCGCGGACATCGGCCGCGTTCGCTCAGATGGCCTATGTGTATGACATATTTATCTAGGTCAAATGAACGAGCGGCGCAGGTGAAACTTCATGATGATCGATGTTCACTGCACAGCGCGAGAGTGATGTTGCAGCTTTACGCGAGGCGTGATCGGCTGCGCTGATAGCAATAGCTGTACAATCGGCGAGTTTCTGCTTTTTGGGTAAGGCAGTAAAGAAAAAAAAAAAAAATAGAGGATAGCGTAGTGCTCTCGTGTCTGGGCCAGGGAAGCTGATATATTCTTTCTGGCCCGGGTTCGAAACTCAGTCGCGGCAATGTTTTTGCGGCGCATGTGCAGATGGAACTGGCACATGTGCAGTAGCTAGCTGATTATTGACCTTGGAAAATGAAAATGACGATGCTTCTGCACAGCGTGAGAGTTCGAGTTCAAATGAAGCCAGATGACCTTGATGTTTGGCATGGGAGAAGAGAGCTTACAATCTAAACACAATGTCGCAGCAGCAAGTCGCCCAAATTAAGAAAGCTCGCGAAGTTATTGTTTTTCCATCGAAGGCCTAAAATGTGGAACGTGGTTCGAATAGCCGATCGTGCAGTAATCGAATGACGACCCATCTCCCACGGGTTCTGCGAGGCTTCAAATACAACGGCGCACGCTAAACCGAACTGCTACGGAGCAGCTTACCGACGTTGGGTGCTCGCTGATCTAGTTCAAACGGCCCAAACTTGTCACACGTAGTGCGTATATGTGCTTCGATCAAAGAAAACATATGCGATGATGGTTGTGTTGTCAACTTTTGCTTCTAACTTAAATGCTTGAAGTATTAAATTAGACTTATGACAGTTTTCTGAAAATAAATCAATAACCTGCTTGTAATGTTTGACATTTCTTTTTACGATAAATATAACAAATAGCGACAGTAGTATAGCGGCCTCGGACAGGTATCTGCGAAATTAGTGATTTCGGATAGTATAGCACTGCTACGCACTAAAAAAGTCGTTTCACGCAAGCAAATGGCATATATGCATGCGTATGCCATGCTCCTCATAAAAATGCCAGCAAGGCTCCCAGTTCTGGTGCCGCCCTATTCGGCCATGTACGTACGGAAGGAGAATAGGAAATGACGTCATCACACAAAATAAATGCACGAATTTAGCATGCGTTTGTAAATAACAACAACGAAAGATGAAGAACATTGTAATACAAAATAAAATGCGAATTTACTATGCCGATCGAATAAAAAATCTAGACTGGGTCGCAGCTTTGACTTAAATACTTACACTTGTAGGAAATGGAAGAAGGTCCTCTCGACGGGGTGATACATGTACCATCCGCACGGCGAAGGTGATCTGCACTCTGTCAAGTTCTGGTTGTTGTAGGGATTGTAGGCGTTGTAGTTCATGAAGCTCCTCTGCGCACACACAAGAGAAATATGTCAGTCGTTACTGGTTAGTGCAGCATGGCGAAGCTAGAAACACTAATCTGTGCCCGGTGAGGGCATTCGCAGCTTTGGGCCTAATCTATGCATGCTGTTAGTAGCTATGGTACCCGCACCGCACTACATCACATCGGTCACAGGTGTGAGCGGAGCATCCGCGACCCGTAGATGCTTTGTATTTCTGGGGTCCTACTGGACTCGCCCACAGCCGCCCTGTATGAAGGCCCTACATACTCAACCAAATGTCAGACACCTGCTGATATCATCACTGTCTTGCTTTCTATTTACGAGCGTTAAGTCTAAAACATGGACATCTTCATGTGGAAACGAGAGTGTGCTACGAGAATAGTAAACAAAAAGATGGCTGTGGCTTCACAATAATTTGAATATAGGGTGGGCTTTTGAACCAAGCAGCCGTGTCAATGAAAACAAGCTTATTCTCAGAAGAGAGTGATTAAATAACAAAACAAAGCTGCGCATACTGCATTTAGTATTCAAAACTCTTCGTAATTTTGTTAGAGGTCCGAGCGCAACGAATAATTTTCGACGTGTATAACATAAACACAAATTTTCGCTTTTCGGATACCTGAGTGGATGGTCCAGTGAAGGTAAGAGGGGCACAGACATTGCTTTGAGGGTGCTGTGACGCTGTTGATCGCTTATGGCTCGAGAATACAGTCGCACATTTTTATTCATTTAGATTGTGATACAAAAGGATGTGCATTTCTGCGAGAAAAAAAAAAAATCTTTAGCTAAGTTGTTCAGATGCGAATTCAGTGCGCGAGCACGTCTCATTTCGTTTTCGGTTCGAGGCAAGAGTTTCAAGTTCGGGCTTTAGTCAAATAAGGTCTGCGCGGTGCTTGGGGTACCTTGGTGGTAGCACACTGGAGAATTCTGGGACTGCTTAAGGCTTCCTAAGAGGGCGACACGCAATACACAGAGCGAGAAAATGACAGTTCCTTTTTACTTCATTTGATTCATATTTTTGTTTAATTTCTCTTCCCCACCAATCGTTTTATTTTTTGACGCGTAAATATACATATAAAGCACTCTCTGCTCCACAATTCTTGGCCGATTCCCTAGTGTGGGTATGCGCCATTTGTTATTTTGTCAGTGACGACGACGATTACGACGACGACAACGACGACAACAACAACAACAACAGCGACAAAAACAGAATCACAGTTACACACGCGAGAAGATCGGCTGCGGCAGTAGCTATACCCAGTCGAAAAAAAAAAAAAAAAACAAACTACAGAACCGTGTCAAAAATACGACAAAATATTCTGTAGTTCTGTCGTAAACGTCAAATTTTTCTGTAGTTTCGTAGTTTTTCTGTAGTATATTTCTGTTGTCTGTAGTTCTGTACCACTTTTCTGATCTAACTACAGAACGGTCTGTTGTCACAACAGGTTTCCTGTCAAAAACCGCACAGAAATTCTGTTGTAATAACAGAATATATTCTGTAGTTCTTTTCCGCCTGGTTCCGTGCTCGCTTTCCACGAAAAATTCCTGAGTTAATTTTTTTTCTGCGAAGGTCAAAAGTCGAGGCTCTCCGCATATCTCCTGGTTTTACGATTTACCCGCCGAAGTTGTGCTTTCGCACTAAAAGCACCTTATACAACACGACAACGTGTCAGGTACTGGATCACCCTCCAGGAACTGAAACTGGCTGCCATCCCGCTGAGAAGAAATTAAAGTGAACGCTATAATTACATATTTTTTGCTGAAATAAAACACAATTTCACAACCCCAGTCACAAGAGCTTGTCAAAAATTCTTCGTATCTGCGCTGGCACTGCTAGAAACGGCGAGTTCTAAAAGGTATTTTGCAGAGAACTTTTTCAACTGAATTCAAACATTACCCTTTCATAACCTCATTTGACTTCCCTACGTGGTTTATGGTGTTGCTGGTATTCAGTATGACAAGTGCAAACATAAGTACTATCACGGAGACCACCCTTGATTGTTTCGCCTCATAAAACACAACTACGTCTATATATTCTCTCCGAAACATTTGTTGGGGCGTCATTAGACAGGTGTGCAACACTACCGTGGAACCTGCTTGATATTTGTGGGAGCGGTCCGTTTCCTTCTTTAGCTCGACTAACAATAAAAAAGAAGGAAGTATGGAATTGATAGAAAGCTTTATTAGCCGAATAAAGCCTAGATTTTAAATAACCACCCCGGAAAAGGGTGCTCCTCAGCATGGTTATAGTTCGTGCGGGAAAGCGCACTCAAGAGGTTCTCGGTGTTCGTGGCTGAAGCGGCATATCTGCATCACTCGTACCTTGAACGGGAAAACAGATCCGGGCAGTTATCAAACCCCCGCTTTCTGCTCCCGCCACTCCTGTTTTGGCGGTGGCCCAGTAGCGCTAAGCACTTCCTCTTGTCCAGCTCGCAGTGAAACGGCGGCTGACTATTGAACGTCGGCAGAGAGCTGCCATCTGCCTTTGCCTTGGCCTACACTCCCACTATGCCATTCCTACTATCTTAGTGGAGGTTGAAGCCTGGTCAATGGGGTTTTCCCAGCGCATGGCCCTCCATCATATCGGCCACCTTCATCTGGCTCGAGATGACCGCCCCCTCATAGAAAGCTGTTTTGCACAGCCCCGGTGTGGTATGAGACAAACAGCCCAGGCATTGGAACAACTAATAGGAGAAGTAGAGTGGCTACCTTTTCCACCTCTACCGGCAAAGGCGTTCCAAGTGCGCCTACGGCGGCCTGGCGCTCACCACCATACCACACCACTAGCTTGCCTTCGGCAGGAGTTTACAGCTACCCTGGAGGAGGAACTAACTGGATACGTTCATTTGCGTCCAGATGGCCCCGCTCCTCAGGGAAGCTGACCGACGGCTGTGGTGGCATGCATGGCCGACGGCGAGGAGAGACAGACATGCCAGATTTCTTTTCCTGGCTTGTCAGTTTGCGCGAATAGCTGCCGTATTAACCAATTCCAGTCCAGCGGTGCGACTTCTGCAGGACTGCCACTGTTCCCAGACTTGAGCAGTTCTGTGCTCGTTGTTTGCACCGTACAACTTGCCTGGCTATCGGTTCCAGGTCGGTAATAAAGTAGCGGGCCACGGAGTTATTACTCCCTGCTCCTTTGCTATGGTTCTTATGGACGCCCCGAGAAAGACCACAAAGCATCAACTGCAGTCAGACCATCGAGATCCAAGCATCTCCGACGGAATTTCATCCTAGATTATTCCGCCCAAGGGCCTCACTAGACAACAGGTACCACTACTCTCGTATTTTAGTGTGGGGTGCTTCTGAATGGGTTCTAGGTTGTACAGAAATGGTCTGGCTCTCTTGGCGGCTTGCTCAAGATGTGATTAAAGAGGAGACAATCCACACCTCCTCCGCCAATACCCAGTCTTCATTACACATCAGGCACTGCTGATGTCTAGCTACCGGTTGATTGACAAGCTTCTGCAGAAGCAGAAGGCATCATCTTACCCAGAGGTCAAAACGCCCTTAAATCCCTCCAGTTCCTTCTGGGCTGCCTAGAGAACACGGGACTAGACAGCCAACTGTAGGTTCACAGCATGGCTACTGCTACGGCTGCGGCTACCACTCCCTTTACTATTCTGTTTCTTGCTCTCTCAACCTTTTTTACCTTAGCTGTACGCTGGCGGTAGTCTTTCGCACAATCACTGACTTATTCACATTCCCACCACTCTTCCTTTGTTGACTGTTTGCTTACCGATGAACGTGGTCTACGACTATACAAATAGAATCACTGGACAGCTGCGTTCGGCGCAATGCCTGGGCGAAGAGATCGGAAAGTGAGTGTTCACCCGGTTATGGCTGTTGAGACGCGAGAGAAAGGCCGTCGTGGCCCTGTATGCATATAGTGGCCAAAGCTTTCAAGGTCTGTTCTTTTTATAGGTAGATAGATAGGAATATATGGCCTGGACAGGTTTATATTGTTGCACCGTTTTATTTCAATATTTCAATTTGTGTTGAAACGTATAACAGCTTACAAGACACGTGAGCTCCTCGCGAAACAGTGTTTTCACTGCGCCGTCGCCGGCGGCAGGCACGAGTGACATATGGTTTGATCGTAGGTAACGTGATGTAGATAGTGCTTGTTAATGCCTTTTTTTTAACTATATTTAAATTCCTTCATCTTCCTTTTTGTAAGGAAAATGGTTAACAGAACATTGCTAACTGTACAAATTTAGAAGCGCTTTAGTCCTATTCTGTGGAAGTCGTGGGGCGGCGCAGGTGCTTCAAATGTGAGTAAGGGCTGGGAAAAAAGAGCTGTGCCCTTCAGGTCATAATTGGGAAGGTTTTTATTAACCTTTGCAGTTATAAGAGCCTCGCGTCCGCAGTATGACTAGGCTAACAGTTGGTATTTACAAGAAAGCGGGGAGAAATCTATAGCTGCCTCGACGATAAGTGCGTATGTCCGTTCTCCTTTCTACTTCTACTTCTTTGCTCAAACTGACTTGCCTAGTGTTATGAAAAAACGTCGTTACAGACACCATCTGCGCTAGGCACGTAGGTTCGGGCAAAAGGCTGCTAGGAGCTTGCTGTGTCGCCGTTCATATTGTGGTTCTACCAGCAGTCTGCCTCATAGTACAGTAGGAGAGTGGAATGAGTTCAGTATTCATTAGAATGCATCTTAGAGGGAAGAAAAATTAATATACATGGAGTACGTAAGTTTAAAACATGAGTATTTCAAAATTGCGTGCATGTCTCATGATACTCCCGACACGCCGCTGTAGCGACACACTGCTTTGCTTGCGCTGTAGCCTTCTCGCCTTTCTTCTCTTCTCTTTCTCCTTGAAGAAAAAAATACGAAGGCGTACCAAAACGATGTTGTGCAAAGTACTGCGAACCTGGAAATGCGCAAAACTATCTCGCTGCTTGGTGGACACCTCACACTCAATTTTTTTTGTTCCTGACGACGTTACCTTGAATCATTTTAAGGCTTGAGATTTAAGGCTCTCGCCTTAAGAACTCTGGCATTGCAGCGCTCTTTCAGGACTTTGTTGATTAGATATTGATGTAAAGTTGAACGAAATTGGGTTGTGACAGCGTGTTGTGATCTGATCATCCTTCCTTCCTTCCGTGTTAGGCTGTTCGTTGATGATTGCGTTATCTACAGAGAAATTTCTAACCAATATGATATTGATGTCCTTCAATATGGCATCAATAACATTTCTGGATAGCGCGACACTTGGCTCATTATTCAAATGTACAGTAATGACTATATATGCCAGCAAAATTGGCGCTTATTGCGATCACTGAGACGTCAACAACCACCATGAGAAGATGCCAAGGCCTCGTTGCTTTTCACGTGAAACAAAAAAAAAAAAAATACAACAGCGTCCCATAGTACCGGCGAACAGTGAGCGCGTGGTCTAGTGATCCCTCTCTGGCGGAAAATATGTTGCGACGTGCGAAAGCAACTTCAGTGTTTCTTCAGGGCACGTGCATTTCTCCCGCGCTAAGGAGAGACAGGCTGACCGAGCATTTGTCTCGTGACTTTTCAGCCGTCAAAATAGCCGTGTTTTCCTTCTCTGGCAGCACGGAACGCTCGCGGTCTCTCCATCCCCCCGTGCGGAGCCGTTGTTGCGCAGCCCCGTGTGTGCCACCGCGGTCAGAGCAGAATGACGCGCATCGTTTTCTTGGCGGGCTCATCCCTTATTGCGAGATTCCCGCTGAGTTGCGCAAACGGAAGTCGCAATCCGGCAGCGATGGAGCGAGGAGGATGCGACGACGTTATACATTTCGACGAAGGCGACAGGCCCTGCGTTCTCGGCGCGTTTTGTGCGTGCCCCCTTCTCGCCCTTGGTTCTTGCTACATTCCACTCTCTGCTCGACGTCCTCACGAAGCTTCCCCCCCCCCCCCCCCCTCCCCTTCTCTTCTTGGATAAAAAGTGTCTTGACTGTCTGTCACAGAGGGCGACGCACGCCTGGCATCCTTTTCCCTTCTGCCACTGACACTTCTATTCTTGTTTGCCTTTCCGTTTTACCGCGCTCTCTGACGGGGCTGCCGCTTAAACCTCCGCTGCCAAGCAGCGCGGGTGCAAGGAAGAGGGCTTCGGTTCGGTGTTGTGCTCTCTTCGTAAGCGCATCGTTACTGTCTGCCCGTTACGGTCAGATCCACTCACCAACGCCGAACCAAGTACGCCGTGGTCTAAGAGCGCTGTCGGGAACCAGTGAGCGGATTATTTTCGTCCCGTGTAGAGCGAGGGGTATCCATCGAGACTGTGTAAGGAATAGCTGCCTTTAGAACGGTGCTGTATCACTGGACGCGCGCGTAGGCCCTATTGCCCAGAGAGAGGGGGGTTTTGTTTGCATCTTGCAATCTTTCTCTCCTCACGTTTGTCGAATTCATAATCTCACTGCAGCCTTGGTTGAACATTTGCGCAATATTATTAATACAGTGACGCTGCTAGCGCTTCTGAAAGCACGGATTCTAACTGACCATAACATCGAGCACATCAAGTGATTGGACTGCACCTGGATATCTGTAGAGCGACGCATTGACAAGAAAGGACGAATGTAATTGATTTTTGTATTGCAGAAAAATTACTATCGCATTCTTGGATGTTCCCAGGTTGCCTATGATGCCTTTTTCGAGTAATCGTCCCAAAAAGAAGAAAAAAAAAGTCATCACAAGGGGGCTTCTAACCCAGGCTAAGGCAAATATATCTGCTTTGATGTATGGCAACTTACATATAACACTACGCCATCTTGGGTTATTTTTTCTTTTATTGCTGCCTGGTTTGACACAAATGTAGCCGGATTCTTTACGTGCTAACTTGCTAGTCATTTACGCTGCGCTTCTGGTGTCGTCTTCATCTCCTCTGGCAAAGTTGCAATAAATACTTTAATAAGGCTTCCTTTGTTCTAGTAAAAACGTAAAACACTCGTTGAATACTTTGCTAAACATGGTAAGACGCGGAAAATCAAAGCTAAAAAGAACAAAACTTAACCTAACGAGTAATAAATCATGCTTCTGAATGTATATTCATTCTTAACCAAGCTAAACAGCTGCTAGATTATTTGCTCGACTTCTGAGCAGGAGAAAATTGTAGGATATTTTCTTTATGAGGAATCGTACAGACGCCTGCTGGTGCTTTCGGGCGCGGAAGGAGCGGAAGAAGAATACGCGGTAAGACCGCGAAGACAACGTCTTCAGTAGAACATTCAGCTGGGCGAGTCTCTCAAGCGCTACTCTAACGAGAATAATTTGTTAGGTTCCTTTCTGTAATAGAAAGGAACAAAGAAAGAAAGAAAGAAAGAAAGAAAGAAAGAAAGAAAGAAAGAAAGAAAGAAAGAAAGAAAGAAAGAAAGAAAGAAAGAAAGAAAGAAAGAAAGAAAGAAAGAAAGAAAGAAAGAAAGAAAGGTAGAGTTATCTGAAGAGGGTTTTTAGTGGCTGCCTGGTTATCCGCATGAGAGATTGCAATGTATGTTAATGAAAAAAAGAAAGTCGGTATAAATGCGCGTTTCCTCCAATAAATCAGCTGAGAGTAGCACTTGTCCCGTTCGTCTGCTGTTCTTCGTCTTTGCTGTAGCGCTACAAGTTTCCCCATTGACAATGTCTTAGTTATTTTCTGGCCCCGCTTCGATGAAATTATTTATTTTATTGCAATTTCGATGTTCTGAAACTCATGTCGGCACACGACGCGCGGTACAATACAATTTCTCAATGAACGAAGAATGCTGAAATAATGGAATATATGGGAAATATAGGTGTAGGCATAAGCTCTATTTTATGGATACGACGCGATAGCGGCCTGTCGTCCTCTACCATTACACGGACACTTATTAGCATACAGTCGGAAGATACCACTTTGCATGAAACACCGCACGACATAACGTATACACCTCCGTTTATTCATAAGTCATACAAGCATGCATGCTTGTGCGGCTTACAGTCGGTACCACGTCTGCTTCGAAAACCACATGCGTGCTGGAGACATTTGGCGACTTTTAAGTCGCATTGCATGCAATGCTCTAATCACTTTCGTTCCACGCATGAGCTCACTTAACGTGAGCGTTGTCATGTGTTTTGAATTCTCGCGCCAGGTTGAGTGCGGGGCTGTCATGACCCTGTAAACAAGTAAGGATTTTAGATCACGGCTAATACGACGACGACGACGACGACGACGCCGGATTTTTTGGGACACGGGTCTCTTATGCTGTCGCGTAAAAGGACAATATGAAACAAAAATTGGTGGTGGCTTCGCTTGGTTAAGCCTGGATATCAGAAGCGAAAAGCTTCCGGCGGCTCCGACCACCTGCGCCTCTCCTGTGACGTCACGTGGTCTGCGCATGCGCAGCTGTGGCTTTTATTGCGAAAGCAATACTACGCCAGGTCTAACCTCTCGTCGCTGTGTGTCGTGTCCGTGCCCGTGTCCATGACCGTGGTCCCCTGGCAAGAGCTGCCAACTTGGGTCTCTCGTTTCACATGGGACGGTTATGTCAGGCTCAGCCCACCGGGACCCTTGCATTTACGTTATACCCCTATAGACCACTAAGGCACGTTCATACAGAATGGTTAAAACGGGGCTTTAATATGTGTTTCTAACGACGAAGCACAAGCGAGACTCAGAGTTGACTAGCCTAGTGAAGCTTTTCGCTTCAAAAATAAATGGGAGAAATACTCTTAACCGTGCCTTTTATAGTGATATGTTACTTTAATACATTTCTCATGAAGCAAATTAAATATATATGATCGATAATCATACCGATGCGTTTGTCTCCGCTTTTGCACTGTCGCGTGTCATTAGCGCTGTCTCCGGCCATTTCGGTTATTTGGCAACGGCATCACCAAATAGTTGTCCAGGCTAGTGTTATGTTTACGGGCGCCAGCTCTCAAAGGAAGAGTTGATGTGGAGGAAATGAATGAATGAATGAATGAATGAATGAATGAATGAATGAATGAATGAATGAATGAATGAATGAAAGGCTTCAGCTGGACTCAGCGGGGAAATCTACCCAAGACAACTCAACGAGCAATTCAAAAATTGGTCCTTGTAGGATATCACTACAATTGATACATGGAATTGGGCATGTCTAGCTACATTTCATGGCTTATTCGAAATTTAACAGTAGAAATACTTTGGCAAATTTGAACGCTGATAAGTCTTGCTCGACTGAGGCCAGAAACAGCTTGGCCCATTCCCAAAATCGTGTGTTCTCGACACTGCCTTGGCCCACCCAGAAATTTGGGGGGCCCATCCGCAAAAATTTACTTTGCCCAATTCGAGAATTTAGCTGACACATACCCGAAACAGACTTAGCCAGTCCCAAAAATGGGCTTGGCCTGCCCCAAGAATTTGGGTAGCCCACCCCTGAAACTTACTCTACCCAATTCGAATATTAAGTTGACCCATGTCCGAAACCGACCTGGCCCAACCTCAGAATGGACTTAGCCCATCTCCCATATAGACTGGCCAACTCGAAAATTAATTTGACCCGCCATCAAAATCGGCATAAATGTGTATGGCAGTCGAGATTTGGGCGCATTCGTATATGCATGCATGTATTAGGACGGTTGGCGGAGCAAAACGGTCTTTCATTTTTTCATTCCCTTCCTGACGATGTTGTTTAGGCTTCAATCATTACCGAATGCTTTTCCTTTCATCATAATCAGTTTTCATTTGATAATTATTCCCACCTTCATGATAGTCGTGCGTTATGCGCCTGCAGCGACGCTTCTGGAACTACACCTTTACACGGCAAGCGAGTCACGCGTTTGAGACCCATGGCTTGTACAATGTAAACAAAGATAAACCTTTAAGGGAGTAAAAGGGGAGTGTAATGTCGTCTAGCGCACTCCCTATCAGAAACCAGATATACCACGCAAGCCCTGGCGTACATTTGCATAATTAAAAATGGGAAAAAGCTATGGTCAGCGAAGTAAGCACAGCCTCTCGCTGTTACAGATATTTTACCCCAGATTTCGATCTCCTCTAAATGCTAACCTCGAGATTTCTAGTACCGAGGTTAAATGTCTTCTGCGATTACTAATCGCGTGAAACGAATTATATTTTTTGGTGGTAATATGCCTCTGTTGCCAGGAGTATAGAGTTCTGTATATTTAGTGTGCGAAAATGTATTCTGAGTTCTGAAAAGAACACTCTGCTGCTATAGCGAGTGCGCTGGAGGACACTTTACTCCATTTTTACTCCATTATAGGGGTATTCGTGCTTAGAGTATAGGAATTTGCCCTTTTCGCTGTGTCCATTTCCGGGATCCAAGGGTTTTTGCTCTCTTTCAAAGCGTGGCACTTCCAGCGTCAATCTCGTCTAACTTACACAGCAGCGCGCGCCTGTTGTTGGCAACTGCGACGGGTTTCAGAGTCGTGTTTATCGACCTTCGCATGTCGCTGCTGGCGTTTCTCGTCCGGAGCTGTCGCAACACTTTCTCCACACACTCGTGAGAGCGGCATGGGGGGCGGCCGCCGATAAGCGCCGGGTACGGTCGCAGAAGGTGTGTGAAGCAGTAGCGGAACTTCCGAGTGGCCATCTCGACCGAGGGAAAGAATCTGTCGAGTCGGCTCAAGACCATTGTTGAACGGAGCTCGCATAAGCCAAGCATACAGTCGCTGCACAATTTGCATCGCACGTACGCCTTTCCAGAACGTGTCAATCTACAAAATCAGCAATAAGTTAGATAAAATAAATAACACCATGGTCTGGCTTATAAAATTTAGATTGAATTTTTAGGAATGTCTTGTTACATATGCATGTAGGAGGTCAAATGCTAAATTTTTCATCCGCTGGCTCACGCTTGAGATAGTCGGCGCTGTCAGCTCTCCTCGCGGGGCATTTGCGCTCGAACAACCCGAGGTTAGGGCTCTGTATAAGCGAGCTAACACACGAGGTTTCTTTATGTTTCTCTTGTTCGAGAGAATCTCCTCATTTTTGAGCGCCGCCGAGTGTTTCAGGACTAGGCGACAAAAAAAAAAAAAAAACAAAAAAAAAACCCGCTTGGACACACAACGTTTTACGTTAAATAGGAGCTGCCCCAGAGATGTCAGGCCCTGAAAGCCTGGATGCACTTAGCAGCTTTATACAATTAATTATAGCCGCTCAACTTATCAACCTGGTGTACTTATATGATATCTACAGGTATATCGACCAGTGTCGACATTCGTTCGATAATGACTTGAAATATCAACTCAGCGCCTCTTAAGCTTTAAGGAAATGATTAGTAATTACTCATTAACATCCAAACAAGCACAGCCATACGGCCACAAAATAAAGCTGTACAACGTTTCTAGAAACTTCTTATTTAAAGAAAATTCGTCCTGGTCCGAGTTTCGAATCCGGGACCCCCGCATTTCCGGGGCAGTCGCTCAACCAACTGAGCTAGCCAGGACGGCCAGCAGATCAGATGGTAGGACAAGAGCGAATTTATCAATAATTCGAAGTGGGAACGGTGTTGCTCGAATGCTTAGAGGAATCTCCCATGGTGAAGTTGGTTTGTAATAAGGGAGTAATTACTCATTGACATCCACACCCAAACGCAGTCATACGGCTACAAAGAAAAGCTGTATAGTATTCTCAGAAAAAAGAAAAATTCGGCCTGGACGATGGTCGAACACGCGTTTACATGTATGCTGTCAATCCAGGGTTTCGGCCACTTGAAGGCCGAGCCCTTCCTCCTTGGCTTTTGTCAACAGGCGGTGGTCCGTTGAGTGATAGCAGGCGCAGCTCACTTGACGTCGTGTGTGTTTTCAATGGGGCGCTGCGGAGAACCTGACGTCACCAAGCTTGCGAAGGGCGTGTCGTGACGAAACAGGAGAAGAGAGCGTATGGTTAGCCTCATCTGGCCGGCTGGCGCAACCATTTGATAAGCCATGACCGATTCCGGCCGCGGACGCTGCGTTATTCAGTAATGCGTCATGCCAATTCGTCAGACACGTGTCTACATGCCTATGTTTTAGCTCCTGCGATGTTCTTCTCAAGCGGAATAGACTCCGCAGTTGTTACTAAGCGCTCGCCTACTGAGTTCCCTCCCTCCCCCCATTTATCATTCGTCGGTTCAGCCTTGCGATGGCCCTTAACGTGAATGTTAGTGATCACTAGTTTGTGCTGCGACCTCGGAGATAGCCCGAGCGAGCGCATTTAAAGCATGGCCGCGGTTTGTTCCTTACACTTTCGCCTCCCTTTGAAGTGAACCGCAACGGTCGGAAACTCAAGTCGGCCGTTAAAGGACGGCGTCAGGGTAGAAATGGAGTTTCCCTTATCAGCAACGATTAGGTTCGCGAAGACCCCTTATTTAACGAAGTCGACATTGGCATAATGATCGCTTTGCCCTTTTACACATGTATAATGCTCCCCCTGTGGTGACTGTGACAATCGGCTCCTGAGCACTGCGCCTTTATTTCCCTCATAACCAATTATTAATAAGCACGGAAGGATTTCAGCCCCCAATTCTAGTAGCATTTAGGTGAACATGTTATGAAAAGTAGGTTTGCAGGATTTAATGTCCCACAGCTATTCAGGCTGTGATGGACGCCGCAGTGGAAAGTTCCTGAAATATCGACTATATACACCTGGAGTTCTTTAACTTGCACTGATAACGCACAATATACGGGCGCCTCGTTTTTCGCGTCCATCAAAAATTCGTAATGTACTGCGGGGCGGTACGTCATCAAACTTGAGATTCAATCTTTATTTTTCTTTCCAATGAAGCCAGGGAAATATAAAAATAAAAAAAGGAAACACTCGTGACGAAGCGCTTGATCACTGCTATTGTGCAGTTCTCAAGGGTGCGATGAATGGACAAGGTAGGCTGCAGTGTGACTGTGCATGGCTATACCGGAAAGCGATAGGGGACGTTTGTAGGCATTTTTGCCTCCTGCTTGTGTCGCTTGGCTGTGCAAATGCGCGATGCTTGCTGAATGTTGCGGAGGCGATAAACCACCCTGCACACGCTGAAGAAAAAACTAAACGACTTTTGGTTCAATGCCGTACACGAAGAAACGCTCGACCAGCGGCATGCATTTGTAACGCGAATTCAAAACTCAGAGTGGCCAGAAACTTACAACCGGCAAACTCATTGTTGTTTCCTCGTGGTCACCGTCACATTGCATACAGCTTTGTTCAACTGTCGCACGCGTCTGTGAACAACATAATAGCAATGCGCGAGCGCCTTGTCACGTTGCATTTTTTTTTAACGTTTCGCGGGCTTTCCTTGGAACGCAGTACAAAAATACAGCATAACACTACCGCGTAGCAGTTTAGAGATTCCTGACAGTGCTCTACCGCTTTGCGCATCACACTCGGTGTCTGCAATCAATGTTTAAAAAATGGGTAAGCAAACTTAACTTAGGTAGTTAAAGGTAAAATAACAAAGCCGGGATTACCCATAGGCTAGTGCCAATATCATGCATATGTTTCCATTAGCAACTGCTTGGCTTGGTTTATGAGGCTTAACGTCCCAAAGTGACTCAACTCAGGCTATGAGAGACGCCGTAGTGGTGGGCTCCTGAAATTTTGACCGCCTGGGGTTCTTTAACGTGCACTGACATCGCACAGCACACGGGTGCCTCGCTTTTCGCCTCCACCAAAAAACGGTCGCCATGGCAGGGGTCAGATCCCGCATCCTTGGGCATAGTAGTCGAGCGCCCTAACCACTGCACCACCACGGCGGGCCCAATTGCTGTTGATGTAAAAATTTTGGCTTAAGTTAATTGGGACCAAATATATAACATTTGCCATAGCCATGGGACGACTTCGTATATGGCCCTTGCGGTTCACTGTCTTTTGAATATCCGGTTAATGCGCGAGCGTGCTGGCCTTGGCGGCAGGTTACGTGCAGACGAGCCTCGTGATCCGGCTTTGTTACCAACACAGCAGAGGGAAACGCCTGCGACTCGTCTTTCGAGAAACGCGCGCGATTTTGAGAGTGGAGGACTTTTTTCCCCGAATCTCAGTGTCCCACACTATACTCCGGGGCTTGACCCTGATAACGGACAGTTCTTGGAGTCGGCCTCTTTCGGCCGAAACTGAGATAATTTCGGGGATGGCGTTATCCAGGCTCTTGTCTCGTTCACTAGCTCCCGTGCGCAGCTGAAATCGGACAAACTGAAAGCGCCGCGAGGCAAGACCGGGATGACGACGTCGTGTTTGCATCACTGTCTACCTCGTCTCTTCCTCATCGTCAACGCTACAGGGGCTATCTTGTCGTTAACGCATTGGGAACGCACCCGAGGGCTGCCTGCCTCTGGTATTCGCGCGATTCTCTTTCCTTCGGAAGGAGTGAGCGCAGAAGATGGCGGCAGTTGGCAATGATTGATTGCGTCGTCTGTCGACTCTGGGCTGTGTAGTGGGCAGCACTGAGGTTTGGCGGCTGCCGGATAAGATACGTCGGCCGACTCCGCGACGGGATCATCCATGGAGTACGACTCTCGTGGAGGAGGAGGACGAACAGGGCACATCGCGCGGGGCGTTTGGTTTCTGGCCGCGCCGTCAGCGGTCTTGTCGCTCGCTCTCGCGACAGACAAGCATGCGGAGGTGAATGTCCTCGTCGTATGCAACCACGGCCGGGGAATCCCCCAGGCGCTGACGTGGCAGTCCGCACCACTGATGACGTCACGCAGACTCAACGCGCACAGTACATCCGACTCTTCGTCTGCCGCTTTAAAGAGTGGAATACATGAAAAAAGGCCACCGGATCATGCTCTGAAACACTTTGTGGCTTTCTGTAGAGTCCTCGTAGCCTTTTCGCGTTTCTCTATAGATACGGGTTTTGCTTGTAGACGTTTTATACGCCGTAGTAGGTCATGTGTCTCTTAATGTCAACAGAACACACACCAGCATTATTCTTTTCACAACTACTTATACTTACCGCTGGTTGCGCTTGGGTGGATTTCAATGGTTGGTTTATGGGGTTTAACGTCCCAAAGAGACTCAGGCTATGAGAGACGCTTTAGTGGAGGACTTCGGAAATTTCGACCATCTGGGGTTCTTTAACATGTACTGATATCGCAATGCCTACGGACGCCACTCCGTTTCGCCTCCATCGAAACGCAGCAGCCGAGGCCGGGATTCGATCCCGCTTCCTTGGGCACAGTAGGGTGGATGTCAATGAGTAATACCTTCCTTATTAAGAATCTACTCCAGCTTGGGGGATTCCACTAAATATTAGACCAAAACCAATCTTACTTCGTGTTACTGATAAATTCGCTCTCGCCCTACCATTTGTTCTGCTGATAGTTAGCTCAGTTGTTAGAGAGACTGCCCCGGAAAGGCAGTGGTCCCGGGTTCAATCCTCCGACCAGGACGAATTTTTCCTTAACAGCGAGGTTTCTGAGAAAGCTGTAAACTTTTCCTTTGGGTGGATGGACGTAAATGAACAATTACTCTCTTATTAACTGCTTTAAACGGAACGATGGTTGGTTTGTGGGGTTTAACGTCCCAAAGAGACTCAGGCTATGAGAGACGCCGTAGTGAAGGACTCCGGAAATTTTGACTACCTGGGGTTCTTTAACGTGCACTGACATCGCACAGCACACGGGCGCCTTGCTTTTCGCCTCCATCGAAAAGCGGCCGCCGAGGCCGGGATTCAATCCCGCGTCCTTGGGAACAGTAGTCGAGCGCCGTAACCACTGCGCCACCCCGGCGGGGTGCTAAACGGAACTATAGGTATCTCCTTGGTATCATCTTTGAAATATTTAGGTATTATAACTTCCAGCGTTCTTACATGATTTTCTCACATTAGACCTGTTACTAAGAATGCTTACTGCACCCTTGAATTCTTTCGACGCAACTGTAGGTCAGGCACCTTCTTCCGTAAAACGGCTGGCCTACGTAACTCTTGTAAGGCCCAAACTGGAGTGTGCCTGAGCTTTGCGGGACTCGCATCCTCAAAACCTAATATTTACGATTGAATGAACCCGATACCGTGCACCTAGATTTATCTACTTTAAATACCCCCGCGATGCTAGCGTCACCAATCTCAAAGTTAATACCGGTCTGCCAAGCTTATTACAAACACATCGTAAAATATCTAGCTTCTGTTTGTTTTATACATTTTATCACGCGCCTTATTACCTAGCACTGTAGTCATCACGCCGATTCACCGGACATTCAGTCGCATCAGTCACACCTTGGCTGTTTATCCGCCACATCCCCGAACAACAAAGCATCTCAACTCTTTTTTCTTGAGTACAGCCATCGACTGGAACTGTCTTCCTGGTGGCATCATCCTTCATCCTAATCCAAGCCTCGCTAAAGCCGCCATTGAAAACTTTTTCTGTTAATCCTGTCAAGTCCACCCTTCATGCAGAACCCCTTGCTGTATTTCGGTTATTGAAAATAAATAAATAAATTCAGTCCCAGAGAAAAGCAGTTACGAAGAGGAACGGGCATATATGAACGGCTCCTGTTACTTATAAGCGAAATTCTGTTCGCAAGTGATTTTTATTTTTTAGGTACAATTATACCGCACAGACCAAATATGGTTTGATGTTTAGCTCCTTTAATTCACATATATGGTTTTTAGGTTCTGTATGCGCAATGTCATTTTTATGTTTTATGTATCTTCTCCATAGACCCTATCATATGATGATATCTTTCTGAAGCTCGCCTCGCACGAGTCGCTTTCCCGTGTCATGCTCCGCGACCAGAAATGCCTCAGCAACAGGGCAAGGTTCCTTCATGAGGCCTGGAGCAGCCTGACCGGTGTCTCTTTTCCTGTCGAATCAGCTGGCTGCGATACGTACGCGTCGGTCGCTGACAGCGCGCTGAACCGTGGCTATCGAACCCAGCAGCACCGCTTCCCTGCAGACTTAGCGCAGATAGGCGAGAAGGCATCGCACGATGTGACCACTCACGTGTGTGCCAGGACGATTCACTTTCACCTCTAGCTCTCCTTCGGCAGTGCCGTTTTCAGAGAGATAGGCTGTGCTATGCAGTGTCTGTGAATTCATCACGTTCCGTTGCTCGCTGTTTTGTAACTTGTAATGCACATTCAGTAACCCGTTACCCTTGATATAGCGTACCTACATCATTTGATTATTACCGCATGCCACTGCATAAGATATCAGTGGATACCAGCAAACTGTGGCATTATAGCCAATGGAAAAAGAGAAAAAAGCTCGTAAAGGTCACCAACATCAGAAATATATTCGGACCTTCTTCGCAAAATCTTATGCATCCCAACTGGCTAAAAGATTTGCTTTCGAAGAAAAGTATCGGCTCTGGAGCTTGTCAACACATCACTACCAATTCCTTCACTCAGTAGGCCCACATCTAAGGTCAAGATTCTCTCACAGATTTCCTCGCTATCTGGAGACTCTGTACTACCGACTTCGCTTGAACTGCGCCTTTACAAACGACTTGCGATATGGTTGGGTCAGACAAGCAGTCCGCACTGCGAGAACTGTGGCGCAATATAAATTGTACATCATATCTTGCTTGAGCGCCCTGCGTATGCTGGCGAGCGTGCTTACTATGAACATTTCATGGAGAAGTTCTCCCTAGTGTCTCTAACACTGGACAGTATTTTAGATCTCTTGATCTGCCCTAGGCAGCAGAGACAAGCAATGAATTTTCTGTTTGAATATTTAAAAGATTTTGGGCTTCTTGACACGCTATAGTTTCGCGCATTTTTCAAGCTATGAACTTTGTGCGCTTGCCGGTCACTGTCACGCATTTTTCACGTTTGAAGTTTGTAAGCTCATTTGTAGGATCATGCATCTCATCACTTCATTGCTTAACATTACTCGATGATGAACTTTATTAGTACGCATTTAATGGTCGCATTCTATCTCCCCTTACTTTTATTTATTTTGTTTTCAACACCTCTTTGATTCCGCCTTTCTCTCCACAATTCCCTTTCCTACGCAGACTAGCATGTCAGCGAATCCTAAATGCCGACTAAATTCTCCACTTTTCATTAAATAGTTCGCTCTCTCTCTCACACATTACTGCTTGCCTATTGTCAACGATCATTGATCGCCTCTCATCACGTCAAATCGGCGACAGAATAAGGTTTGTCGGTTTTGTCTCCTCAATAAAACTAGTAAACTTGTCCTGGGCTTCCAACAACTTGCTCTGTAGAACAAACAAATAAACAAAAAAGGAAAATAACAGACGGTCAATGAGATTTCATGCGGCACAGAGGCGTGAGCGGTTCTTTATTAACCCCCATCATTCATCGTGCAGAAGTACGGAGACAGGAGTAGACCGCTCTACACACGTCTGCCGGCTTTCACGTGCGAAGGAGAGATGGGCGCCAGTTGCCCCTCCGACCGACCATGACACATGCCAGCTATCACCTGCCAGAAGCATGCTCACGATTTTTCGAGACTCCAACACATTACGTCCAAGACCACCCGACATATAAGAGACACGCTTCGACAATGCTGTACGAACGTGACTGCGTAAACTAGGAGTAGCACGTGTCTGAATTAGGGTTCAAGGAACCCAGAGGGTTCGATTGCCATGTCAACCTCTCATCAAAAAGGAGGAGAAGCCCCGGATTAACCGCACCTGCTAAACATGACCATGTCACGTGGTCACGTGACGTCACACAACCTGTCGACCAATCCGGGCCCTGTCATGTCAACTGTCACCTGTGTGATGAATGCTGGGGAGTTTTCGAGGTTGCGATCCTAGTGCCGCACTGTCCACGCGTTTCCCGCGTTTCATCCTTCGCGCGATTCACGTTCATGCATCACAAACTAACCCCTCATCATCGCACGCTGTTTGAACAGCGAACAGCCACAGGATAAATAAATAAATAAATAAATAAATAAATAAATAAATAAATAAATAAATAAATAAATAAATAAATAAATAAATAAATAAATAAATAAATAAATAAATAAATAAATAGCTCATTGTAATCACATGAAAACAATAAGTCAAGACAGAATGAAATGGGCTAAGAGTGACATACGTATAACAACAGACGTGGACCCCAAGATTGCACACATGGCTCCCCGACCGATTGGCAACAAGTGTTTCGACTATGAGCCTTGCTTATCAGTGTTATCACGCATGTCCGGTGGACCCATGGCGACGATGAAGTGTGAAAGGCTAGACCTCCCCGCGTAGCTGCCACCGATAAGCTTCACTTTTGGTTCAACAAAAGGAAGTCCGCCATTCAGAACGGAGATAACAATCGCGTACACCGTGAAGACACAGATGCGCCGGTTGTGAGTAAAGGCTCCCAAGGGTGACTCATACGCTGAGGCCACATACACCTCGCGGCAGCGATGTGACGTCACTGGTCAGAAAGCTGGGTGTCACAGCACCCCTTCCTCGCAATTATCGTTCGAGGACGCGATAAGGCTGATACAAAGACGGGAAACTGGTGTTCTCTAGAGGGTTTATAAAGAGCGCCGAACATGCCTGAACCTAGAGTTGCGACCGCTTGCATCAACGTCAAGTGGCCTGCACCATGCAGGGAAGTCAGGCCACCTCTTTTCACAATGAACGTGCGGAGCGAGATGCTCTTGCTCGCTGTGAGAAAACCGACTGCCACAGTGCGAAATCTATACTCTAAGCGCGCTCAGCAATCAGCGCCACCGCGCACTAAGATGCATACATTTTGACTAGAAGACATTAAATGGACACAAGTATAACACTGGCGGTCGATGGCTGAGCGGATAAATCAGTCATGTTCTGACAGCATGTCATGGTGAGATAGCGCAAGCACCAACTACTGAAGAGTATTATAGTACGTATAGGTGTTATCTTACAAAACCAGAAAGAGTTCAAACTGACCTCATGTACACAGCTCTTCGAGTGACCGTGTCTAGCAGAACGTTCTCCTGGTCTAGCTGAGTGATTTTAAAGAGGTTTAAGACTGCGCTAGAAGGGCGTGTGCGATAGGGATAGAAATATATACAACATCTCTGGCAGCCCGAGAGATTGTCAAATCGTCTGACAGAATAATCTTTCTAAATATCCTGCGACGATAAACACCTCTTCTACCTACTACATAACCACAAAGCCTGCATATGGGTTTACACTGCCGCTAAACAAAATTATTTGACGTCAAATTGCACGAAACCAGAACATCGCAAAGATCGCCAAAAGGCAGTGCCTCGTTGTCATTGTTCAAATTACCAGACCGGAGCATGTTGGCCGCCTGCAATCTGCTTGGTCTTGCGCATGAAGCTTCTTTTTTTTTTTTTTTTTTTTTTTTTCATTGAGGCGCACGTACATATATAGTCACGCTTCGCTACTACAGTTTTTGGTTTACAAATGCATCCCGTTTCAGATACTTAAATGATGAGTTTCTTTTTTTCTTACAGAATAATTGCACTATATAGCCAGACTTCTTAATAATAAATGCGACATACAGGGGAAGAAACGAGCACTGCAGGAGGTCATTCGCTAACTTAATCATTGTGATAAGAAAGTAATCACTCATTGACATCCACCCAAGCGCAGCCATAGGGCGACAAAGGAAAGCTATACAGCTTTCTCAGAAACTTTATAGTTAAAGAAAAATACGCCCTGGTCCGGAAGCCGTACCCGGGACCACAGCTTTTTCAGGGCAGTCGCTCTACCAACTGAGCTAACCAGGATGGGCAGCAGATCAGATGGTATAGGCGAGAGCGAACTGATCAATAGCTCAACGGTGTTTGCCAATGAGTAATTACTCCCTTATTACAAATATACTCCACCTTGGGGGATTCCTCTAAATATTCGACCAAACCCAATCATTACGCAACATTTATACTCTCAGTGCACACGGATTTGCGCTCGACTGCGACAGAATACAGTTGGTAATCTTTATGTGTGCAAATTTTTAGGACATGTCCCAACATCGTGTTTTCTCATATTTTTACATTTTCACCAAGATAAAGAAATTTAGACAGTGCTGCAGAGTATACAAAGTAAGCGTACAATTGAACCTAAAATTCAGTTGGACTAAACGCCTGATAATTCGAATGACGACCATGTATCTATTAAGCAGACAATTGAAGGAGAAATGAGGGGCTCGTTATTATAGAATTTAAAACAGCCAACAGTCTACGAGTCTGAGGTTAACGTTGGTTTTTTTTTTTTTTTTTTTTTTTTTTGCATGTTTAGTTGTTGGTATCGATAAGAATTAGTCTTAGGGTGATTTTAGGGATAAATAATATTAAACGCAAAGCAGAAGGAAAAATAGTGCGTATTTGCGTCTTTTATTCAAGTATTATCTGGTTCTGTTCCGATGCAGTTCACAATCAGAATAATGCAGATCATAGATTACCTTACGGCATAGCGTTATACAGAGCGGTACTGTGGGCACGTTCAGCCGAGACGCGATTTCACCGCAGATGTAGCGTTTATTTTCGTTTGTGGAGAGTCAGATTGAAAAAAAGTGCACATGCAGAGGAATAGGCTTATCGTATAAGATAAAGGGAAAAATCAATTTTCCATATTTGTCGCGTTGAAAAACCTGGTAAACCAGGGCAAGTAACGTCAAATTTTAATAAGACATTAGAGCATTCATCAAGGAAAAGATCCGGAGTGGTTAAGCAATTCGCCGATTGGTCAAGACCCGGCGTGGTTATATACTCGCGCAATTATCTGACTTGCCGAGACAGAGGTGATGTTATATGGCCACCTGACGTCACCAGGTTATAAACCCTGAATCAAAATAAATTACTAATAGGGTGTTTTATGACGACTAGCGGCATTCGAAGACTCCACGTCGGCGCGCACATGTCAGTTTCGCTCGCCGCATACCACTAGACCACTGCATCATGGCTGCTGTTTTTATTAATTATTCATTGTTTGCCTTAGCATACACCTCTCCGCGTTTTTTTTTTTTTTTTTTGAACTTCCAGTCTTTAGTGATGCCATTTGGATGTATTGCAGCAACTTTCATTGATGCTAAAGTGAGTTCAAAATTAACAGCACACGGGAACTTACTGGGATATTTAAAACGAGCAATACTAATTATAACACGTCGCATTTTTTTCGTGACAAACCTGGCACGGCGTACTACCCGCTCTTTTCACACACGAGAGAAACAAAGAAACAGACAAAAAAAAACGGGTGGGCGGGTGTACCTATGCACCCCAGAGAGCCCTTTGCGAAGAGACGCCACTTAGCGCATACATGTAGCTGTGTACCTGCGGATTAACTCGTGAGGCGACGAAATCTGCGAACTCCTCGTTTTGCGAGCTGGGAGGCTGAAGCTCGTTGTTGGCCTGCAAGGAAAGCACGTTTGAACAGAAAGTAAAACAAAAATGAATAAGGAGAAGCCTCGTTTCAGCGAAATCTATCTGCGCCGATATTCCGTCTGAAAACAAGTAAACATATGAAAATCATATCTTCTATGGTTTGTACGTAGTACTCAGTGCTAAAGACCTGTGGCATGTTGGAAATGAAATGTTGAAAATGAAGGTTGGTATAGCGCGAAAACACGACGTAGGTAGCCATACTTTGACGTTCCCTTATGATATTTATGTAATGTCTGAGCGTGCACACGCAGCGACGCGTCAAGAACAGTCATGAAATGACGTCAGTCGTCCTCGTTCATATACCGATACAGAACGCATCCTATAGGAGGTGAAAAGTAAGCGAGAAATATTGCTGAGAATAAGGCTCCTCTTCCTGCAGATGCGTGACTCGAAGTTGGCATCTTTCCCGATTCACAGCGTAGCGGTTGTAACTCCATGGGCCTCCAGCAGCTCTAAATTTAGCAAAGGAACCACGGCTGAATAACGATGGATAAAGAAACTTTTTCCTTCCCGCTATATGATTGAGTTTCATTGTTGCAACTGTGAGTTCCGTCAAGACCCCGTGCCTGTACCAGCGAAACAACCTGCCAGAATGATTATTGTCATGCGCGTGGCCACAATTAAGGAAGTAGAACTATTGCTTAAGAAACGGGTGTAAGTAAAAACTTCCCCGAAAGGAAAAGAAAAAAAAAAAAAACGCCCCCGGAATAAGCAGGCTCATGAGGAAGCGGTCCCTAGGAAAAAACTCCCCCAAGCCAAAATTTGTCATAAGAATGGATCGTTTATGAAATCACTTTGCTAAAACATTGTCTAATTTCAGTTTCCTGTCTTTTTAAGCACTTAATAAGATAGGTCTCATCTTCTGAGTAATATTGCTACTTAAGAGACGTACAATCGGCTGGTTGAACTAATAGTTTTCGAGAACCGCCCACGGCAGGAGGGGTCGAAGACCCTCGCAGATGTTCTGGTGACGGGCGTCAACCCTTTCACTGGCGACATGCAGTGAAAAATTCTTGCCACATGGTTATGGAGATGCTGTTCTAGAGACAACATGCTCAGCTAGAGACAAATGCAGCCAATCATTGTTCTCTCAATAAAATCTGATCTGCTCCTTATAAGGGCAAGTTGACGTTTCTCCGACAGCAAAATATTTTTTGAATTTTAAGAAATTGAATTACTTTCGCCACCAATTACTGCCCCAATGTAATTTATTACAGTACTAAATTGCTAAACCAGAAGTTAATTCGTTACGTTAACTCAATATTACAGGGAAAAATAGTTGTATTACTGTATTTGAAATACACGATCCCATTACTGCGATGCCAGGTCAACTTCAGTTTGGTCACAGCGTGACTGCGCATCATACATTGTCATTTAGAATATCCTCCGCAACATAGACATGGGATCTAAAAGTCCCTTCTGACTAAAGCCCACCTGGGCAATATCGGCTTTGGGCAAAATGAGAATATGCTATTGTACTGCGTCACGACATACTACGGCGCTGGTGCCGTTTGCCCTCACAGTTATTCCTGTGGAAAAATGCATCACATGTTTTTTTTTCTTCCGCATCACAAGGGCTACGCTCGTCAGTCACTATCCCTAATTAACGGTGAGGGATTTCCAATCAAACCTTTTTTTCATTTTACAAGCCTCGTGTCACACGTGCATCCCTCATAGCCTGAGCCGGTTCGTCACGTTGAAAACACCGTGTCGAGATCGATCTGGCCACGATAAGTCTCGCGCGGTTTTTAGGCTAAAACGTCAGTGTATATGACGAAAAACTCCAACCCTGTCAATGGCAACCTACACTATATTGTCGGACGGCCACCCGCCAACGACAAGCCACCTTATGCTAGCGATTTGTAAAGCGCGTGATTTAACTTGAACACAGTTTTGAATTCGGGCAGTGGTGGCTTGAACCGGTTTCATCTCTCACTGCGCGGCGTGTTCTCAGCAGATTCAGATGGATGGATATATTCCTCATTGCATCCCAAACTGCGTAGTATATGCTTATAGTAAGTACTTAAGGGCGAAACAGTTGGCGTGCCGCGCATTTTGCGTTGGCGCCGCTGGTCGCTGGTTTCGCTACCACCGCTGGACCATCCTCGCTCATTGAGGCCGGTCGTTCAATTCAGCGCCCCGTCGTCGTGTGCGGGTCAGGCCGCGTGATCCCCTAAACTCGCCGAGACGGAGGAGCTGCACAGTACACAGCTCCAAGGACGGCTCCCGGGCACGTCTGCGGATAAGAAGGGAGGCAGTGGGGCACTCCCTTTCTGCCACGCAACGACGGAGTTCGGGCGAGCGCTCGTGGCAGTGACCCGCTTTTCCCCCCCTGCCTTCGCTCATGTGAGTGTGTCAGATCTGATGGGCTTGCACCGGCGCCGACTTCGCACCGGGGCCTAGTCATCACTCTTGTGTCCCAGAAACTCGTGGTCGTGGCACAATATAACCAGCATTCAAGACGTGCTGAAAGAAACGACACTGGGCGATATTATGCAATGGGCGAGTCATGTGGCAAAAGACTGGCCTCTACGATCTCCACCTATAGCGGTGACCTCGTTGCGGACGCGCTGTTTGACGACTTCCATCCGATATCTGACCCCGGACCCCGGATACCTGGCCCTGTCTAAGAGAGTGATTGGCTGCTTCTTGAAGAACTAATAGTTACGGTTGAGCATAGGTAATCCTCCAAAACGACTAACTCGCACCTGTGCCCCACCTGGAATGTTCTGCCTCATAGCATGGTATAGTGCGGAGTGCAATTTCCGCGGCCCACTTTGGCGTCGAGAGAAGACAAAACAAGTGGCTGTCATGAAGGCTCCCTCCGTAGATTTTGCGCTGTTGGCATGTCTCAAGCACCTTTGAATGGCGGTGCATTTTCACTGTCGCTGAATGTAATTTCTTTCTTTCAAGATACTGATAACTATAGCGTGCTCCTGGAAACCATTTAATCAGGCCCGATGCAGAGCCGGCCAAAACCAGAAATCCCTGCCAAACCACGTTCTAGTGTATTGCGTTTGTCGTTTTCGTAAACATGCCCGTGAACGTGCCCTAGCTTCTTTCCTTTCGCGCACGCAAAATTCGGCCAATAGTCTTTTTTTTTCTTTTTTTTTTAAATACGACAGCATTAAGAGCCTCCTCGGATAAAAAACACAGCGTCCGGCGCCAGTCATGAAATTTTCTGATTGGTCGTGAGGTCATAAGACCACGTGACATGACCAAGGACGGTAATGGGGTCGACGTCAGTCGGCAGCTGTGCTTGGTTATGTGCGGACATGTCTATAGGATATTCCGCGTGCCTGTTAGAATTGAGCCATTTTCAATGCCATCTACAGCCCTGGCAGATCCCCGCAAGGCCGTGTAGACTTCATATTAATTCTACCGCATTTTTAACACGTCGCGTAATTGTGTCTCCACTCATTGTTTTTTTTTTTTTTTTTTTTTTTTTTTTTTTTTTTTTTTTTTTGCTGTTACGCAAGATAATCCGCGACGAATGGTGTGTAGTCAAAATACTACTGGAATGGACCAAGATAGCTTGTTGCGTGCGTGAGATGAAATATTCTTTGATACTTTTGTACTGATCAAAAAACTTTGGGTGACGCTATAGATAAGGTTCATATGCCGAATGGATTGAGCGCGCCGCAGCACAGATCACAAGACGCAGCCTTCCCAGCAATTTAAGAAACGTCGTCGTTAGTCATTACACACCTGAGAAATCTCCGATGGCACTGTACTCGTCCTTAACGAGGCGCGCTGAAACGCAAGAAACGCGTAGAACTTGCGTTGCTTTTCCTCTTGTCGATAACACTCTTTGTGGCCAACGCTATTAAAGTGAGGTTCCCTTTGCGACGCTGACAAAACAGCATATCTTTGTGCCATTATGAAACGGCAGCCCTCCAGTCGAAGCTGTCGACTCCGGGAAGGGCTTAGTATTTCCCAGTGAAACTTCAGAGGGAGTTTCACGGCCAGCAACAATGCTATCAAGCGTCTCTCACAGCCTGAGTTGCTTTGGGACGGTAAACCCCACAAAACATCACCAATAATCCTATCAAGAGAAGCGGATTTGCAGCATGCGAAGGCGCTTGGTATCGACACATATATTTTTGTCTGTGGTTCGCCATTTGCCTTCGACGTGCTGTACAGCTATGTCTTATTAGAAAGGCAGGTAAGGAGCATACACCTTTTCCAAGACGATCACTGAGTGTGTGATTGCCTCGCCCCACCTCCGCCACGGGTCGACTTGGTACTGCACTACTTCCGGGACCGGCCCAGTGACTCCCCCAAAGGGGGGAGAACAATCACAATTAAAAAAAACAGAAAAACTTCTGTTTTTTTTCTAGACTCTTTTTTTTTTTTTTTTTTTTGGTAGTTCGTCTTGTGGATCTTTGGCAGGACCCTTAGTTCTTCTGAGCCTGCAGATATCTTTCCGTTCCCTCTCTTCCGTACATGGTGTAGCCATTTTTCGCGCTCTTTTATTTCAGACCGGAGTGTTTTCTTTTTTTAATTCATCCGTGTGGCTGTGAGCGCTGCCCGCCGTCGTCTAACCTGCTTACCTCGAGGTGCCATGATCGAATCTGGGCGGCGGCATTTTGTAACTGAAAGCGAAATTTCTAACGATATATGCGAAGCAACTACAGCACGTCAAAAAAAAGAGAGAGAGAGAAAAAAAGAGGGGGACGAGTTTAGAAATTCATCCGAAGCTTCATTCATCCGCCTCATTCTCTCTGCTTCTTTCGCTCCATTGTTTTTTCCTTCACGATCTGTTCAGTTCTGTCATCCGCTAAAAGTGCAAATGTTCCTGTCTCTTCTCCTCACAAATAAGATTTCTTTTTTTTTTCTTTTTTTTTTTTAACGGACGTGTGCTCCGGTGTAGTCACAACAGCGGCAAATTTGCATGGCCGATAGAAAAAAAGTACCCAAGATTGGTTTGATCTTTTAAAAAATGGAACATCCTTCTGCTACTAAGAATTTTTTTGAAGTGATCCATTTTTTAAAAGATCAAACCAATCTTGGGTACTTTTTTTCTATTGACGTAGAGGATTTGTTCTATTCGGTGCCGCATTTAGAATTGCATGGCCGACCAGCGTCTTACGGAGTGAAAAGAGGAACTGGAAAATGAATAAATGTACGGAACAATGGCCGCATGCAGGTACGAGGGAACCCACCATGGAATGCATATCGAGCTGGCAGTTTCCGTCCGTGCCACGGCATTGTATTTCCGACGCCAGCGAGTGGCGCGCGTTTTTTCCCGCGCGGATGTACCGAGCGGAGGCGAGCTGCCTCGCTCGCGCTATGCGGTAACGTGTAGGAGCAAACACACGCACAAAAAAAAAAAAAAAAAAAAAAAAAACCAGATGGCTCCCAGCGCGTTCCATCCTATGTCACTAACGTCTTCCGGTCCGCTTTCCAAGGCTCTGTGGGAACAGGCTCGATATCCGGTCCGCATGCATACAGGCCGAACACGCGCAACACGTGAGATGCTCTGCGTCACCCTGCCCAGATGCGGGTAAAATTCGAAGCCACGTGGGCGAGGACTGGAAGGAGAAGCTGATGCCGATTTGGTCTCTCGTGTGGCCAGATTGCTGGCTCATAGCTCCCGTCAGTTTTGCGCCGGACTGCGAAAACAGTCGGACCGGATGCAATACCAGATGATATACGTATGCGCGTTAACGAACTATACTAGGATTTGTGATCGCATTTTTCGCGCCATATTTTGGAGCCGTTTCGCACATTTGCGAATACCTACAGGAGCGCTATCTCGATATGTTATTTGCAGAGTTGTACGTAACTGATTTACTTTTAATCGATTACTTTTAATTAATTAATTACGTTTCGCGCAATTTTGTCATTCAATTGATTACATTTTCACACAGTAACGTTTAGGCTAATTAAATTACGCTTCTTCCGTTATTGATGACTGGTAGTCAATTATTCTTCGAAAAAAAAAAAAAAAAAAGGCAACACGGAAGAGATTTCTATGAGAATGTACGTTAAATTTTTCGTCCGCACGGCGATCGCATTGCTGCCTGAGCATGCAGGCTGTCGATGGACGACGTCAGGACGTCCACCAGCTTTTGGCCGAAGGATCGAACCTGTCTTACTATGTGAACGATACCACACCAAAATCGGCGTCTGATGTTCCAACATTATGAAAATATCTAGAGGCATTCTTTTTTTAGGTTTTTCAATGGCCTTCTCACACCCCCAAAGAAGTGCGGTGCTTCGTAGAGGACATAAAAATTGGCATCAAAGTATTGCGTAACTACGAGTGGAGGCGTAAGGTGCTCGTAGTCTCTTTATTTCTTGACTGATACTGCGATATTTTACAATACTTTAACATGGCGCGGCGCACAATATAAAAGCACATAAATGTTGGAAACAACAAAATGGCGATATTAAATGTAAAAAAAAAGCACAATTGTGAAAGTACGAGCGCAACATGGGAATGCATACCGGCACAAAATGTATGTTTGCAATAATATTTAAAACATATCATTGTCTTTTGCTACACCGAGAGGAAAATGATATAATATTGAATGCGTCAATAGTTTTCAGACTTTTCATTAAATAAAAAAGAAAAAAAATTAAAGAGCACTGCATGATCTGCATTGGAGTAATGCGAAAGCACGGATGCTGCTGTTGGTTGCTTCTAGTTCCCTTCACTTCACTTCTTGATTACCCATTTTTTGTCTTTGGCACTTTCAAATTGCACGCCAATCCCTTCCTAGGCCCTTTTTCGGCTCTACTTCCGGTTGCGTGACGTCACATCCTTGAGGTCACATTTATTCACTTCTTGCTTACTCATTTTAGTCTTCTGTACTTTCAAATTGCGCGCCAATCCTTTCCTCTGCCCTTTTTTGGCCCGACTTCAGGTTGTGTGACTTCAGGTTATGTGACGTCACATCTTTGACGTCATCTTAATTGACTGACTTAATTAACTATTTTAGTAGTTGATACATTCAAATGGGGCGCCAAGCCATTGGCTTTTCCATTTTTGCCTTTGCTTTTACATTTACTGCCTCTAATTAATTACCTAATTAACTTATTGGACTAATTTTTTTCGGAGACAACATTATGTCACCACTAATTAACCGCTACCACTTCTCAATTACTGCAGACACGATTTTGCTAACGTGTCCTGCGGACGCGATCTGCGGAGAGAAATCTGTGAACATAGCGAAGTAATGCTTTCGCATTAATAAATATACGACAGACGTGTTGTCCGTGAGGGATTGAAAGCAAACCGCCTTGAGTGATAAAAGAAAAGTGATAAATTGCAGCTATATGAGTACATAAACCGCATTTCTTTTCTTTTTAATTCTGTATTAGCAATGCCAGATTTAGTCATTTTTAATGAAATGATCCCACATTATGACAACATATTCTAACATGGAGCGATTAATGGTGTTATATGAACGGGAACGTACTCTGGAGACCTGAGCTCTAGAGCACGTTGGAGTAAAAAGGGTTCACGCAGGGCGTTAGCTACGACGTAGTCACCGTGCTATGCCCAGAAGATGTTATCGCAGATTCGAAGGCCAATGTACTAGAAGGTATAAAGTTCAGAATTTTTTTTTATTACAATAGTTAACTAGAAAAGACATTTTTTTCGGAGTTATACGCATGAACACTGTTTCATCATATTAACACACGTTTGCCACTGGTTACATCATTTTATTACCTCGAAGAAATCTTTATTTTTACCGCAATTGATCCTGAGTAGCATTGATCTTTTTATGCAACACACCCTCGTCAGCGTACAATGTAGTAGAAAGAAAGATTTTGGTGACAATATCTTTAATAAAAATCAAGAAAAACATGCGGCCTAAGAACAGACCCTTGGGGACGCCGGAATGAGGAAACACATTAAGGAGAATTATTTGCTACCACAAACTGACGAAGTTTCTTTAAGTGAGTTGCAATCCATGCTAGTCGCTAATTGCCATCTTTTAGTTCGTTACCTAGTTTGTAAAGAAGCTAGTTATGCGAAACTTTATCAAATGCTTATAAAGTCCACAAATATAGCATCTATTTGCTTTCCTTCATTGACTGCCTGCGTAAAATTTTATAAATTGTACTAGTTGAACAGCGGTGGAAAATCCTCGGCTAAAGCCGTGCTGCGCATGAGTTAGGGACCCGTTTTGTTCAAGAAAATCTGCTACATGTTTATGAAGCTCTAAAACTTTGCACTCTGCAGAGGTTAATGAAATCAGACGCTAATTCAGATTAGGTATTCTGTCTCCAGATTTATGAATTGATTTAATTCCGGCCGGTCTCTTGTCATCCGGTAATATGAGCATCTAATTCAAGACATGTTAAACAAGATGCATAAATACTTGGAACACCGCTCTGCACAACGCTTTATAAAAGCATTCGGAATGTCATCTGGTCTGGGGGATTTTTTTACGTTAAGCTTCAACAATACATTGAGAGCACCTGCCCCGGAAATAACAATTTCTGAAATTAAGGGATGTGAAATAGGAAAGAAGAGAGCCGTCATCCTGCGTAAATACCGATTTGAAAGCCATGGACACCAAACGGTCATGACGCTCACGCATGGTACGTATTTGGTTTAAATGTATCACGTGATTGTGAGGCTGGAGTTATGTGCCTCCAGAATTTCTCACGGGAAGATAGTTGAGCTGAAAAACATCTTTCCTTCTCATGGAAGATAATGCCGCGAAACCTTCAAAACAGTATTTGTTGTTTTTAACAGCCGCCGGCATACAGGCTTATCACTCTGATACTGGACCGCGTATCAGTTCCGTAATCTTTGTTTGTTAATGCTCGATGTCGCGAGTCACACCTTTATCAGTTTTGTTGTAGCGCAAGATGCACCGAGATCTGTCTCGAAGGTTCCGGCCACTTGGGTGTCTTTCCACAATGTTCCAGCCCGTGCTGGTAGCTGTTTGCGACGTTATCTAGATTGTTCTGTGCAGCCTTTAAATTGAGCGTTGCCGAGTGTGACGAGCATTCTTTGTCCGACGACCGACGAGCGCGTTTGTTGCTATCGCCGCCGCCGAGTTGCTTAGTTCTTTAGCGGGCGCAAGTCAGCCCAAATAGTTTCTTCAGTGCAATCATCGACCCTTCATTTGTGTCGTCGACCTCGTCACCACTACGTGACAATATACTGCATTAGAGTTTCTTATTTTTCATCAATGATTGTTTGGGAACAGCTTCCTACTCATTTTTATTGCTGATAATTTTTTTTTTAGTTTTCGTTGTGGGTGCAATCTCTCTCGTTTGTTCCTTGAGTTACATTTTGAAAACTTTATTGTTATTTCCAGAGCAAAGCGTTTGTTGCACTGAAAGCCGAAAGCTTTTTTTTTTTTATAAAGAAAAGAAGAGGCATAAGTCATTCACGTTGCCACTAAAATTGCTAAATGTGTCACTACATATGTCAAGTGTATCAAACTGTTTTTTTTTTTATCATGTGCGCGAAAAAAGAAATTAGGAAAGAAACTGACATATCTCGGCGATCAAATTATGTCAGTAAAACAGCTTTGTGATCAGAAATACCAGTTGTTACATAACATTCAACATTTTATTTTAGAGCACCATTTACAGAGGAAGATACCTATGAATAAATGAACCCGAACTATTGTGAACGCTAATAAAATCCTTAACTATCTGAATGCCCAAGACAATGAAATTGTCAAGCACAATTTGTTCAGTGGCGTAAGTAGAGAACGAATGCCCAGTCCACTCTGTTTTTGATAAATTAAAATTTCCCTCACCATTCCTTTTCCAATCTTTCTCTCCCGAATTCCCCTTCCTACACAGAGTAGCATGCCAGCGAAATCTAAAAGCTGGCAAAATTGTCTGTTTTTTCATTAAAGAGTCTCTTTCTCTCTCTCTCAAAATCACCAGTCAAGATTAGCCTATCATTAAGTTTTATATGGCGCTCTATACATTTTTCGATTCAGTAGCCGTTCCACGGATGAGATATAGGTGGCGTGTGTACGGCTTCTAAAATGTACAAAAATTCTTTTTGTAAAATTACATTGAGAGAGCATTCAGTGTAGAGGCTGATGTCTATCACTAGGCAATGTTGCGAAATCAGCGATGACAAATTTAGAAAACAACTGCTGAAAATTATCAGTTAAAAAAAATTCAAGCAAGCTAGACTAGCTTTTTTGCAGTTAGATTGAGTTAGTGTTATGACAATAAAATTTGGATAAATGTAATGCAATAGTAATAGATTACGGTTCTGTAATCTTCAATTGCTTTCCAGAGCAGTCATTGATTACAGCAATTAGTTGAATTTTAGGAGTTATCGTAAGTGTAATCGGTAACTTTTTTCTTTAATATGTACGAGACTGGTCCTCTGACTGCAACCTCGTTGTGTGCAACGTTTATCTCGCTGTATCATAAAAGGAATAAACAGTTTTCTTGCCTTGTTATCACTGTCAACGGTATGGGAGGTGTGGGAAACGTGCTTACGGCGTGCCCGTACGTTAATACCTAGCGCGAAAACATAACATAAATAATACAAAATACAAAAAAAAAACAACTCGTGGTAACTGGCAAGCATATATAAAGGTACAATTGCGCCCATGTACATATAAAATTGATCTGTCAGTTAGCATTGAGGTTGCCCCTATACCACCACAATGGAAGAATGGAATATGCCTCGAGGTCTAGCTGCAGCGCTGTTGCTTGAGACACGTCAAATAAACTCGCGTGCAGTACATAGGCGCCTTTTTAATTTTCGTCTCAAAAATTGCGTCTTGTTAAAAAAGGGCGCGCGCGGGCAAATGACTAATAAGAGTTTCCGATGTTGTAAACCGTATACAGATGAATGTCTCATTTAGTGTAAAAAAAAAAAAAAACGGCAATAAATAAAAGTGTTTTGTAGGACTACTCAAACGGGAAAGCTAAGTATAGTTAAAGTGCGATAGACAGTTCTTTTCATAACTGCTTTGGACAGCGTCGTAACTTCTTATATACATCATTCTGTCCAGAATTACATATTACAATGATGTTTAAAGTAGTGTGTGTGCATGCATCATATATGCATGTGTTTATAGAAAGTACACCATTTTAAGCTAACGTTATCGAAAAATTTAGGCAGCTGCTTGCTGGCGACTGCAAGCCTTGCGGCATTTACAGATCGAATGGCAGAACTTTGCTGTATTTGCTACAAATGATCGTACGTATAACCAACTCGCTTTTCTACAAAATTTAGGTGATTTTCTGCACACATTAGAGCCAGCCTCTTTCGATGCACGCATCATCTTACCCATTTAAATTTGTAGAACCTCCAAACTTTTCGCAGCCTTTTTTTTTTTTTTTTTTTTACTTTCTAATGATATGTAAGACATTAGTGAACTGAAATCGCCCCCTGAAATGCGCCTGCTCTGCATCTAGCTTAGAGTTGAATTTACTTTACGTAGTTTCGTTTTGAGCACTCGAAAGTCGGTTGATGCGTCACAGTTGAACAATAGACCACAGAGGCATACAAAAACTTCATTATAATAGTTCTGTGTTCACTTGATGCCGGCCTCTGGAGCTGTTTAGCATAATTATGCGCTCGAGAATGAATTAAAGCGATAAAGCAGCGGTTACATTGCAGTTTTTGTGTGCCTCAAGGGATCTCGTGTTCACATGCATTACCGCAATCATCGGCCGAAAAGTGAAACAAAAAAATGGACTCACGAAAGGGAAAAAATATAGCAACAAAAATTCAAAGCTACTTTTCAACGACATAAACACGATATTTGAAAACCTATGGACCCACCTGATATTTGCCCGCGGCTCGTATAGAGCAGGGACTGGGCTATCAATCATTCAGTACCGTGTTTGTCGGCATATTGACATTTTCACAGCATGTTTACCTCCATCTTAGGCTTCATGGCTATGCCAATGGGCCCACGTACGCATACAAGGCGCTTAGCCGAATCTTAATTGTACACAGCATAGATTCTCACGAAGTTTGCCTTCGCTATAACCACGCGTCTTGCTTTTCTAGAGAAAGAGGACTGCCTTGGATAGACGAACGGGTGGATGATACAGACCGCCCCTTTGTAACGGGATGGTGGCAGGCGCCACCATGTTAAACATTTGCTCATATCTCTAACCAATATGTCAAAACAATGGTATTCTTTATAAACTCATTTGTCTTTATATATTATCTCTACGGACATTAATGTTCAACCGATTTTAAATCCTTAACTTGTATACGCTGATTCATTCATGAACATTACACTGGCTCTAAACCCTATAGGGGCCTCGAAGAGAGCAACTGTGCATGCTTCGACATCCTGATGGATACTGGCACATGGTAAATATCTTCCGTTGTTTCTGCAGATTTCCTGCAGAATTCCTATAGGCTGTGTAATCTTTCTAACTCAATTTGTTTTTTTAGGCTTTGTGTTTTAGGACAGCTTATTCTTGCTTCAAAGAGAATGGGGTTGCCTCTTTAGCTACCAAAGAACGATTCCTTGTGTTTTATCCATTCTATTTGCTGATATATGCTGCTCTAGGTTGTGCGTTTTATCCACTCAATTGAAGCAGTACTATGCATTGCGTCTTTTACCTGCAATTTAGAGGGTCTTTCTTTCTGTGGCCTGCTTTCCTGCATACTTACTGGTTAGTGTTCTTGTCCTTTTTTCTTTTCTTTTTTTTTTTTTTTCAGTGAGAATCAACGCTCTTTGCGTATAGGTATTTGAATACCTTAGCTGCTTGCTTGTTACTCTCTATAATTTTCTCAGGCGTTCATGACGTAATACTTTACTTCACCAAGCTTTGATGATGCCTAGACCATGCCCTTCTCTATCAGTGCCTCATTTGGGCCTTCGTCGAGGCACCTGATGCTAACCTGCCAACAGCTAACCGAGGTTCAATTTCTGCCTTTAGGCTCAAGATCGCCATGACATCATTATTTTTTCTTAAATATCTCTCTGCACTTCATAGCTGTTCTATACCAATAATGCTATGGGCTTCATTCACACATATATATATATATATACATATATATATATATATATATATATATATATATATATATATATATATATATATATATATATATATATATATATATATATAGTTGACAGTGGTCCGTTCCGCCATCGGACAACAAAAAATTACGAGGGGCTTTAGCGACTAAAGTAGTGAAAGGCGAAAGCCTGAGTGCCGAATTCTGCTACGCAGCTGGCACTGATTAGTAATTAATTAATAGTTAGGCATTATGCATTTATTAATCGTTAAGTAGATAATTAAACAATTAATTAGTTATTTATTGAATTACTTAATCAATCATTACTTAGTGATTAAATAGGCATTAATGAGTAATTACTCATTGATTGCCATATGGCCATATAAGGCACGAATTCGCGCATACTGTGGTGGTTCTGTGATTGGTCGATACCTCTATGACGTCATCCCGCCTCGTCCAATCAGAGCCGCCGCAAAAGCGGGGCACTTTTTGTCCACGACAGCATGAGCCATTAAAGGCTTTCGCCTTAATAAGTCCTCCTCGCGCGGCAAAAGCCCTCCCCCCTACATGTTAGTCTGAATTAGTTTCTTGCAACTTTCCTTTAATACGGTAATCATATGAACAACAGGAATGGTAATGGACATCCTTGCTTTTGTTTACCTCGACTGTTGTCTCACTTTTTATAACTTCCATACGATTTCAGCTTTATTATCTCAGCATATTTCATTCACTAGTTCTAATATATTAGTTCCTATAGTCATGCGCCACGTGTTGGTAGAAGAAGGGAGCTAAAACTGCCCTCCCGAATTCGTGGTAGCAATATATATGTCGCGCGCTTATCTTCGAAGTTGACGTCTATTCACCACATGATTAGGCGACTCTAGGGAATCTATTGTTCTCTTTTGTTCATTTTTTTGAACAGCAAAGTGTGAAGCCGGTTTCACATATGCAAGCGAAAACGCTAGCGATTTCTGCCGCGGCGACGCAAAAACATCTTTTCAACTGTTGCGACGGCTCGAGCGGCCAGAGCGACGTATAATTCCGACACGCTGGAAATTTTTCGCTCTGTCGCTGCCGCTCGCCGCCGAGTTCGCTCAATCGTTTGTATGTGCACCAGCCTTTGGGACGTGAGACGAAAATCCTGCTTGGTCGAAAAGGTTTGACGTCACACGTGAAGTATAGCGGAATTGTACTAAATAAAGTGAACTGTAAAAAAATAAGAGATGGGCATAGAACCGCGCCTCTTAGATCACCAGGCACGCTAACCACATATATTCCACGTGAGATCGTTTATATCGAATCTTTACACGTACATCGGATGGCGTTTGACAGAATGAGCTAGCTTATGTGCTAATGAGTATGTGCGAAATAACAGAGGCGCAGGTTAAGGGATCGAGCGAGTGTTCACATCAGTGACTGTGCGAACGAGGGACCGCAAGGGGGTGAGCCATAGACACGATCCGTTAAAGCTGTCGAGTGGTGCCCTTAAAGACGGAGTTCGTAGGCAATTCTTATTTTGTTTACACACTTTTTTCCGCTTCACCTTCATTCTAAAGGAGGCCAGTGTTCTATGTAGAAGCTGCCTGAGAACGAAAACTGATAGCAAATTGGTTTGCTTCGCCGCAGTGAAAGTGCGCGAAGAACTTTGCGGACATAATTGAGATCAAATCATTAGCTGCACTTCCATAACTTGCAAACAATATAAAGTCGAATTACTATGATGGAGAGCGAGTTTATAAATTACCTTAATATAATATCATTTGCCCAATTTTGTTAGATACAGCCTAAAAAAATGCAGGAGTTGGAAACAAACAATGCATAATACTCTGCACCTGGTGTTACTCGACGCGCGAATGACGGGTGTAAAAAAAATCAGCTTTTTATTCTTTGGCTATCAAACAAGATGGCGGCATCAAAACGCTTGAGATTAAAATTTCTTGTATTGGTTACCGTCCTGTTAAAATAAAACAACAAAAATAACAACGTAGTACATTCCTTTGCGGCGAAATGCAGTGTTGCGGTCACTAGAGACCTTAATTATATCTGACTATAGATGCTAAGTAAGGTGGAGAGGATTCAGCTGATCGAACCTCGGCAAAAATAAAATAAAGCTCTCACCAGCTTGGCCAATATATATATATATATATATATATATATATATATGGTAGGGAGGCAACGATAAAAAGTGGGTTGTCTGTGTCACCTGATGATACTTGGCAGCTGAGATGAATGCGGACAAAAAATAAATAAAAGGAAGCACTATTACCCCTCAGTGAATTAAATAAAGTTTGAGAAGCGCACCGCTTATGATAGTATGCCACCTTCATTTACCTCTCGGCACGCACCATTAAGGGAATCCTATATACATGGTCACGAATCCTCGCGAGTAATTTAGTAGTCTCTTTAGATCATATATGCCTGACAGATTGCTCCACGCGGAGAAAGAGTGGTGAGGTCATCGCGCTGGCCGACGTGTGACGTCCCGAAGCTGCTGAGTTGAAAAATGCGCCTGCGTTCTTGCGGAAGAAAACGCGCGTGCTCACTTTGTCTAATGAAAGACCGCGCTATTAGCTCCCTTATTATGTATCTGCGCGAGCTCGATTACATTATCTTTCATTGCACTACCGAACGCTGAATGAGAAACAAACAGAAATGCGGGTGCATCTTGGCACACAGATTCTGCTGCGCCAAAAACGAAACACTCAAGGAGACTTCAAAGCGGCGAAGGCTAGTTTGCTCGCGTGTAGTTAACCACTGACAGAATTAAGTGGCCCTAAGGCCGCAGCCATGGCTCCGGACGAAACGCTGAAGCGGAAGCGGTGGAGTTTAGTACGGGGTATAAGCCGATTCCCTCACTGCCTTGAAGATATGGCTGAAGTGACGTTGATGGGGCGGCTGCAAGGCGATATTAACTGCAGTGAATGTGTCACTTGGCGTTATAATCGTTATGCTGTGGCTCCCGTACCTTCAATCGTAGGCAAGGAAAAGCTTTGGGAGTATGGAAACATAAATTGGGCCGGTAATAAACAATGTGCTCAATTTGTATATCAAATAAACCATCGATTTGGTCCAGTTTTTGGTTCGCTGTTCTGCGGCGGTGCTTGTTAAGCATTCCATTCCCGGTTAATTTCAACGTCTTGTGCCATCGGAACTCACACCTATAACAAACAATCTTGATTGGCAGTGGCCAATAACAAACGGCCAAAAGAAAAGGTGGGGGAAAAATTGGCACAGATTGCGCCACACTCAAGCCGCAGTTGCCACATGGCTTTTTTACGAGTGTAGGTGAGCGGCGTAAATATCTTGGTCGAGCGGTTCCTGAGCGGATACGTTTCCCGCGCGAGGGATGGCGGTGACGGATGAGCGGTGGATTCTCACCGAAGAAGGCTTCATCGCAAAAGTGAGCATGGTAAACTCACCCGGAGGACGCTTCCCTGGACGTTGGTTGGGTTGAGTGCGACCAGCACAATTATAGCCGCAAGGGCGAGCATGATGCCTCCTAGTCGATGCTGCGTTGGTGTCGACAAGACAGGGAGTTGCCCGTTATCTATCGCCTCACTCTCTCTCCGCCGTCAAAAGAGGAGCGAATGCCCGCGCGAACTGCTCCTTCCACTGAGAGAACACGAGAGCGCATTGAACAGACCGCCGACTGCCGGAGATCTTATAAGTCCCGCGCTCTTTCTTTTCTTTTTTTGCGGCAGGCAGAGAAGAAAGAGAAGGAGAGTGATGCGAGTCCTTTCTCCTCACAGGCGAGAGAGAAGACTGTGGTCGCGCGGCGTTGCCGTCGGTGGCTTGTTTGTTTTTTGTGCGGCGCCCTCCGCTGCCGGTAGCTGTCAGGTCTTGCCCCATTGGGCGCGCACGTGCGCAGTGTGCTTCGACAAGAAGCGCGCCTCTTCCGGCCTCATCGGGCCGGCGACCAATGGTGTGGCTCGCACACCGATATACGCAGACCAATGACGAGCGCCGGACTTTCTCTAGAGGTGGACCGATGGACATACCTCGTCGTCAGTAATCGCGGAGCGTCGGCAATTGCAACGGCTGGGAGCCGCGATGTAGGCAAAAAGACTCGGGCACTCCTCGAACTGTGCGGTATTTTTGGCCGCGTCTAGGCGTCTCCAAGACATTGCGTCTGCTGAAGGGGCACGCAGCGCTATCCGCATGGTGCTGTAACCTCCGAGGCAAACGAAAACGTCCGCCTTGCGATGCTAGCGCCCCCTCCTAAATCAAAGCTTGAACCGAGCACGAGACAGCCGTCGTGTCTTTTCTGTCCCCACCCGATCTTTTCATAAACAGTCAAACTACAGGCGGAGTAAGTACTTGTTCCGTGCTTTGCTTGACTAAAGCCCCGATATGCAGCATGATCGACGGTCATAGTTCTAAACTAAATATTTCTTTCGACAACGACTATATGATAGCAAAATTTTGTTATCATGAACATGTAGTCTCCTATATGTCCCTTGATGATGATTTTCGGAAAAGTTTATATTTTTTTTATTTGGTAAGCTCATCTGACAACCTATATGTAGCCCCCAAGAATGCTTGAACGCTTTGGTTATTTACACAAGTCACAGTCAAGGTTGTTTGGCATACGTACCACTCGGTGAAGTTGTATCATGCCTGCATTCATCTTGTGCCACCCGCCTGACGAAGAGCCATCGACGACACCAATGGAATCAAAGTGTGATGGCCGGCACCACAAAGATTTGCCACGTAAAGTAAAAGAAAAAGAGAGAGGGATAGACAGCCCTCAGAGAGATAGACAGTCTGCGGACTTCAGACGCTGACAAGAAGTACCTTTCCTAATAATGAAGCCTGTATGTTAGAACCTGTCGTTGGCAACTGAATTGAGCTTTAGTCACTGCCACATTTTATTTTATTTCAGCTTTCTAAGCAGGAAAGCAACTAAGTCATCTTTTACTTACTTAAAACTGAATTCGCCCCACGATTTCCCTTTTCTTCTCCGCGCCACCCACTACAAATTTTCTGGCGCCGTTCCTGCTAAAAGCATTTTTAAAGCAGCGTGAGTGAAAGGTTATGTGCAACGTGCTAGATTGTTTATACAAGAAATGAAGCAGTGTGCGCAGTCTTCTGCTGTTGTATGGTCGTTCAGGTTCACACGACGCTGATTGAGAAATCGTGATCATGTACTGAAGAAATGCGCTCTTTCTTCTACCTTTTCCTCACCATATCACAAACACTCTCTCACACGCACACACTGAGTGTGAGCTTACTATCCTGTCTAACAAAAACTTGCAGTACTTTCAGGAAGTACATTACAAGACAGACACCAATGAAGAGAAAGCACGAGACATGCAGTGACTTCCGTATGGCTTCACTTATGACCTATGGCAGCCAAATAAAGGAAGGAACAAGAAAAGCACGGTATGAATTCCCGCAAACAGTTGATGCCATATTCACACAAACCATTAAAATACACCTGTTCGATCTTAAAGAAGGTAAATGCATATTGCCGACTCAATCACTTTCCCACTTCCTTTTATACGTTGTATGCGCTTGCCAACGCTGCTTGTGCGTTTGTGTCGCACTCTCTACCCAGAATCTATACCATGCAACCGTGGCTCGCACCTTTTGCAGTGAGCGCGAGGTTCATATAAATGCATCCACATGGCCTTTACCGTTTAACAGCCTCACATGTTCCCTGGCCTCAATAGGTCTTCCCTCAGGCCAACATAATACATATAAGGCAAAACTGCCTGGCATGTCCTATTTCATGCCTTCATTCTGCCACCGCCTGATGCGCTAGCCTAGCCAAGTGAGTTTTACTATCAGAAGTGCAAAGCTCTGCGAGCCCACCAAGTCGCTGTGCTCTGAACAAATCTTTACTGCCATTGGCCGTACAAATACACTGGTCTGGAAAGAGTAGTTGACCTTTCTACGGACAAACTATGGAATTGTAAATTGAAAGTTGTGGAGTTTCAAAAATGGCATGTGGATTTATACTTAGAAAGTATTGTTGCATATTAGAAATCGGAAATCTCGTCTATTTTTGTAACGCCGAACAACAATAACTATGCAGACGTACATCCGGGGCATGGAATAAACCAATAGACAAAATAAAAAATTAAGTGGAAACATAGCCTTTTGGAGTTTCAAGTTGTTCTGCGATACCGTTATAGTTCTTGCATACGCTTCTGCGTGTCTGAAGTTGACAATGACACTTTGTGACAATTTGCAACAAAGCATGGAGTTTTACGTACCTTTCCCAGTTAAAATTTTTATAATTTCTCAATGAGGGAAAGAAAGGCCGCTCGCTAAGTGCCCCCCCCCCCCCCCCCCCCCCCCTTAAATCCTACCCTGCGCTCACGTGCTTCAAAAATCACACGCACAAACGACAATCAGAGCGTGATGCTACCAAGATGCGCCCCTTACGCACCACACACACACAGAGAGACTATGAACACAGCGGATCTCATTCCGTTGAGAAACGCGAAGATGATACGTGCCGTGAAGCGTTAGTGCGTGAACGGTCGGTATTTCACGCTGGTTTGGCAGACCGGGAAAATCAGCCGAGATAGGCTACGCGCCTCTGTGATGGAAACGTGGCGCCAGCACCGATGTCTCTGGAATTACGACAGTCGTCGGGAAAATTTGATGAAGCCTTTTTCTGCGATAATAATAGCACGGTTCACTCATTCTGCGATAGCTGCGAGCCGAGGTTCGATACTCACCAAGAGAGAACAAGGGGATGGAGTCTGGTCGTCTCCATAGAAATGAGATCCTGAGGATGTATTAGCTCTTGTGGGACGTCCCTTCCGCTGTGTATTTCCGTCCTTTTCAGTGCGCCCTAAAACAACAAAAACAACGTGCAAACAATATAGCAGCCAAGAAAACAATCACCAAACACGCACATACAGGTGCGCAAACAAACAAGCAGAATAAATTAAAAGCGTCGCACTTCGGTCAGTTTTCTGGGTAATAATAGTATGCACTTGTGATCGATTTAATAGTAGTTACCAGGCGCCCACGTATTCAGAAACAGGAACAGTTGTCAGATGGACAGCCCTTAGCATGCCATGCATACTATAAATATTTATAGGTACTTGCCAAGAGGGCAATCTCTTGATAATTAGCGATGCACACTACCCTCCTGTGCATTTCGTCAAAGAAAACATTTTTTTTTTTTCACGCAATGCGTTGGAGTCAGACGGCGAAGCAACCTTCGGCGACCGAGGGAAGCCTACAAGTGCTATTTACCTCGCTGCCTGCTGCAAGTTTAGGCCTCTAATACTTGACCCGAAAAGCTGTTTTGAAATGAATGCGAGATAAAGGTGAACGTGAGATACCTCACAAACAATTTTTTTTTTGTTTTTGCGTGAATCCTAGATGACTCGGTGTTCGAAGACTGAAAGGTACCAGCAGGGTAATAGGATAAGTACTGGAGTACTAACGAGTATAGGCAAAAATTAGTAATTTGGCAGCAAGAAGCAACTGCTAGTCCCTGCTGATTGGAACAGTGGCCTTTGTTTTACTTGTGAGATAAGCATTTGTAAGTGACTCTGTCCAACAAATGGCGCTGCTGGCTTCCAGCCAGACGACGAAGAAGCCACAAATGCGTGTTCTAGTTCCTGACCAAGTGGGCGTGAATCCATGATGGGAACCACGTCGACATCTCCTAAGGCATATAACACATGAACTACACGACCATTAATTAACTCTTTCAACTATCATACTTGCTGCAACCAAGTGAGCTTTCGTTGTTGAGGTGAAGTGGGCTAAGCAAGTAGGAAGCAAGAAAGGTGTCTACGGATTCTCTTAATCATTCCTTCATTCTTTAATAGCTGAGCATGCAAAGAGAGAGAGAGAGAGGGGGAGAGAGAGAGAAACTGTCGAAACTTTTGGACCATGGCAGTCAGAATAAGGAAAGCCTCAAAATTGATTCGAATCATTATCTTACATCCCAGTTCATTTCCGGGTTTTCCTTTAAACGTACTGTACGCGTACTGACAAGCAAGTTCGATTTATTCATCCATCCGTTAAGCGCCCTTGATTTTCCATTTCCGTTTAAAGCAGTAACCGGACAGTTGCTGCGCTTAGGGAGGTTGACATCGCTGAAGAAACTGCGCCACTCTCCTCAAGGCAGCATTCAACTGATCATTATAGAACAAATTCGGATGCAATAGAGTTCAGAACGGAAAGTTTGAATGCCGGTTGCAGATTAGGTAACGCGGAAAATGAGCATTAGCTGGCTGGTTGTATCAACTGCACAAATAAAGATGCCATCCATGCAGGGTCTTTGCATAACATATGCAGAAGCCAAAACAGATTTAGTACTGAGCTTGGACGTGCACTCAGGGAACCGAGCGGACTGTAGTGAAGAGCGTTTCACATGTCGGTAAATACCGCGAGAAGGAAAAGCAGGTGACTGGTATTCCTTAACCTTGCCAGCCGCTTTTGAGGAGTCGACTGAAATCACGGCGTTAATTCGCCGCTAGAGTCTCGGTAACGAAAAAAAAAAAAAAGCTATTCGCGCTTATTAGGATAGCTCCTACGGGATTCCTGTTGCTATTAATATCGTGCTTCTCGCATTTGTATACAACTGTTCGGCTTGATGAAGGAGCAGCAGCAATAGGGAAACCAGCTGAAGAAGCCGAGGTATCGTAAATCTTTAATTTGATAGCCATTTTTCCTTTTATGTTGAAATGTTTAGGTGCTTTGTGAAATGTGTTTTTAAGATTTTATCCGACTAATTAATATGATCATATGATTATCACCCGCCGGGGTGGCGCAGTGGTTGCGGCGCTCGAATACTGTTCCCAAGGGTGCGGGATCGAATCCCGGCCTCGGCGGCCGCTTTTCAATGGAGGCGAAAAGCAAGGCGCCCTTGGGCTGTACGATGTCAGTGCACGTTAAAGAACCCGTGGTCGAAATTTGTCCTCCACTACGGCGTCTCTCATAACCTGAGTCGCTTTGGGACGTTACACCCCACAAACGAAACGAATTATCATATGCATAGAGCATTCGTTACGCCACGTTTCTGACATGTGCGATACTACATGTTTGCTGTGGTACTGACAGGGCTATTGGACGGAATCATAAACTAGTTTTTTGATGAACTGTTGATTCGAAGGTTTTGCTATCATGAAAGATAAATGTTGGTATCTAACTAGACAATAATAGTGCGGAATTTGGCGAAAAAGGAACCGGAGAAAAATTAACTGTGAGAATAAATAGACCCCTGACCTAGCGCTTTCATTTTGTCTTCTTTTTTTTACCCTCCTTTTCATCACATGCGCCAAGCTAGCGAGCTGAGAAATGACCGACGGAAGCATGAATATTGTAGCTCGTGCACCACTGTTCTTGTATCACGTGTGACCATCGTCGACTCTGGGAGCAATAAGGCGCGTTTGGCTACTAATTCTTGAGAACACGAATTTAAAGCGCGCGTAAACACTTTCAATTGTAACAAAAAAAGCAGAATTATTTATTGTCGGCACCCACACGCTGTAAGCGAAAGTTTGGCGTCATGGACTATAGTGCGGGCATTACACACGGCGTGTGCAATGTCTGCCCTATAGTCCGAGAAATAATCTTTCGTCGCCAAAGCAGGGTTGTCAAGTGGTCAGCCTGTTTTAGTAATTTATTTCCGTTTAAATACCCCACTTCTCCCGTACGACATTTTTAACCTTTCCCTTCTTCACATACAATTTAAAAACAAATTAGTATGCTGAAATTTACCACAGTATAATAATAATATTTAAATATATCTGCATAACTGGTTACACAGCTAGCATGCGACAGGCCTAGTTGACTCGGTTGATGGATATATGCACTTCTTGGTAATAACTCAATAAAAGAACGTACAATGAGCAATATTCATAACTTCCTTCCTTTCTTCATTTTTTTTTTCGAAGTCATACTTTTAGCTTCAGGTTTAAGGAATCTTATGGATGGTGGATGACTGTGGCTGCCAGTATAAAAATGCTTGGCGGAACTGATATCAGGGGCGTTCATAAAATTTGTGTCGTCAGCATAACATGACTTTAAAACTGTCTATGTTCAGCGGAAAATAAAAACCGCGGTCCATGTAGCACCCCAGAATATCGCTGTGGCTTCAAACTAAAAATGGCAGTACCTCCCGGGAAATTGGAAGCACTAAGAGCGATCCGCTTTCTGCATATAAAGGGCAGCCATTAAAAAAAAAAAAGATATTAATGGCGAGCTGATATCTGTGTGTAGAGATAATGTTCAAGTCTATAAGAATGTCAATAAATGATACAGCAGTGCTAGCATGTCATCACTATTGTATAAGTTCTGCCTACTCTATATTTGATTCGAAAGCAACGGGTTTTCGGATGTGACCTCATGACGACGTCACGTCCGTTCATGACATGTCGTCACCAGGTGATGACGTCACAGTCGACCATGAGTGCTGACGTCATTATCATAATCAACTTTCCCTGTCATCATCACTGTCACTATCACGGTGCGGACTAAGGGCTCACTAATTTTTACACTGGTGTACGACGAAGGTTGCCGCGCGCTTGCGAAAATATTTTTGTCTGCTCCATGACGATACGGCGCTTCACTAACCTCAGGGGACGTTGACACACGCGGCCGTCTTAGGCTACCAAATATTGCATCATCCTCCATATTCACTCAACCTCACGCGAAATAATTTCTTCCTCTTTCTTCCCTCGATGAACACAAATCGCGAAAACACTTAGAGGAAGACAAAGAAGTAATTTTTCAAGTGAATGCTCTTCCAGAACGCAAATAATGAAGAGGTCTATAGAGCGATGGTACGCGCCAGCTCGTCGATCAGTGGCCAAAGTTCTTGCTCTTGTACAGAGAATATGTACACAATGATGAAACTCACACCGAAGCCACATTTTGTAATCTGCCTTTCTTCATATCAATAAAACGAACTTTATGAACACCCTTCATAAACGCAGAGCTCTTTCCCTTTCGCGCCCGCATTACGTGCGCCGAGAAAGGTGTTGACCTGACCCACCTTCCCGACCCAGACAGAGCTATACCCCGGTGTCCTGCTAGCTAGTTTAGATAGTTTGTGAGCCCGTTTCACCTCTTGTGCCTACGGCCCCACCCGGCCTCTGAAAAGACGTGCAAGCGGGCACGTGTGCACGACACCAGGGGTGGAAAGAATGAAAGGCCCGCTCTTTTCATCTATATTTTCTATTTTTTTTGCAGGTCGCCTGGTTCTCGCTTCGCCGTTCGTTTTTTATTTGCTTCTCTCTCTCTCTCTTCCCATTCCTCAGCGCGTATTTTGCTCCAGGGGCGCACTGTTGGGGACCTGACCCGGGGAGCGTCGGCTGGGATCGGCTCTGGGGGGCGGGGGCGCTCGAGTTTAGGAGTAAGGGTGCACAGAGTGGAAGCACCGTGGAAAGTTGTGGACGAGCCTGGTGGCCCACCTAATTAGCTGCATACATTTGGAATGATTAGGTTAAGGCTATTTGAAGGGAGATTTTTATGTCTAAAATAGAGCACCGGAGTAGTTACATTATTTGGCGTTTCCACAATTTTCATATGTACATTGCTTTCTTTTTTTTTCTTGAAGGTGCTAAACTGCACTTACACTGCACTCTACCCGTTATATACTGTATGTATAAAGATTTTGTGCGTTCACACGATTTGATTGCGACTGTGCGCGCGTATTTTTCTGAGTGTTGTAGCAAAATCAGGGCTCTTCTGCTTACCTCCCATCTACCCGTGCCTCAGCCTTGAGCTTCAGTATTGAAAACAATGAGAGATGTCCAGCTTATCTATGCTTTGAAGTAGATTAATTAGAGGATCACTTTTGCCCGAGGTTGCTGTAAGTTGAAGGGGTGCAAGATTGGGAGTGGAAAGTGATAACTTTGCTAATAGGGCCGGGAGTTGAGGCCAGCTGTGCGCGCTGCAAGATCTTTGCGCCAGCTAAGTACAGTAACATGATCTCACTGTTCTCTGGTGTGCTCAATTTTGCCATTCAATATGGGATATTAAAATCAATGGCACATATGCGGTTAATAAGTAGGCGCCCGTCAAACTTCTTAGGACCTTGGGTGCAACTTTGGTCACACGGTATGTTTGCATAAAATAAGCTGACAAAACAATAGCAAACGTTAACTTGTCTACGTTTTCAAACGACAGCAACAACAACAATAACAAAATATATTTCCGAGCAAAATCTTGAGGGCTCATTGAGAAGAACGGTCATTGAATCCGGTGGGAGCAGTTGATTTGCTGGACCAGGTTTCGGAGAAGGATGGGGCAAAACGGACCACTTCGATGTCCCAAGGTACTTATCGTGAGTAGAGAAAGAAAGGCAAACAGTCAATTGTTCTAACTTCGAACGTATCTTAAAATCACACGACTCAGAACTTCCGGCAATCAAAATTACTACACACAAAACAAAAAGATAATAAGAAACAGAGGAAAGCCACGCAGATGGAGCTTTCACATCACGTCACCACCATTGTTTCAGCGCAGTTATGGGGCTGGTGTCAGTGCAGATTTGAGGAAAAATAAGTTGGTCATTTTCCTTGGTTCCTTTGAGAAATAACGGCTCAATAAATTTATAACAGCAGCACGTCTTGGTACGTCGTTTCCTTTGCACCGATCATTGTCATTTGAATGGTTGACTTTTATATACAAATCCGAGCCCTCTTCTCTTCGGCAGGCACGGACTTGTGTGAATACATATGATTAAGGGGTGCTTTATGTATAAATTAATCCAAGGGGACATACCATAGTACTGTCTGGTAAAAAATGTTCTCAAATTGTTAAGTCTTCGAAAATACTAAACGGGCGGTACAAATCAATTGCTGACTGATCACAATTTTCTTCTTCCAGCGGCCGTTCGTCGACCGCGCTCTTGGTGCATCCAGAGGAAGGCGTTACAGCGTAAAGGAAAGAGCACGTAGTACAGGGTAAACGCGGTAAAGAAAATAATCCACAGGGTTGGACTGAGTTCGTGTGGAAACACACAGAAGCTTGTCAGGAATCCATGTTAAAGATAATTTTTAAATGAATATAGTGAGCTGTGAAGATCGACTGGGAGCGGGCCGCGCCTACGCGCTCGAATATTTCAGGCTATTGGGCCGCAGCCACGCATTACGCGCACAGGTTAACCAAAAATTGGGTAGAAACTGAACGCACTGTACATAGACTTTCTGACAGGACTTGTTGATATTACTGCTTCAGTATACACTGCTTGAGATCGGTTGCTTGCATAAATGACCTGAAGTGCCAAGATAGCCACAAGCATTTTCACTATTACATTAGTACAGAAACGTTATTACATAGAAAATATTTATGTTCAGCAAAAAAGAAGTGGACCGTTCTGACTGTAGTGCGTGAGCACGAATAGAAACCTCTTCAGCCGGCTGTCAACAAAGTGGACTCGGAACAAACTTCAATATTTTCTAATATATTGGAACTCGACAAATATTTTGGTCGGTTGTCTTAAACGGATTTGCTCTTAACTGATCGCGAGCACAATGGTGTCCTTATAATGCAAGAAAAGTGCGAACTAATGATTAAGCACTATAATGTTTTAATAAAACCTCGCAAAACGTTCAAATAGCTTGAAGCACTTTTCATTACGAGTCAGTGGACAAAAATAAGAGCAAAATATTTTAAAGGATACAAAAATTTGTAATAATTTAGATGTTCTTCGCTACGAGAACCACTTAGGTTATCTCCAAAACAACTCTACAACATCTGTGTCGCATATTGAAATTCAATTCACCTTCTTAACAGCTTCGCAAAACTATTATCGCGAGGTGCTGTGCTGAGAGGTGTCGTGTTCGTACTCAGCATACGAGTGTCTTCAGAAAGCAGCGTTTATTAAGAAAAGACCCTTAATAGCAAAATAAGTCTGTCGAAGTTAACACTTGATGGTACCCATGAAGATGGTGTATCAACAGTCGGTGCCTAGCCGTCGATGCGGCGAGTAAGACGACGGCATGTACAACAGATAACCCTGGGTCACGGACCGCTATATGGGGCCAGATGTCCCCCATATCTCTTTCAAGCAAAGCGACTTCTTTTTTGAGTGACTTTTTGTATAGCAGATGAACCCAGGGGTGTTTCACGCGAAAGCTTCATTTTCGTCACATTTGTTTTTTCTGGGCCTTGGAGTATAAGCTGAGGCTGAGTTGTGAGTCAGCGCTTGTCATGTAGTTTCCTTGTATCTTTTTTTTTGTGTCTTCCTGTTCGCGCTATTTTTATTAACAAAGTATTTTTATTAACTCGCCCAACAAATCATCTTGGTATGCCCCCATTTTGCCTATTGTGTCGCAATCGCTTTTTGCACAGCGTTCTGGACAGCTTCCCACCATTTCACTTCCCATCTAGCTCGTCTCTGCTAGGCAAGGTGGAGCTAGGTTAATTTACAAAAGGGGCTCGAACCGTCGACATATATACATCCGATTGTATGCCTCAATCGCCACATCATGTGACTTAGTGGAGCAGGCGCCGTCAGGGGAAGAGAATGAGTGGAGATGACACCGTCAGAGAAGCACAAAGTGCACAGAGGGAACGGCGCTACCTGTCACGTGGTGGCGCGCAGCGTCACAAGAGGAAGCATGAGGAGCGGGCATCACGGCAATGCATAGCGCGAGCGTCCTTTCACGTTCATACCGGGAGACAGTTCTACGTGCTTCTGTTGAATTGATTAATCCTGGTATAATCCCCATATTGAGGCATTGCAGTTCTGAAAAAAAAAAAGAAGAAAAAAGTCATAGGGGCCAAGTAAACAGCCCGGATTTCTTTTTAAGGGAAGCCCCATGTAAATTCTCGGGCGGAGGCGCTGAGCGGGAGAGGTCGGCTTCCATCTGCATATATTGCTAATAGAGCGCTATATAACTCTACAGCCACGCGTGTCTCAATGGAACGTAATAATCTGGTTAATTTTATTCTTAACTATATATTGTGCACGAATCGACAACGGATCATTTTCGCTTGGACTTCTCCTCAAGGGCGGAGCTTAAGCTTAACCATCCGATATGCATAAAAACACCGCTTGTTCCTCAGCCGTACACGCATGCTTGACATGGACTTATCGGCAACGTGTCTGGCTAGTGGGTTCGAACGCAGCCTAAAACAAATTGTTGATCTTTCTTCGAGTGAAATTGATTTTTATGAAAATAAATAATTTGAAACATGGCCTTTATTTCGCATTGCATGCTTTGCTGTAATCGTTTTCATTCTTGTCACGTTTAAGGGAAGCTTGACGGGTGGCGCCGCCTTTCGGCGCTTCCTTCGTTACCGGAATGCACTGGCGACAGCCAGAATGTACATTGGGATGCGCAGAGTGTGCAGTCTTGGCTCACATGTTGTGCTTTGGCTGAACTAAAAGCTGCGCAAACTCGTAGGATGCTTCTAAACCGATTCATCTTTACCGGCGTCCGCTCAAACGAGAACGGCGGCAGATCTGGGTACAGTTGTTTTGAAGATACCTTCTTTACCAAAAGTAACCAGGCTGCAGGGTTTGCTCCTTAGCTCTGCAGCGTTTATGGAAAATCTCAAATTCTTAATCGCTTGTACAGGAAGAAAACCACTCACCCTTATCTGTGGAGACCATTTTGTGCATTTTGTAATAGATTAAGGGATTAAAACACGCCTGAGAAGCAAAGCCTGCAGCCAGGTTACTTTTGGCAAAGACGGTACCTATTTGCGGATTTCATTAATGTGCTGTCGGGAAACTTTGCGGCAGTTTTTAAAAATTTGCTCTAACCAGAAGGTTTGTGCCATCTGTTCCCCACGAGGGACGGCACAGGAGCCTGGGAGGCAAAGCCGCGTTGCATGTTGCATCTGTATACTCATCATTTTACCGGAAACCGGAAGAATCCCAAGTGACAACAACACCATTTTCTCGCCTGTGTGCAAGAAAAGGTCGAACAAATAAAAACTCTGCCACCACCGTCATTTGAGCTGTGCTGCGCTTTTCAATGATCGGCACAACCAATGTTTTCACACCTGATTATCTGTCGCACAGTTTTAGCATATACTTTCTTTTCTCTTAGAACGAGCAGGATACATGAACAATTATTATTCCCATGAATTTCTCTCCTTATTTCCTTTCTTTTTCCGTCGACAAATGCCAACGTGCTGAGAACTCTGCGTTGAAAACTCTTCTCATTTGTTCACCCTTGGCACGCCTATCTCGTCCAATAAAACAATCAATGCAGAGCTCCTTCAATATCACATAGTCACAAACATTGCTAACAGCCCATATAAAAAGGGAAAGAGAAAAAAGAAACGAATAATTAGTTACACGGAAACGAGCATTAATGCAATTTATTTTTATATCGAAGGCCCGTAGATCGCCATTTGAAAGCGTTTACAGGTCCCGAACACATTTCTTCTCGAGTATATACAAATACTCCTTTGTTGGTTATTTCGTATGTCACTTGAAACCAGTTTACGTATTTTTTTTTTCAGCAGCGCCCTTTTTTTTTTTCCGCCTAAGTACGATGTTTCTCACTGGCTTTTTAGCGAACGTGAGATTTCCTGGTTAGGACGTAGTGAGGCAAGGCCGTCTTACCTCGGAGAAATAGCTCATATGACTAACGCTATAAAACAGATTTAACGGCACTCCATGCGAAGCTGGAAAATTGACAGTTATCATTTCCTCCCGAACCGTTTAAGTGCACTGCAAGAAGAGGCAGTTAATTAAAGTACCTTTTCCTGTTTTCATGAAGAACTCCGGACCATTGCAGCTATCCCAGAGTTATCGCTTCACCAGTGACCATGTGTAATCTTGTAACGGGCTCCAACAAGAATGAAAACATTAAGATCAAGGTACACCGCAGCCCCAGGCCATGTCGGCGAAGTCATCCTCATACCTCGTAACGACAGCGTTTCTAGCACATGCATGGAGAAATTGTGCGCTCGGCATTTCCGAGTATATGAGAGAACACGCACTTTCCGCCGACGACGGCTCTCCATTTTTTTTTAAAGATTTCCTACTTAAGCTTTGAAGCTTTGATTACTTAAGCTTTGAAAGCCACATCGCAGAACGACGGGTAAAGACATGTTTGCGTACGCTTCGCCGAATGGAACCGGCTGGGCCGCTCGCTCCGCTGACGAGCTTTTTGTTATGGCTGACGTTGTTCCGCCGAGGTGACGGTGGCGCCATACAACAAGCGCCCGGACTCCCGCGAGATGTCACGTGGTTGAGACGTCAACACACTCTAGACCAACCAGCACTCATGGCCAAAGAAAGCCTCCGACACCGGCTAAACGTTATCGCGTTAAAAATAAATTTTTCTGGAAAACTGATGTGAATGCCGCTGTGTTATCTAACTATATCATAGTTACATTCGTTACGTTTCTGATCTGCCTTAGAAAAGAAACCTATCGCACTCAAATAACACGCAACTTACTGAATCACAATGAAGAGAAGTACCAATGAATGCGACATCAAGCATATTCAATTTTGCAAAATGTTTTAGAGAATAGAGTAAACAGTAAGTGTGCCAGTCTATAGCTACGTCCTCCCAATTATTAGACATCCTCTGCCCGATACCTTTTGCATTTGGATCGCCAAGGAAATACAAAAAAAAAAAAAGAACAAGAAAGAATTCAGCCTGAAATCTTGATGTTTTTATCTGCCGCGTTAATGATCAGAAAGCTCAGTCTCGTCCCTCTATCTGGCCGTTTAGGAGGATAAAGAGAGGGCGAAATGGAGAGAGGGAAGGATGGGAATACTAGCATTCCTGGCCAACCTGGGCTGTAACGCGTGGGAATACGGCGTGGTTGTCGACAACGGCTTGAAACACGGGGGTCGGCTCCGTTGAGCCGCATCACTCCCTGCCTGGTGCGGTGGCCTCCGGCGGTGAAGGCTCGTGACGTGAGCGGACCCACGTCGGCACCGAGCACTAGGTCGCCCCGGCAGCGGATTAATTGTGGCACCGTGGCGTCAACGGCATGCGCGTGTCCTGGCTAACTAGCTGCCTGGCGGGAGATGTCTGCTCGTTAAGTAGGAAAGTACTGGGGCTGTTATAAATCTTGATTGAAAAATAGAAACAGATGATTAATGCCCTATAAATGCTTATAATTTCCACATATCCCAGACAGCTGTCACCGCCCAATTGGTTGGACTATGGAGATGGGCCAAAAGATTGAAGAGAACGCGAGTGGACATGTACAAGGAACAAAAAACAGAACAAACAAAGTTAATGATGGCTTTGCCGGCTCTCGTAGTAAATGTTTAGCTATTCACTCGCAGTTATTTTCCTTGAGCGTTGCTATTAAAATGCTAGGAGTTGCTATTTTAAATCATTTGCCAAATGCGTACACGCAGCGTCATCGTAGAAGCACTGCATAGAAAAGCGGATTTTGTTATGTGGGACACGCCTCGGGACTAAAGTGACGCCGCTGTCACAAGGAATGTTTTTTTTTTTTTATTTATTGCGACCGGTATACTTTTCGGGTTGGTAAAAAAAATTGCTTTACGTAAATGCTAGCTTGATGAAAACAACTTAGCTAGCTGTTTTCGAGAATATCGATAACTTTTGCATTGAAAATTTTCTTTTAAGCCGATAATTAAAAGCAGCAAATTACTTTTTATTGCTTAATTAACTTTGGTGAATGAAAAGTTTGAGCAGATTAGCATAGACGATTATCGGATCTTAGTTTGTTAGACTTGGCGAGGACTCACACTATTTATTAAAACCTTTGTTGCCTTTAGCTGGGACAGTGGGACAACCGATGTATATAATAGCAGAAAATTGAAAGGGAAATGAGCGGCTCCTTATGATACGATTAAAGGAGCCAACAGTCTATGAGATTCCAAAGTAAACGCATGGGGATATTATATATATATATATATATATATATATATATATATATATATATATATATATATATATATATATATATATATATATATCTTGTGGAAGAAGGCCAGGTCGAGACGGCAAGGCAAGGGATGCCGTATCTGGCGTTTTACTCCGATGACAAAACCCAGGCGCGCGCCGGAGCCGGCGCCGCGGGACGGTGATGATGGTATGTACAAATGAAAGAGGAAGACCATGGCATGTACAAATTAAAGAACGTTCACAGAAGGCTCACACAATCTGCCCGAGGGGGGGGGGGGGGGGGGCGGAAGCGGCCAGCCTGGCCTCTCCTAACTAACCGATGCATCGCGGCGCACAAATGGTTTCAAGCGAGACACATGAACAATTTCAGTTCCACGGTGGCGTCGATCAGCTGGGGGATTAACAGGCGTCATTTTGTAGTTCACTGGGGAAGTTTGGCTTATGACCTCATAGGGACCTGCGTAGCGGTGGTGGAATTTGTCACTAAGGCCAGGGGTGCGCAATGGTGTATAAAGCAGTACTTCGTCACCAGGACGAAAAGAAACCACTCGATGTGTAGAATCATAGCGAGTCTTGCGGTCTTCCTGGCACGCTGCCGTGTTGAGGCGGGCAAGATGACGGCATCTGGCCACACGAGATAAGAACTGAGTAGGTACTGATGTGGAGTAGTCGGGCGTAGAGAAGAAGGAAGCGTCGAGAATTGTAGTGGGAGGACGGCCATAAACGAGGAAAAATGGAGAGTAACCGGTAGTTCGCTGTACTGCTGTGTTATAGGCGAATGGGATGAATGGTAGAACAGTGTCCCAATTTCGATGATCTGGTGTGATGTACATGGATATCATGTTCGACAAGGTGCGATGAAATCGTTCAGTGAGACCGTTAGTCTGGGGGTGGTAGCTTGAGGTTGTCTTATGAAAGGTGGATGACGCGTGAAGAACTTCGGCAACGACTTTCGATAAGAAGGCTGTACCGCGGTCACTTAGGAGCACCCGAGGAGCGCCATGACGCAATACAATTGATTGCAAAAAGAAATTTGCTACTTCTTCAGCGGAACCAGTCGGTACAGGTGCTGTCTCAGCGTAGCGTGTGAGGTGGTCGACAGCCGTTATAATCTAATGGTTACCCTTAACGGAGAGAGGTAGGGGACCATATAAGCCGATGCCGACTACGTCGAATGGCATGGCGGGACAAGGAAGAGGTTGTAGCAGGCCAGCGGGCGAAGAAGTCAGCCGTTTGCGACGTTGTCACAGAGGGCAGGATGCGACGTATTTGGCAACGGTGGAAGATAAGCCCGGCCAAAAGAATCGTTTTCTCACGCGGTCGTAGGTTTTGTCAAAACCAAGGTGACCCGCAGTAGCGTCATCGTGGAGAGCCGCCAGTATACGTGGGCGAAGCACACGCGGCACGACTGGGATCCAACGAGTTCCATCAGGGCAATACACGAAGCGGAGTAGGATGCCATCTTCGAGCTTGAAATTGCGAAGCTGTCGGCGAAGCCTAGCATTGGGTGAGTCCGAAACGCCGATAAGGCGGTCGATAATAGGACGGCAGTAAGCATCGGCTAATTGCTGTGAGCGGAGAGCGTGCTTGTTCTCAAAGTCGTAAAAACAAACGGTTGTGATATACGTCGGGCAAAGAGACGGTCGGCTCTGGTCAGAGGTGGTAATGCATTCGGAAGAAAAATTGCAAGTTGATTCCGAAAGGGGACAGCGAGAGAGAGCGTCGGCGTCTTGGTGTTGGCGACCAGATCTATAAGTTACGTCGAAATGGTATCCTTGCAGGCGTAAAATTCAGCGGCCAAGTCGGCCTGTCAAATTTTTGAGTGAAGACAACCAGCAAAGAGCATGGTGGTCGGTCACAACTGTGAAATGCCGACCGTATAGGTAAGGGCAAAATTTTTGGACAGCCCAGACGACGGCAAGACACTCCTGCTCGGTAATGGTGTAGTTTTTCTCAGCTGGAGTCAAGGTCCGACTGGCAAAGGCACATACTTTCTCACGCGATGTTGCATCACGCTGCAGAAGTACAGCGCCAAGACCGTGACCACTGGCATCGGTGTGCAGGATAGTTGGAGCGCTGTCACTGAAGTGGCCAAGAACAGGATCTGATGTAAGGGCCTGCTTTAGGTCATTAAAAGCAGTTTCGCACTGTTCAGTCCACACGAAAGGGCTGCGTGCTTTAAGTAGTTCATGAAGTGGAGCAGCAATAGTTGCAAAATGCCTTATAAAACGCCGGAAATAAGACGCGAGGCCGAGGAAACTGCGCAAATCTGTAGTCCGTTGTGGACGAGCAAAGTTCAAGACCGCGATGATTTTTTCAGGATCTGGGCGAATGCCGTCATGGCTAACCAGATGTCCCAATATTCTAATTTCCTTCTGTGCAAAGTGGCACTTCTTGGTGTTGAGCTGAAGGCCTGCCGAAGCGAGACAGGTGAGGACCTCATTCAGGCGCGTGAGATGGTCATTAAAGGTTGCTGAAAAGACAACAATGTCGTCCAAGTAACAAGTATATATATATATATATATATATATATATATATATACAACTTTCCCGATTATCTATTTTATTCCAACAGTTTCGGACGGTGGACCGTCCTTCTTCAAGGTAGAATTGAGAATGGAGAATAAGTCCGCACATTACGCCACTGTTAGGAGAGGGAGAAGGAATTCTCGCTCTCCATCTTTGGAGAAGCAAACATTACTGAATAGATAGGAAGGGCGAAAAGCTTTTCGCCCTTTCCTTCTTTCCTTTCTTTCTTTCTTTCTTTCTTTCTTTCTTTCTTTCTTTCTTTCTTTCTTTCTTTCTTTCTTTCTTTCTTTCTTTCTTTCTTTCTTTCTTTCTTTCTTTCTTTCTTTCTTTCTTTCTTTCTTTCTTTCTTTCTTTCTTTCTTTCTTTCTTTCTTTCTTTCTTTCTTTCTTTCTTTCTTTCTTTCGTGCGTATACGGGAAATAGGAGGCAATACTGAATAGTTATTGCAATGAGAGGGCGGAATGACGTACTTCAACGTAGTGCTCCTGGGTACAAACCATTATGGTGAACTGAAGACAATAATGGGAACATTTTTAGAGAGGGGCTGCAATCGGAGCACTGTGTAATTGCTGCACACAGGGAAAGATGAACAAGGTAGTTGCAAGGAGGCGCGATTTAAGTGCTCCTCATTCGTCTAAAAATAAAAAAGAAAGATACAGATGACCATGTGCTTTTAGACCTCAGTTCACGTTAAATAATCACACCTGTGGCGCTAGTTAGGGGTAACCGTGTTCGTTTGTGCCATTTCGATAGCTACCTTTTGGCACTTGTGAAATTTCAGATGAGGCGTCGTGATGCCGTGGAATTTCTAGATAAGCACTTTCTGAGGCACCGCGGGTGTACGTAAGCTAAATAGCCAGGTATTGGCTCCATTCATCATGTACGAACAAGCGGCTTCTTTTGTTTCTGCCCCAAAAGAGAAGGGAACTCACTAATTTTGGCAAACCAGAGCGGAAACAAAGTAAAACGAAGAAGGAAGCTAACAACGTCGAAAGAAGAAAAGGTGAGTAGGACAGGGAGAGAAGCGCCGTATTCAAGCCGGAGCGGGGGTCCGGGAGGAGTGATGGCCAAGGGATCGGTTCAAGGCAGGTGCTTTTCACTCGTGAGCTCCGTGCTGGAATGCGAGCTCTCCCCCTTCCCATCTCTTTACTTGCACATCTGAAATTTTGTTTGTGGTAGCAACCTTCAAGGCAAACAGTGGGCGTTCTTTCAAAAGCAAGGGCAGACGAAGGCGTACCGCGTCCCGGCAATCAACAGGGAGCACGACGGCACCCCATCATTTACAATTTTATTTTTCTGTTTATTTTTGTAGGCTTTTCGCAATGCGGAGCCTGACACTCACGCCTTTTATCGGGGTCTGACGCAAGCGCAGAGGGTTTTCCTGCCGCAACATTGCGTCATCGCCATGTGTCAACACACAATTATACGGCAACGCTTCCGTTACATTCAGTTATCAGCTTGTGTTTTGAGGAAGAGCGAAGGCTGATGGCAGCAAACGATATATACTACCAGCGCCTCGCGTTTCGCGTTGTCGTTCTCACTTTCAACACAATTTTTATTATTTCTTAGAATATTTAAACACGCGTGAGCGGAACAGCCCTGTATGGAAAGAACGCCAGCCAGTTATTATTTAGTAGTTTGTGGTGTCAACGTCCCAAAGCGACTAAGGCTATAAGACACACCGTAGTGGAGGGCTTCGAAAATGTTGACCATCTGAGGTTCTTTAAGGTGCACTCATATAGCACAGTACACGGGAGCCTTGCTTTTCGCCTGCATCGAAAAGCGGCCGCAACGGCCAAGATTCGATCCCGCACCCTTAGCCGAAGAAGTCGAGTGCCCTATATATAACCACTGCACAACAACGGCGGGTCAGTAATGTGTTAATTGCGTGTTTTACTTTTCAATGTGCATGTGCATGAGTATGTGTATGTCAGTGCTCAAAGGCCATGCCTGAACTACACGATTTCTTTTGAACGTTTACAGATTTTCATCTTAAATCCTGCAAAACAAATTACGTCGCTGTGGTCTGGGCAAGCGGATTGTACAGCAAGGGGATGCTATGTGCGCGATGACGCTTACTAACTATATTAATAATTAAATATTGCTAATTAATAAACCTTTAATTTTCTGGGCAAGATCAATTTCCAAAACATAAGGGTGTCACAAAAGGTGGTGAGCATATTTTTAAAAAGTTCTTAATCGGCAATGAGGTTCGAAATATCGAACACCAGAAATGCTCATGTTGAAAGCTCGCTGTGTTGGCCTTTCCCCAATTCGTATTTTCACGCTGTCGCTGTTTGTGAATTTGTTGCCTCAGAGAAAGTCCATTTGATGTCGTCATTTCGTCGATGATATCACGCGCAGCGACGCCATTTTGTAGATATGCAAAGCGAGAATGCCAACTGAACGAACCTGCAAATACATATTCTTGGCATATTATATTTCCAACCTCATTGCCGGTTAAGAAAATTTAAGAATCTCATCTCATCATAAGCCTTCCGACTACTAGGCCGCGTACATCGTTCCCAAATACCGTTGATGCCATCGGGGGTTTCTGTCATTCCAGTTTACGCTCACCCTTTGGCCGTTCTTCTCCACTATGGAATCTTCACCACCATCTTGTGATCCTTTTTATACAAAGCATCGAGAAGAAGGCCGTTGACTCGCCGTCTGAATTTCAACAGATCACTCTGGAATATATGCGTCAGATATACTATGCATGGACACCGGCCGCACGTCTGTTCACCGACGGTTCAGCGAACAACAGTTCATCCCACTCCATGGTTATCCCAGCAAGGAACAATGTACTTAAGACTCTGCACAAGACCTCATTGTTGGGGAAAAATCTACCGCTCTCCGTGCCACCATCGGTTACATTCATCAGTCCCCAGCAATGGTCTATTTTCACTGACTCAAAAGCAGCGCTCCAGGGCTTACACTTCGCCGTGGCTCCCACAAGCAACTGATAGCGGAAATCTGTGCTCTACATAATTTCGCCGCCAATAAAGGGCACGACGTTATTGGCTACCTGGACACTGCGGCATCAGTGGTAATCAAAGGGCGGACGAGGCAGAGCGAACAGCCCACCACAAGGGCGTTTGTGCGTTCAGTGAGTATATATACCGAAAACACTGGCGCGTGTGATCCCGATTGCGTCGTGGAACTTTGGCCACTTTTCGAACCGACATGTCCTATCCCTGACCTAAAGCTCTTACTTCCACCCCGCCTGCCACAATGTGAAGAAACTTTGCTCTGTCTCATGCGGCTTGGTGTTGCCTTAAACAACCAATATTATTTCGTTATTGGCACGCCTGATAACCGTGCGTGCGATATCTGTAATACCGATGAAACCATTTTACATATTCTGTGTTATAATCCCAAAAACTGTGCCGAAAGAAGATCTCTAAGCCCTGCACTAGAGAATCGATATAAACCTACGCCCGGAGAAAAAGATTCTCGGACAGTGGCAGCAGATATCTGTGGAGAAGGCTTGGTAAACACCTTTCCGTTTCCTAAGAACGTGGGGCCCGCAGGACAGTCTCTGACTTTACGTAGGCTAGTGACTTCTATTGCCCTTTTACTCCATTTTCTCCCTCTCCTTTGTATCTCTTCATCCATTTCTCCAACAGAGGGTGGCAAACCGGCTTCTTGTGCCGGTTAACGTTCCCGCCTTTCCTCCTTCTACTTCTCCTCCTCCTCCTCCGTTAAGAATATCAAATTGGCTGCAAAGAAAATTTAAAAGCCGGGCTCACCTTCGATGCTCAGTTTCGCAATATAATCGCGTCCCTTAAAAAAAAAAAATGTAGATATAGATAACTTAATTTTAGGTAATCATTATTCTGCACAGATCGCAACGACACGCATCTCTCGCGGGTTTTAAGTAAGAATCTAAAGGCTGAAAAAAGTTGACCCGGCCATATTGTCGGACCCCGCTAATGACAGTAAAGGCTAGCGATGTGTCCGGTAAGGATGGTACAGTAGATATTGCGTTGAGCCTAATGTCGTGGAATTGAATCCCGTCTGCAGAGGCCGTATTAAGAGAAGTCGAAATGAAAAGGCGCTCTAGCTGTTCAGTGTAGCGTCAATGCACGTTGAAGAACGCCTAGGGGCGAAATTATTGCAATGCTTACAGGATATAATACGGGAATAATTACTGACATTTACTCCACCTTGGGGACTACCCTAAATATTCTATCAACACTGCTTACCGCTAGCGGTCCCACGCGGACTACCCCGGAATTCACGACATAAATCGCACTTAACCCCCTACCAAAAACCAGCCAGGTTAAATTCAGCTATTTTTTTTTCATGGCAGTAGAAATTCCAGTGCAGACTCTGAGTAAATTAAACCTGCTGCTTGAACTTTTTTTTTCTTTTCTTTCGTGTCGTTCTTCATTTAGCTTCGTTCGTTTGGGTCGTGCTTTCTTCTGTGGTTGTCCCGGTTTGTGTTAAATAGTGGGGTTATCATTTTCTAACGTTTACTCAGTATTGAGAGCCCTGCAGATTATATGCTCAACTGTTAAGTAATTAACTGATCTGACCCTATCATATGCATTATTTGGCCATTAGACTTAAAATGCCATCGGAAGGAATAGCGAAAGCCCACTCCTTTCTCTTTGGGGAAATCTTTTGAGAATTGTTCCCCTGCCGGTGTATTCTTTATGAGGACCCTTTGGAATGCCTGTCCCTTCACGAAAGGCGTGCCAGCATCGAACCTGCTTTCGGTGCTGACTCATCATCCACCCCGCATTGTGATTGTTCCTGCTCAGTTGCCGCTCTTTATTTTCTTTTTCAGGCCACATGATCACTTGTTCCAGGCTGAGAAATGCATACTGAAGGAACAATTTTTCGCTCCATGCATGCATACATGCGTGCACGCAAGGTCTTTCTTTTTTTGCTCCGCAAGAGGCTCGCCTTCAGTGTCTTCTTCGGTCTGACTTTCGTTTCCGTGAGTAGATGTCTGTAGCACTGGCTTCACAATCTTCCCTCGAGGCGGAACACCCATCCGTTGGCCAATTGCTATGACTAGGCGCTTGCTTCGAAAAAGTCCGGTGTCGATGATGAGCCGCGTGGTCAGTGTCGGCTGTAGGTTGAAGGCTTTCGATATTTTTCAAGTACTCACGCAACGAAACCAGGCTAATTGAGCGATTACAGGGAATTGAAAACGTAGCACAAGTGTAAGCCCGTGTTGTGCATTATTGCGTCGTTCGTGGGAGGCTGTGCAGATTTATATTCAGTGATTCAGAAAAGAAATACACTCTACAGCTCGCATGCATAGCGACGTCCGTTAAATATGCCTTAGGGGGCCGAAACTATTCCAGAGCTACCTACTACGTCGACTCACGTGTCGCGCATTGAAGTTAACCCCAAGGTACCAGTACTAATACCTTTAAACGGTCCATGATTAGCAGATGCATTGACTGTCCCGTGGCAGCCGAAGATTTACCAAATTACGAACCGCTATGGCGTATGAAACGCTTTTGAACCCGCAGACTTTGATTTGAACGGCCGAGCACCAGCGTAAACGAAACGGTGCGAGGATAAACATGGGATTATAAGACGTACCCGAGCTCTGACTAGTTTTTCAGAGCTAAACGCTTATGCAAGCAGCATGAAGGTGAGAAAAACGGGCTATTGCAGTAACATGAAGACATACATAGTTGTGTCTCATTGCAGACTATGTCTCTACATTGCGACATGGTTTTAAAGTCAGCATGTTGCTACAAGCATTCCCAATACTTATACTCTATTCCATTCTTCGTCTTCTTCTTAATCTTTGAATTCTACATCACCCTTTTAAAAAGAAAAAAGGAGTCCTAACTTGGCGCTCCACTTGACGGGCTTTGTTGTTCCTATCGGTAAGTTCGTGCTCGTGAGAGTCTGATGAAGTTGGCATGGCCATTGGCAACAATTTGCAGGCTTTGCATCAGCAGCGCTTGAAAAGATGGGCACGAGCAGGAGGGAACGAACAGCACTCTCCTTAGAAGTGCACTACCTATACCACCCAATTGAAAAAAATGGAGGCAACCATCTTGAGGGCGTAGCCGAAAGGAGGAGTGTGCCGGGGTCGACACCCCCTGAGATATTAGTGGCTTTCTTCTGTCCTCTGCCGCTTCCTCTTTTTCGGGAGCTTGTTCTTTCCTCCACGCACGGACATCTTGAAGTTAAGGTGGATAGCAAACATTGATAGCAAGAATGCAGATACACAACAATATGTTCGCATACCGCTGTTCTCTACTTCAGTTATGGCACAAGCAAAGCAGTACACTCCCGAAATAAAAAATAAATATAAAAAGAACGAGTGAAAAAAGCAACAGAACAACGTGCGTTAATTTCTATCCTGATAAAAATTAAACACTAAGCGCCGATTAGTGGCGCAACATCTGAGTAACCACATATTTGGTCGGAAGCCCACTGAACATATTGGTTCAGTAGGTTCGGCAAAAAAAAAAAAAAAAAAAAAAAAAGGAAAAGCGTGTTTTAGTGCGTGTACAAAGAAACCTTAGACATATTTTATTTCGCCTTATTTGCGCAACATGCATGTGTACTGCATTGGTATGACATGTTTCTGCAAGAATGTTATGGTTATGACTAAGTCACAAAACGCGATCTTCCGACTTGGAAAAAAGTCCCCATATTGAAAATTTGCTACAAATACAAATACAAATTTACCAAGAAGACCAAACTGAACAAATTTCCCTTTTTCTAGTAGTATTCAGAAATTTGCGTGCAGGCCATCATATCAACTCAAACCTTCATCTTCTGCGAAGTGATTTCATGCGTATGAAACGAAACTTTGGACAGTTCGAGGGGAGGGGGCCAATGGAAAGTCAAAGGATTGGAGCATCGTAAAATGAGAGCAAGAGTACATCTTTAATTGGGAAATCAACAGAAGTTAGTGGAAACGCGATTACAAGGGCCTCCATCAACGCAACAAATCGAAGCCCCGTCCAAGGCGAGAAATGTTCCATTTACAAGGCTGCCGGGCAGTGTTTCGTCCCGGCTGCCCATTAAAGCTTATGGACCTTGATGTGGTTCAGCTACTGCACACGGTTTGCATCCCACAGTAGTTTTTGTGACCGTTGACAGCCGAAAACGACCGATTTCTGGATGCGCAACCCACACCTAAATGTGATCGGCGAATGGGAATGTCAAGACACATGATCGTCTCCACAGCACGCGCGGAGAACGGATAGAACAGGAGCCGTTCATCCTCTTTCTCAACCCTGGCTGAACATCGTGGATGGTCTTCGCCAATGGCCCGCAACTACTGGAGTGAGAGATGTTGAGGCTAAGAGACAATCCTATCTGCCGGACATAAGTCGGTCGGGTGGAAACCTGTGAGGGAGATGTTTAATATCGTGCTATAGATTTTCAGTCCCAGATTAAGGAACGCAGCTTGATAAAATTAAAATTCAGCCGAGAAACTGCGGACGTTTTACATGTATATATGAAGGCGAACGCTCGCTCGAGCAGCACCGCCCGTTTCTCATGCTTCCTCCGGCGACGCAGGCTACAACGGGTGACTTTGACCACATGGGATGTCCAATAGCTTTCAACTTTTCTTTAAGGTAAAGGGACCACCATAAACGTGTGGTCATGGAGGCAGGAACTCTTCTCCCATCTGCCAGAGGCATGATCTCTAGAGACTGCGAGGCCTCGAACGGCGGGTGCAACGTCCCGTACGTTCTTATCATCTCTTACTCTTCCATATGAAAGGAGCTACAGTTGACAACACCTTCCAGCTCAATCATTCCATCTAGTACCGTGACGTCACACAACCCGCCAACAGGTGGCAGGTCATGCCACCCGACAACTACCATACTACCTGCCACAGGCATTCTTGCGATTTCTCGAGATTTGTAGTATTTAAATGGGCGGTGCAAGAGTCCTAGTGTTTGTCACTTGTCAACTGTACTTATATCGCCCACCTAGAGGCGTGCTTGTGAGTTTTCGACGCCTCCCGGTAATTTTTTTCGATATGCCGTGAGAAGTTTGCTTCCTACGCCAGGTTCACATATCATTCAGCAACACTGGCTTTGGTCAAACATTGCAACTCCTACACTTCCAATATATTACTAAGCCACAGACATTACTGACTCCGACACCTTTACTCTTTGGGCACTCTCACCTTTCAAGATAAATCTGGTTATATTAAGTGTTTACTTGAAAAGTGGCTCTGACGTCTTTATCCGTCCTTTAATCCCCAGGACATGCACACCTTCACCGATGGCTCGCCTTCACAAGTTTTCCTCCTGTGCCCTTTATGGAACCTAGGGAAGTCGAATGCTTTCCTGTTGTCTGCAGCTGAGGACATATACCCACGGCAGCAGAGCTTCATGGCCTTAAGGAACCTTCTTAGGTCCCCTGGCCGTTGGGTGATTTTCATGGATTTTGAAACAGCTCTATCCCTATCCCCCATTTTAAATAAGGCGAGTTATCAGCTAGCTTCTTTTGGCATTAGTAGATGCCTGCTGGCTGTGGCATCCTGGCTAACAAAACGTGCACAAAGCGGCTTGCAGAGGTCTTAGCATCTTTATTAGAAGCGGATTTCTTCATGAAAATCGAGGTGCCCCAAGTGGATAAAATACATACTCACGAAGGGAAAACTGGCTCTGGAGTTTGGATACGCATCATTAACTCTTTCTTGATTCTATTGACCCACATTCCTGATTTCGACTACCATACCGATTTTCTCGCCATAAGGAAACTGATTATCATAGTCTTCGTGTCAACGGTACTTTAACAAAGCGCTCATGGCTCCGTTAATGATAAGTGAGCAGGCTGTATTGAAATGACTGTGGCTCAGTCGAAACAGTGCAGCATACTCTGTTTGAATGCCCGGCGTATGCTTAAGAACGTGCGGATTTTGAACTCCCAGTGGAGTTGCTCACACAAGTACTTTCAACACTGTATTGTGTGTTAGGTTTTTTAGCCTGCAATAAGCAGCAGAGACGAAGAGGGAACTCTAATTTCCATTGCAGATTATAGTGGACTACTAGTCAAACCTCACCTCCGTATTCTTCATAATTACGCAATCTCTGTGCAATGAATGCTGTCAGAACACTTGGAGGACAAAAGCATCACCTTTAATTGTTTTCCAGCATATACTTTCACGTTGCTGCAACTCATTCTACATCCCATTGCCTCATAATTTTCTATCACGCCTGCTCTTAATAAATGTTTATCTCTCTCTCTCTGTCTTGCCTGTACTACTCCTCTCCCGCCTTTCTCCATTTCGATTTCCTTTCCTTCATACGACAGCAATTCAGCGAATTCAAAACATCGGGTAAATTGTCTACCTTTTTCATTAAAGAGCTATTCTCTCTCTCCGCGTGTGTCTTTTTCTTCCTCGTTCTGTGCTAAATAACTGTGCTGAACTAATCTCAGAGAACGTAACACCATGCAGGATGGCATAATATTTTCGGTTTTTGGGTACGCATAACTGGCCCAGGATAGAGCTTCGGGGGTGTTGCTGGCTTCTGTTCTGCCATAGAGCTATAGCCTTTTAGATTGCAACGATCGAAAATCAGCGCTATATTCGGATATATGTCAAAAAAGAAGCGTCATCCAGCTATCGGAGGATCCTCCTCCAACCAAAAGCTGCAGAGCTATACCATAACGTCACAGCTGACTGCCTTGTACCTACAAGTAGCGCTTGGAACGTGGTTTCCTCAAGTGAGTCCGTGCTGGCAAATAGTTCCTAAATTGTTCGTGAGTTCCAGCAAAAATACATACCTTTACCCAATTCGATCGATAGTCGTTGGCTCATCAGAGTACAACAGATAAAGCAACGAATTCTGATGGTGAATTTCAGCACTGTAGAGTTTTCACGAAACCGCTTCGTTGTTCTGCGCTTCACTGCATCAGCGATGTCACCTCGTAGGGCTCCATAGAGCACTGCGAGCTGACACCGCTGGCGATACCGACAAACAGACGCGACAACTGGAGGCGGAAGTTGGTAAATGTCCGCGAAACCGTGAGTGCGGAAGAACACGTTTTTCTGCTTTTGTAGTGAAAGCTACATTTGCCACGAACTTGCGATGTCACTGTGGCGGTGCACGTGAGGAGGCACAGAGCCGTTGCCCAGCAACCGCCGCAGCTGGCAGACGCCGCGCGCTCGCCTCGCTACCTGGCAATCAAGAAGTAACTAGAAGAAGAAATGCTCGTCTTTAATGCAACAACTTAGCTAGACAACCATACTAACTGTATTAGACTGAATTGGTTTGGACTAGGTTACACTGGATCGGATGAGATTAGATTGAATTGGAGAGGAGTAGGCAGCTCAGCGCCAGGCACACAGGCTTTCGCTACGTACATCCTGGCCTAGCTGAGCTAAGCCACCGCCAATATTTTTTTTCCCGAGTGTGCCGCGACGTCACACATTTGGAGTGATGCCACTGGCTTCAGAGGAGTTCTTTGAGGGCTGTTTGCCGCTTTTTGTTTGGCCTGTATCCGACTATAGAACTCTTCTTGTCGCCCACCCGCTCCTTCCGAAAGCTGCACCATCAAGCCGCGCTTCCGTTTACAGATATCTGTATTCGCAAATCAGGTCTTGGTGCAAACCACTGATGTTCCGCGATCCCATGCTGAGGGATAAGAAACCAAGGCCTGTGCCCTAAATTAACCTTCAGAAAAGAGCTGAGCCACAATCTGTGCCGAAAGGCGAACCGAAGCTGCGGCTAACCGATTCCCATGCAGGTTTTTCTTCCGGGCAGATAACCACCGAGGTCCGCGCCCCTCCTCCCTGTCCTTCCCCTGTTCCCTCCTCCACCTACAATTCCTGCCGATGACCTCCCAGGCCACCTTGGAGCCGCATGCAGGCCTCTGCCTTTGAGTCTTGCAACTGGGGTAGGCACGTGCTGTATGCTTAGCCGACAAGGGGAGATAATGCCACTACTCAATGGTTTCACGCCACGTTCTCTGACATATACACGCTCACGTGAGCCACGTCACAGCGACGTCAGGGTAAAGAGGGCGCCGGGTAAGGTCACTGGACGAGCACGTCGTCCCTTCGTATTGCCACGTGCCAGTCATCTCGCTATCTGCACACTGAGACGTGCGGCTGGCACGTAGGCAACGCGTCTCCTCAAGAGGTTCCCCCGAAAAAAAGAGAAGGCGTTCCTTCCCATGCTGCGTTCATGGCGATCACGTGCGCTAGTGACTTCAGCTGCAGGCGACGCTCAGGAACAAAGACGTGCCTCCCTCGTTCCCTGGTTGCAAAGACCTATGCCATGTGCTCCGAAACCTCTCTGTCCGAGATACTCCAAAAATACACAGGGTTTGATACTAGCGTTGATGAAAGGAGGTGGCTTTCGACTATGGTCGACCACCCCGAGACTGTCGCTGCGAGGAGGTCAAAAAATAAAAAAAGAAACGAGAAAAGCTTCCTGATACACGGCATCTCACTGCCTCTGGCGAAGGGCCTTTGATCATTTTATACTCATGTTTATGTCTCGGTTCTGTAGGCATTAGGTGACGTCTGAATTAGACCATTAGCTGAATGCTTTCAACGACCTATTTGTGTAGATTGGGCCAGTTGGTGAATCGACATAATGAAGAAAACTTTGCGCAAAGCAAGGTTGGACACTAGGAAGAAACACGATCGCTTATTTCTGGGTTTGAACAAAGTCTACCTGGTACTGCCGCAGTGGTTTGATTTGGTTTGTGGGGTTTTTAACGTCCCAAAGCGACTCGGGCTATGAAAGACGCCGTAGTAGAGGGCTCCGGAAATATCTTCCACTTGGAGTCCTTTAACGTGCACTGACATAGCACAACACACTGGCGCCGTGCTTTTCGCCTTCATCAAAAAGCGGCCGCCGCGTAGGAAATCGATCCCGCGTCCAGCAGTCGAGCGTCCTATGCTACTGCGCCACCGCGACGGCACTTTCACAGTGGGCTTAAAGTTGGGATCGCTCGTAGAAATTTATACTTTGCAGAGAGTGAAAGAAAAAGACGTGCAGATAACGGAGCTTATGGCACAGCAGTCAGTCACCTTGCGCTGTGCTCTTTTTATCCCTGTTCTCTTTGACCAATGTATAGGTAGACGCTTTGTTTTGCCCAAAGCGGCTCTGACAGAAAAATTGGCATGTTCAAGAACAGGAGTTAGTAACTTTCATCGCACAGAGGAATGCCAGGAGGGATATATCTGTCGGTGGCTGCCCTAAAGGGGTTTCTTGACTCGTACTAATGCTCTGCGTTCTATATACGTTTATCTGGTCGGAAGAAGGGGGAAGCGTAGTGGCGTCGCCCTCGCCAGGTTCCGCTTTTTTCAACCTGATCACTATACGGCTTTCATTGACCCTCTTATTCAACAAGTTATTTTTAGCTGTATTGGGAGGTTTCTTTTCCCGGGGTAGTTGCTATCCCATTTTCTGAAATCAATTATTTATTTATTTATTTATTTATTTATTTATTTATTTATTTATTTATTTATTTATTTATTTATTTATTTATTTATTTATTTATTTATTTATTTATTTATTTATTTATTTATTCCTCAAATGCCCCTGTGTAGGGGTTTTACATGAGGGATGGGTGGCTTCTCAAGAGGAGGTTTCTGGCAGCTGTCTTGAAACTGATCGAACTGGAGTGGTGCGTAGCTTCTTCAGGCAGACCATTCTAGTCCTTCGCTGTAAATGACAACAAAGAAAAAAGACCGAAGATGCGATAAAATGCGCACATGTGAAGGGTATACCTTCTTGGAATGGCTGCGTGGTTTTCGAATTCAGTGGTGTTAGAATATTAATCTCGGGGGGAGGTCCTAAACTGATATTGCATATTCTAGATTGGGCCTGATAAGATATTTCTAAGCGATGACGTTTACTGCAGGGGAGGCAAATTTCATATTTCACCGCGGAGAAAGCCGAGGGTATGGTTGGCTTCGTTAGCTTTTTTCGTTTTGTGAGAGAACCATGAAAAATTGTGTGCAAATATAAGTCGGAGATATCTATAAGATGACATAGAAGATATTACAGAGTTACCAAAAGATTACGTGGGGGATGCATAAGAATGGCGGCGATGGAAAGATAGTAGTGAGGGTTTGTTAGCATTTAAGGACATTAACCACGTTTTAAACCACTTTTAAACTGCTTGTAAGTCGCATTGTAGAATGAGGACGTATGGATTATTGTTAATGGGTCGGTAAATAACACAATCATCCGCGAATAGGCGTATGTTAAAATATATATCATTAGGGAGGTCATTGATGTAGATTAGGAAGAAAAGGGGACCCAGGACGAAACCTTGCGGTTCACCAGAAATCACTGGAGACAAAGGGGAGGAGTGGTTATTTGCAAAAACGAATCGATGGCGTCCGGTAAAAAAATCTATGTAACCAACTAAAGACTAAGGGGTTAAAGTTTAGCCGTGAAAGCTTCAATAAAAGTCGGTTATGGGGAACTTTATAAAAGGTTTTCTCGAAGTCTAAAAGCAGTAAATCTACAGGTATGTTAATGTCCAGTTGAGAGCTGATGTTATTAGTGAAAAGTGCGAGTTGAGTACCATAAGATCAGTTTTTAAGAAATCTATGCTGATTAGGATGAAAGAATTTGTTAGCAAAAAGAAACCGCATTATTTGGGAAAAGATGACATGCTCCATTAGTTTAGAACATACGTTTGTAATGGAAATCAGGCGGTAGTCAAGGTAAATGTCGAAGACTCTTTTTGGTTGGTATCCTATTTCCTGAAAAGCTATTGTACTTCCGTTTTTATTTTGTATTTGTTTTTATATTACGAAGCCCAATACAGCGCAGCCTGACGACCATCGACGATCTTTCGAGAGCACCTTTTTCTACAACAGCATTAAAACCAATAACGTGGAGGCTCTCATTGCAGCAGCTTATAGTAGCCAGAAACCACCCTTTTTAAGTAGAGTCGTGCCTTGAACGTTTTCTTTGTTCTGTGCCAAAAACGGGACGCATTTCAGAGCCCGCTGTTCTGACGCACAGCGTTAATTTTTCTTCTTTCATCACTCTGCGCGCTTTATCATCCAAAAATCTGCCGCTTATTTGCAGCTTATGTATAACACAAACGCATTCAAATGGATCTTTCAGACAAATCGGATCTGTGAGCAGGAAACCATGAGCATCGAACACTTTCACAGAGCAATTTCTGGCACGCGTTACGACGCCTAATGTCACCCTGATAGGCGGCTTCACGGGGTAACACAGCGGCAGGGAGCGCATCTGAAGTAAATTGCTCCATCCAGCGCTTTGTGTATAATTAACTGTGCCGAACAAACTGTACAGGCGTTACTTGAGGCCCAGACAGGCACGCGGCGGTATCGTCGTCTGTTTCGTTATGCAGCGTGACGTCACTTTGATGCCGGATTGACAGCGCAGTGCCGATGCGGCGGCAAAAGCGAGGCCGCTGGCGAAACAGAACTGTACCGCCGTGCGCCCGTATATAGGCCTCAAGAGAAGCTACTACTTTCACGCAAAGCGCATGGGCGGAGCTATCTACCTCAAACACACTCTTTCGTTGTGTTGCTATGGAGGAACGCCTACTGGGGTGACATTTGCACGCCTCGTAACGGCTGCTATAAATTTATTTATCAACTTCTTTCTCGGTTGTACTATTCGGTGGACGAGCCACAATTCTGCAAATGCAATATACCCCCGGAAAAAAAATATAAAATGACATCAAGGCATTTAGTTAATTAGCGAACGTATTAAGCATTCTTCCTCTAGCTTACCTTGCGTCCAGCGTAGCTCTCAATACAGTCGCAGGGCCAAATAAATCGGAAGTAAGTTTCCTTTCTAAAAGAATGTTGGACGCCCCCTCCCTCTTTAAAGGGCACCAGTTGGAGCGCTGTTGCGGCTATCAGTCTCCAGTAGAACCGAGATGGAATGGAAAGCATCGAAGTGAAGTAAATGTAAACGATTGCGTCGCGAAGACACAGCATTCCCAAACTTACAATCTAGCCGCGCAACGATAACGTCATGAAAATCGTATTTTAACTTTACCCTGACGCACAAGGTTAGTCGGAAAAATGGCGACTCCACCTACACGAGTTTAGCAATGAGCCTTTCGCCTACTACGGCAATGCGGGGGAGGTGCATGAAGTTTCCTATTCGGTTGACCATTGTTGTAGATTATGCCTTGTAATTGGTACTGCGTCGCGGTGCTTTCTTCTGCACACAGATTAAATTGCCTCTATAGGACGCTTATTCCTTCTTTAATAAATTTAACGCAAGCGAAAGTTTGTTGCTAGACTGACAGTGAAACATTCAGGAGATTTTGTCAAAGCTTGCCTCGAGAAGAATCTCTTCGTTACGACTGAATGCACGTTTTGTGCCCTAAGGTAAGTAAGACGCGTTATCTTTCCGACATTTCTGTGCTTCTATACAATGAGAATGAAGTCGCCACCAGCTTTCCTTCCGAGTATGACGTTGAGAAACTCTAGGCCTTGATGCGCCCTGCTTGTCACGTACTGTATACGATGCAGAAATGTTGATAGATTTCAAGTATAGTCCTCGCCGGATCACAGGTCACAATTCCAATATTTTAGTGCGAAAGTACTGACCCATAATTGTTATTCCAACCAAGAAAATTGTCAACGACGTTGTGGCTCAGCCTAGTTGCCCTAGCAACAGTGTTCTTCTGGCGAGTTCGATCAGCACGCAGAAAAAAAAAAAAAAAAAAAAAAAAAAACGTCGGAGCGCAGTGGATTCGAAGTCAGGAATATTCCTCGTGGGTAGCGAGTACGGAACGACATAGCTATCGCATCTTCTTTTTTTTTTTTTTTTTTGTTTAACGTTACGGAAGAACCGTTAGCCGTATTTGACTGAGGTAAAAGGGCTAAAATTATTTTATTGATTCTAGGTTTTCAATGCGCGGGAGCCAGTGAGGGGCTGGATCCTCAAGTTTGATAACTTCAAGACATCTTTGAGTTCTGTGACTGGCCGTGCGTCAAGACCTGTGTGACGCACCGCCATCCTACTTCTCCAGGCCCAACGCCATTACAAAATCATAAGGAATACCGTTCTCGATTTCAACAGGGAGATACCTGATGCAGATAGGGTCAAGCAGTTTTTTAAGAGTCCTTTGGAGGACGTCCCATAGGAAAACGGCTTCCCAGCAGTCCAAGAAAGCATGTTTATTTTTTAACCTTTTTGCACAGAAAACTATGAATTCCACGAGGCCCAAATCTCTCTCTCTCTCTCTCTCTCTCTCTCTCTTTTTTTTTTTTTTTTTTTTTTTTTTTTTTTTTTTTTTTGCAACCGCACTTTAGCTTGCCAATTCCCGCTATGTAGTTTGAAAATAAATGTTTTTGCGGTAGGAGTAATGTTCATTTTTTAAAACTCTAATACTGCATCTTGACCAGGACATGTATTCTACATGACCCTATTTAACGGCGGAAAAAACGATGACTCAAATATTTGCAAGAAAAGTTCTTTTTCTGGCGTCACATAATTAAGACAATCGATGAAAGCCGCGTACAAAGAAATTGACAAGATGTTTCTTCTGAAATGCTTACGAGTAGTTTTTTGAGTAAAATTAGCTGTAACGATAAATTCGTGCAAAACTCTGCCCACTCCCAACTGAATACTCCAAGAGAAAATAAATAATTCTAAGGAAAATAAAGCGTTGGTTCACTGTTATACAAATAAGTGGCATAAATAAAGAGTTCCGGAGCGTAGGCTCCGAAACAGCTTGGTTCAACTTGCTCATTTCCTGGGGGAACCTCACACAAACACTGCAAGAATGCTATGAAACCTTTGCACATATAGAAGGGGACAGCTAGGGTAGCACTTGTATCACGTGCCACCGCTTGCTGGCGAAAAAAAGATTGCAGACTGTGGCATGTCTAAGCATTGAGAGTGTGAATACACAAAATTCTACTGTTCTTTTTTTCTTTCTTAATTCTTCAGCCTTACTTCGTGAGTAATGCTGACTATAGGTGTTCGCCAGTAATGATCATTATCGGTGTAAAATTCAAGGGGATACCTAAATACTTTGGTAAAGTTGTCCACAATACGTTGGCGAAGACAGTCGGAGTCCGAGGCCATTCATCATACTAAGAGTCCCAATCACCTTCCCAAACTCACCGCACTTAATTCACAGAAAGCTTCAACTTTTCTAATTTCCAAAATGCTTTCGTAATTAGAGCAGAAAAAAAAAAACATAACGTCAGCATATGTCAGCACAGCAACCTCTTCTTTGTGCAATCGAAATCATGTAAGGATACTCAAGCAGATCAGTCCAGTATAGATGGAAAGCAATTGCGGGGAAAGAGGGCACCCTGGCCTACAGACCGCTTGACCTGAAATCTGCTTCCAACCTTTTTCATCCCAATAAGAAGGCGTGTTGTGCATCTTGTGTAACCCATTTTCACTCCCTTTTGTGCACTATCTTTCCAACATTGACGTGAGAAGAATATTGTGAGGGACACGGCATAAAAAATTTCCAACCCTACTTGCAGCATTGCAGCAAGCGTCCGTGTAGCGTCACATGCCTCCATAACATTGTGCTCCTTTCGTATGTTTGTAACAGACCTGAGTCCTTTAAAACCGCAAGTCTGATGACTATCATCAATATCTCTTATCCTACTTTGAAATGCCTTCTGGCCAGTACTTTAATAAAAAAAGAAGAGATCAGCATTCGTTATATAAATAATTTAACTTGTCGCAGTTTCGTTCGATCATCTGTTTTAGGTATATTAGTACTGGTATGGGAGGGTAAACATTAAGTTGAAAGGATCTCCATATAACCATATTTAAAAACATTGGTCAAAACGGGCGCTAGTTCGCTTTTTGTGCTGTTAAAAAACGCAACTAGTAATTCATCCGGTACTGGTGATTTTAAGGTCGGTTATGGCTTTGGAGACTTTGGCAACTAGAAATATGGTTGTTTTGAAATTTCTCGCATCTCATCATCTGCTTTAGTTATTAGGGGAAGTATTCTGCCTTAAACAGCCCATCGTTTACAGGCTGATGGGCAAAGAGCCCGCAGTAATACTCGTAAAACGCATTTTCAATACTCATAGCACCACTTGTTACTAACTCGCTAAGTTATAATTCACTGATCATATTACGTTGCCCATTTCCTCAAGGCCTAGAGTGCGCTTAGTGGGTGCCTCGCCGCTGTCGCCAGCTACTATTCTTTCTGCCTTAGCTCTATTATTAGAACACCTCGAGCAATTTTTTTTTTTTTTTCACAAAAGATGCTTTTTGAAGCGTTCGCATCGGACATACAGCGTTCGCTAGTCATTTCTAATTCTCCTGCTAGCTCTTGAACACTTGATTTCTGATTTATTACCTAAAAGCTTTATATTCAGTTTCTATAAGTCGTAAATGTGGATATCGTGCAGCCAATTGCCCCGCGTGTTAACTTTCATGCTGTGTATTGCAGTGCACATCGTCCTTCCTATCGACTTCCATCTGTGAGCAAATGCTTTCGCACCACCTACTCAGTTAAGCTGCGTTACCCCCCCCCCCCCCCCTTCCTCCCATTCAATTTTTTGTTTGTTTGTTTGTGAGGTCGAAGTGTCAGCGGCCAGACATAGATAGGATTTGCTGTTCGGTCATTGACTTAAAAATAACACTTGTATAGAAACTATTTCCGTACTATTACATTGTAGGCTTGTAATGTAACGATTTTGGACTTCGTTGTTTAAGTCGTTCACGTTGTTTTACTCTTGCAGCCAATTGTTCTGGTATTTATAATTCGTGTTATTGCTCTGGGGAACAAAATCCCGCTTTAAAAAAGCAATCTATATGTTCAGAACTTCATCGAACACTTTTGCTTTCAATAGGCCTGGCAGGGGCAGAAATAAATCGGAGCTGACTGCTGTATTTGTATCTCATCCTGTGCGAATTTGCATTTCACAAGTCTGTTCCGTTATGTGAACGTTGCTTCTTCTTTTCTTGTTCTTTCCTTCGTTCTCTCTCTCTCTCAAAAAAACAAAACAAACTAGAGTAAGTTCCTGCATCGATCGAACGCAGTCCCTAAACACGGCCCACGCTCACACAGCACAAATGTCTTTCGTCACGTCGCCTCGGCCACACGATATACATGTGCAACTTTCGGGTTTCTGGGAACGCTTCGAATAGGAAGGCAGCAGGTAAGTGGAACGTCCTTCAGAGAAGCCTGTTCAGATAACAGGTAGATGCAGGCCAGGCACTTGGTTACTGGAGGAGCACATCTCACTGACCAATGACAGACCGTATGATTTATTCATCAGGGGTGTTCTGTGTGGCCAAGTTACATACGCCGACGCGTACATCGACGACCGCATAAAGCAGTTGCATGCGATACGGTTCTTGTGTCTACAGTGAACAACGCGAGGCTGCCACACTTGTCCGTGGCCTGTCATTGGGCGTACCGTATATATAGCTTCGTTGCTGGCTGAACGGATGAATCTCCCCCATTGCTATGGTTGATGTCTCACAGTTCCCGCATCTTTTTACACCTTTGGGGTTATACCGAGATTTCTACAGCCTTGCATACCGGAGTACATACAGTGCGCAGAACGCAGTCATAGATCAAGAAAAAGTTTTTTTTTTTTTTTTTTTTTTTTTTCATAGGACTATCCACAACTTCATACATATAGTCCGGACACAGACCTATCGAAGTATATTAAGGGCCTAATTAGTGAACGATTTTATTTCAGGATTATTACCAGGTGAATGGGATTGTAACAATATTACTAACCAGCAATTTTCGCATATATATTTAGGTTGAATATTTTCAAATGATTGTTCATGGAATGCTCATCTCAATAATGTCGTTGCAAAGGCTATCAAAGCTCAAAATTTCATTGAATAAAATCTGAAATCCTCGATCACTTCTTGCTCTAAAACTTATGTTTCATTCGTTCGATCGATTCTAGAGTTCACTTGTGCGTGGCACCCTCACCAAAAGCTTTAACTGGCCGAATCAAAAGTGCACGAAATGAATCGGCAGGGTTCATTCTAGGACGGTACAAGGGAGAGAGCTGCACGAAAATAGTGAGCTGGAATGGAAAGCGCTCGCCGAAGAAAATTTCGCTTTAAATTGTTATTTCAGGTATGTAACAACAAAAGGGATTTAACAATCATAACTTCAAAACTACAATAATATCGTACTAGAACAAGCCTTTATGCCAGTTTTTTTCAAGAACTCTAACAGAATGAAATGTATGTATGTATGTATGTATGTATGTATGTATGTATGTATGTATGTATGTATGTATGTATGTATGTATGTATGTATGTATGTATGTATGTATGTATGTATGTATGTATGTATGCATGTATGTATGTATGTATGTATGTATGTATGTATGTATGTATGTATGTATGTATGTATGTATGTATGTATGTATGTATGTATGTATGTATGTATGTATGTATGTATGTATGTATGTATGTATGTATGTATGTATGTATGTATGTATGTATGTATGTATGTATGTATGTATGTATGTTATTAAATGAACAGTTACACTTTTCTTGTTGTTTTAATGTTTTCCTGTTCTTGTTCGCATTGTATTTGAGTTTGCTCCCCCCTTATGTAATGCCGTCGGGCCTTTAAGGGAAAAATAAAGGAAATGAAATGAAATGAACAGTGATTTAGCGAATAACACAGTGCATGAATGGCAACGTAAATCCGAAAAGGGGGCCGCAGATGGGAGCAACAGGTGGGAGGCATTAACATGGTCGCGTCATACCGCTAAAGGTGGGCCTTAAAGAATACGGGAATTGTCGGCGGTGATATACGTTTGTGTAGAGGAGAAAGGGGTCATGCACCGCTCGAGGCGTGGTGCATGAAACATGGCGGCGACGCCGGCAGGCATCATGCCGGCGCCTCCTTCGTAGCAGTCAAAAACTGGAAAAGAAGTGAATGCCAGTTTAAGGATGACAATGTGAGAATATGTAGAGTAGGCTCTAACTTCGCGTATACGGAAACATGTCACTCATTCAAATTCTTTACTTCTGAATGTCGTAGTCCTAAAAACCTGATGAGCTGAGCTGAAATTTCGCATTACCGCGAATCGTAAGCGAAGGTTATTTTTTCTTTAATGAAGCGTACGCATTGCGCACGGGAAGCGATTCTCAGAGACAGTTCTGCTGCATCATCGTCATGATCATCATCATTTGGGCGTTCAAGATATGGCATGTACCTTCGCTGCAGTGGGACTTTTCATCTAGCAACTTTGAATTCTAGCTCTACGGCAGGAGAAAAACAAGCATTCACCCCTTCTTTCTCTGCACACACACTGCAGTATGTAATTCAGGGAGAGAGAGAGAGAATGAAGCACATTTTTAAGACAGAAAATTATAGCGCGAATGAAGACAGACACAGACAGGAACGACGCATAACAATAATGTCTTTATTCGCGCTATAATTTTCTGTCTTAAACATGTTGAACCATCTACCCAAATCAATGCTCTTTTAGAATGAATCAAGCTTAAGAAAACTGCACACATTGAATCTTGTAAAGGAATGACAATGCAGACATTTCAAGCCGGTTAGAAATATAAAGCTCTTGGCGAACAGGCTAACTTTCAGAGGAGTAATATGGTGAATTACGTACAAAGATTCTAAGGACGATTACCATACTCCCTAATGCGGAATTTGAGCCCAGCTATTTAGGCGTCTTAAGGCAAAAGCCTTTCTTGGCTCATGTATGATGTTGACAGAAATGTTAGCAGGAAGCGTTTGCACGAACTAATTAACACTTTAATTAACTAATTAAGAAAAAAAAATATATGTCCACTAGGAATCGAGCCACTATACCACTCCGATCACCGGCCTATCGCTCAAACAACTGCTCCGCGCCGGGCTTGTGAGAACGAGGCAGTAATTCTCCTTGTCTAGCGTGAGGATGATAGTTGCGATGATAATGATGGCACAGTTATAGTACCGATAATGGTAAAACACGTCAGCAACACATTTACTGACGTGACAGGTTTAAGTTAAGTTAGGCTACATTTTGTACCTGTCCCATGCCAAAGTCGGTAGCAAAGAAAAAAAAAAAGTTATAGCAGCGATAATAACGACGCTTCAGATATTGATATTGATAATAATGGTAGTAAAGATGATAATGAAGGTGCATTTAAGTTGATAATGATGATACTATCGATACTGATGATGATTATGATGATGGTGATGATCATGATGATGATAGGAAGGATGGCAGTGCTGATGTAGTTAGTGAAATCAGTCCTGTAAAGTGGCTTTCGCCATTTCCAGTCTTAAGTAGACTTAAGTGCAGTCCTGCAATTATTTGCGATGTATTGAGACAAATATTTGAGAGATGCTCTTTGCATGTATGTGCCGTTACAAAGGTACTAAGATCATGGGTTCTTCAATGGACATGAATGAGGCGTTAAAACGGCCATTGGTAGTGCTGAGCCTGTAGCAGCTAGGTGAGGGTGTGTTGATGCCTGCGTTCGCTCCCGCTTCAAGTACGAGTCCAGGAAAAGCAGAATGAGAGAGAGCACAGTGTGGGCATTGTAGAGCGATTTATTTTCCACGCGAGGCAAAGAGAATTTCTCTTCATTCTCTTCTGAGAAATATTCTTTGGCTCGCGACTCCCTTTCGCTTGGTTACACTGGCGCCAATGGCGATGCGGCCACTCCGGCGCGGTTGCTCGGTTTCTTTTGACCATCTCTTTGTTTCTCTCTTCGGTTGTTGTAGTCATACAATAACTTCTAGTTGTTTTATTGCAATGTATAGTATTGCAGTATATATTTGTAATATTGTATTCCGTATTATTATACTCGCCGGTTTTTGAGCTCTTGTGTCATGACCCCTGTCGTTCGGTTATGTATTTTTCATCTTCTTGGACATACATGTCCACCACTACAGAATATTTTGTCGTGTTTTTGACAAGGTTCTGTAGTTGTTTTTTTCGACTGGAAGCAAACAAACAAACAAACAAACAAACAAACAAAAGAAAAACAAACTTTTATTTTCAAGCCTCACTTATCTAAAAAATACTTTGTAAAGATATCAGCACATGCTGCTGTAAAAGAACTGTGAGTTGAGCTAGCTGGTGCATCATTTTTAAAAATACACAGCGCAACACACTCGTTTGTCCTATGTGTGTTGCGCTGTGTATTAAAAAAAAACAAAAAAAAAACATGCTGCTGTGCTGACATCTTACAAACAAACAAACAAACAAACAAACAAACAAACAAACAAACAAACAAAAAAAAAACAAAAAAAAAATAAACAAAAAAAAAAACAACAAAAAAACTCATATTTTTAAGCCTTACTTATCTAGGAAATACTTTATAAAGATGTCAGCACATACTGCTGTTGCGCTATAAGAACTAAGTAAACTTTTGCATATTCGCTACTGCGTGAGAAAGTTTCAAACACTGAAGCGTGCTGCTTAATATTTTGGTCATACCGGCTTGCATATGCACCGCGTCAAATCCGAAGGTATATATCAGGTACCAACATCACGAGCTTTCAAAGTAAGCCTCTTTAGTCCATATGATTTCCGAAGATGCTGGTAATATGTGTTTGCGTATGATTCAACACATCGCTTCCTCATTCTTATCAGCCCTGCCGCAAATACTAGTTTGGCTGCATATGGAAGTCATTACAGGCATGAGATGCAAACCGCCGTCGCCGCGCGATTTGAACCAATCGTTCGAAGCACCCGACGGAGCAATGAAACGCTATAGCGTTTTAAAAGCTGCATGACCGGTGTTCCGCGAAGTGAAACATGGCCATTCTACCGGCTGTGTTGCAAGACACTCTCCTACACCACTGAAGGATACATTTTCCTTGTCACAAGACGACGGGAAAGATCGTGTTCCTCGGGCGGTGTCCGGTATGCGAAGAGTGTGCTTTTCGTGCTCCGTTATTGATCCTTGAGACAAACCGCGGTTTTATCTCGAAATTTCAAGATCATATTTAGTCGATCTCTTTATTATTTTATTTCATAGAACAACACTTGTGCGGGAACACACACACACTCACACACACACACACACACGCACACACACACACACACACACACACACACACACACACACACACACACACACACACACACACACACACACACACACACACACACACACACACACACACACACACACACACACACACACACACACACACACACACACACACACACACACACACACACACACACACACACACACACACACACACACACACACACACACACACACACACACACACACACACACACACACACACACACACACACACACACACACACACACACACACACACACACACACACACACACACACACACACACACACACACACACACACACACACACACACACACACACACACACACACACACACACACACACACACACACACACACACACACACACACACACACACACACACACACACACATACCCAGCACCTCCACCACTTGTGGAAGAAGGTCACGTCGAGACGGCAAGGCAAGGGCTGCCGTGTCTGGCGTTTATTCCGATGGACAAAACCTAAGCGCGTGCCAGAGCCGACGCCGCGGGACGCTGATGATGGTATGTACAAATGAAAGAAGATCCGTGGAGGGCTCACAATATATATATATATATATATATATATATATATATATATATATATATATATATATATATATATATATATATATATATATATATATATATATATATATATATATATACGTGAAGGAAAGAAGCCGATAGTCGGCGAGGCCAAGGAAAGCATTGGGGATTGTACTTTGTCTTTTTTTTGAATTTTTACTTGATAATCACATAAATTAGTAATGTAATGTGTTTAGTGGAAAGATAAACACAAAGTAGAAAGAAAAACAACATGCCGATGGTGGGAACCGAACCCACGACCTCCGAATAACGCGTCCGGTGCTTTTCCAACTAAGCTACATCGGCCGCTGTCCCCCCTGCTACTTTCTTGGGTATTAATGTTGTCAGTATACGAACCTTGAGAGTGTTTACCAGCGCCACCCTCAACTATAGCGGTGGTCGTGGAACGTCCTGTGTTACCGACAGCGTCATGTAGAACGTGATCAAGAGTGAGGGCGAAAGCTGTGCTAGAACCCTCTTACGCTACCTATGGCTCCAAGACTACCAGAGCCGAGACCTCCGTAAGCTACAAGCAGATAAATGAAGGGGAAATGAGGGTGCTCGTTATAATACATGAAGGAAAGAAGCCGAATGTCGGCGAGGCCAAGGAAAGCATTGGGGATTGTACTTTGTCTTTTTTTTTTAAATTTTTACTTGATGAACACATAAATTAGTAATGTAATGTGTTTAGGGGAAAGATAAACACAAAGTTGGAAGAGCACCGGACGCGTTATTCGGAGGTCGTGGGTTCGGTTACCACCATCGGCACATTGTTTTTCTTTCTTCTTTGTATTTATCTTTCCCCTAAACACATTACATTACTAATTTATGTGATTATCAAGTAAAAATTAAAAAAAAAAAGACAAAGTACAATCCCCAGTGCTTTCCTTGGCCTCGCCGACTGTCGGCTTCTTTCCTTCATGTATTATAACGAGCACCCTCATTTCCCTTTCATTGATCTGGCTATATATATATATATATATATATAGGTTGCGAGAACATAACCTACTAGACTGCTAGAAGAGTATATAGCGAAGTATACGCTTCATAAAAGGAAACATTTTTTACTTTTCATTTGACTCGACGTTTCGATCCGATACCGATCTTTATATATATATATATATATATATATATATATATATATATATATATATATAAAGTAAACCACATGGATTATTTGAGGAGAAAATATACAAATAAAAAAATAACACCCCCTTAGATCTCTCCGTTTTTACGCTTAATGATGTTTCCAAGAGGAGCGTATTAAATATGACGTTCTCTTTGTCATGTTTTCTTGCGCTGAAGATAAGCAGCTTAACACACATATTTTTCTCCAATACTTTCTTGTGAGTCCTGAAAAACAAAAAGAATAGAGAACAATGAAGTAATATATTAAGAAGGTGTCTACAAAACTAGTTTCCGTGATTGTCTCCCTCTCTTAGCGCTAGTCAGCTTACGCAGCATCTCAGCTGCGGCGACGGACGCCTTAAAGGTTGTTCGCTTTTAGGGTGAGCAGGAGAAAATGGGGTGTCTCCAAAATGCCGTTGCAACCGACATCGTCTCATACCGAAGCGAAATGGGACAGGCATTTAGAGACCTGCAAGTCGTGTACTTAGCATTGGCTGTCATTTCGCTTCGATGCTGAACCGGGTCGGACGCACTAGGCTCCGAAGGAAACTGCCACGCGCTCGTGTGTTCACCCTAAATGTGGTCGACCCTGTACTTCCTCCTAGTGATCCATGTATGACGGCTAATTCACTGACCAACCTCGAACAGCTTCAAGGTCGCGCTGCAAGGTTCACTCCCTCCACCTATATTCATACGACGTCAGTGCGCAATCTTGGAAAGGAGAAAGTAGCTTGTCACTTATATTCCAAAACTGGCGCTCTGCTAGTCTCTGCCCTTTTAAGTTTTCCAATAACAGCTCTTTGCTCTAGGCGCCTTGTATACGCGCTATATATACACACACATGCATTATCTCAATGCATGGGCCGTCCGCTTTATGTCTGCCGCCCGGTCTGCAGGGCCACTGCATTCTCAGCCTCGTTTTTAACGACCCCGCCGGGGTGGCGCAGTGGTTAGGGCACTCGAATACAGTACCCAAGGATGCGGGATCGATTCCCGGCCTCGGCGGCCGCTTTTCGGTAGAGGCTAAAAGCAAGGCGCCCGTGTGCTGTACGATGCTAATGCCTGTTAAGGAACCCCAGGTGGTCGAAATTGTTGGAGTCCTCTACTACGGTGACTCTCATAGCCTGATTACCTTTGGGACGTTAAACCTCACAAACCAAACCAAACAAAACCTCGTTTTTAACGCGTTAGCGTTAAAGGCCCAATCCCGTAGAAACTCCGGGCCTGCCGGCATTCTGAGCGTTGTGAGAGCAGTCAACAGCGAAAAACCAGGAGACTGACTCTAAAAGGCGGTCACCACCTGCCAGAGCCAGTCGGTCGAGTGAACTATGGTAATTGACTGGTGACTTGCCGAACACTGATTCCTCAATGGCTTCTGTGATGCAACCAGACCACATTATGTCATAAAGCTTATAAGCGCTGCCGACTTGGTTTGCTCATTGCAGGTGGAAAGGGGAATAAAAATGAACTTTCCAGTGCTCATGAATATCATGTCAGACATGCTATACTACTAAGACCCGCAGGTACAGGTGCAGACAACAGTAAACGGTGTTCGCTATTTCCTTCTAATTGCATCCATGTTTTTCCTATGAGAACTAATGAAACTATTTCTGCTTGAGCCAGCGTTCTAGAGTTGCCGACCGGCCTTCATATGCCACAGCTGCCAATTTCAATTGGGAGACGCGTAAAAAGTGTTTGAAGGCAATGGCGTGCTTCTATTACTTCTATCCGCACCTGTATGCGTTCTGTCGGCTTTGTTGAAGTGGGGTTTTAGATGTATGTTGTGTGGTATAGCTTACGACGCTGGATCCCGTGGTAACGGAGCATTAAACGCTTATAATTATGCATGAGAACTAGAGGCACAAATTATAGAGTAATCGATTAAGGGAAACGAAGATAACATGTGCGCGAGTGCATGCGCAGACGGGAACCATTTGTACTATTACGTCATACTCTCGAATGCAGACCTTAGCTGTCCCGCATAAGTTTCTTTCGAGCAGCATCCGATTAGGACGGCCTTCCCCGCTAAGGGGCGAATGTTACTCGCCCATTAATTAAAATCTTCTCAATTTATAACACAATTGATTTTGCAGTTAACAATGTAATATATACCTAACTCCTCCCGATATAATATACCATATCAGTTCAGTTGGGGCATGTGCCCTGTCGTGACGCTGGGGCTATGTCGACCCGGCCTTCACTTGGTAGCGTGCAGAGACTCGGGGTTGAAGAAGGACTGAATCTTCGAAGTTGGTGAAATATGTACAAGCAGGTTTAATGGCACTTTGAGAAACTTATTTACAAGATTATTTACACGAAAAAGAAGGGTACATCAGCAAAATGGCAAGCGTTAAGAGTTCATAGCGAGAAGCGACTGGATGAGCCGTTTACCCAGGGCTCAGAGCGACATTTCGTGCTCTGCAGCGTCCTTAAAACCCCCTATGTCCAGCCCCTCTCTGAAGATGCTGACCAACCAAATCCAGGGCACGCCCCTCAGGTATCGGCATCCAATCGAACACATCACTGCACTGATGGTCTGAAGCACTGACTGGTCCGGCATTCATTCGTTGGGCGTGATCACTTGTTGGCGGGAAAAGCTTGGGAACGGCGAGGAGAGGAGGTACATTTCTATTCTTCAGCAAAGAAACCACAGGCTGGTTCTGACAAGTGGTTTTACTTCTCAGAAACCCGAGTGCACGTGGCGCCGCATCCGCTCCCAGCATTGTCCGTTTTCGACAATTGCAAATCTTTCCTGCATTCCTGGGAAATCACTTAATGGCTGTATGCGTCATGCTCCTTTCTTGTCCTGCACGTCAGCGGACATGTCACTCTGTCGTCTCCTTTGGAAAGTAGGCATTCCTCACTGGACGATAGGGCTTATCGACTGGAAGGGTGAACAAAAGAAAGAAAGCACTTCCTGCATTTCCCGCAGGGGGACGTTTCTTTGTGTTTTTCCAGACGTTCTCTTGGCAGGGTCAATTTGGCATTTGCAGAGTGTCCACAAAGCAAAACATGCTTACAAAACAGGATTCCTGGAAACAGGCTCACTTAGAGCCATTGGACCATCACCACATATTCACAATACTTTTCCATGCCCACAGGCGAACAATAGAGCGCGCAAATGCGGATGCTTGGTCGTAACAGCCCCGACTTAACTGATCTGAATTAATCTGCAGGCTGTTAAATTCACGCGGCAATGGCGAAAAAACAAAGCAGATTTGCTCGGGAACAGCTGAGCACGTTTGGAATAACCACATGCGACAAAAAGTATTTCATAGCCCTCCATTACTCCGTTTCTCATATCCGCTCGTTATCCTTTAAATGGCACACATATCTCAGCTGCTTATGGGGCTTGGCTGACTGAACAATTTGTTATTTACATGAGGCACATAGCTGTGATAGCTTTGTGTTCTCCGGGGAGGGGTCCCGCCAGGTGCACCCTGAAAAATAAAAAAAAATGAAGAAGAGAGAAAGAGAGAGCGACAGGAACTGATGAGCACCGAGCTGAGGGCGCCGCCTCATATCTCGCCTTTGGCCCTATCTTTGCAATAGACTGGGAGGCCAGGGGCTCGGCCTTCCGTTTCAAATAACGCATCGTCACCGCCGGTTCGGCAGGTTTTCTATCGGATAGCGAGCCCAATTTAGATATGATTTTCGCTGATTCACGTTCCGTAGATGTGGCAGCTCTACATACTCGCCGAGCATCCTTCAAGCTCATCCTTGGGCTCTGCGAAGTCAACGCACTTTGGCGTGAACAGCTTAAATGACCGGACTGGAATCAGCCCTCTCTCTATCTTTCAGGCGATAAAGGGGGCCGAACTCTAAACAAGGGCTCTCATGAAAGGCGATGGCCCACAAAGCCTGTAAGTTCTTGTATTTTGTATTTAGGAGATGTGTTGTAATATGCAATATGATATGTAATATGAGATACACTGAAAAACAAAAATAAAACAACAACCATTCATTACAATGGGATCAGTTTTCTGTTCTTTCATTCCCTGGTTGCCGAACGCCACCTTATGAATAGAGTGTCGAAAAATGGCAATTAAAACCAGTGACAGTATACATTCATATAGTTAGTTTTATTTACTTGACACACACACACACGCACGCACACACACACACACACACACAAACACACACACACACACACACACACACACACACACACACACACACACACACACACACACACACACACACACACACACACACACACACACACACACACACACACACACACACACACACACACACACACACACACACACACACACAAAGAGAACAAAGGAGGGGCTACGGCTAAAAGGTGTAGAAACAGCTTGAAGTCTTTGAATGTTTTAGAAGCCTTAGAAAGAACGCAAGGTGGTCGAAATATCCGAAGTTCTCCATTACGCTGTCTCTCATATCCTAAGTCGCTTTGGGACGTTAAAACCAACCAAATCAAACCAAACCAAACCGCTACTATAAATATGTAATAAAAGCGGCCCGGATATGCTTTCTTGCGGAAGGCCGGTGTTAGGGCTTTGTAAAGAAAATTTCTACATATTGATTTGTATCGGTAACGAACGATTTCATGATTGCTTGTGGAGCTCCGCGAACGTCTCAGCTATATAATTTTGAAAGCAATATATTATGGGTTACCTGGCCAAATGCCTTTGAAGGATCGATGTGGATACACAGACCTATATATTTCTTATTAAATGTTTCTATGATAACTTCAAGTTGGGTTAGAAAGGCTGTTTTTGCTGATTGAAGCATCCGAGAAGAATGCTGGCAGTCCAGGAGAAAGTTTTGTTCAGAGAATAATAGTGCACTTATGATGCGTAATATTTCTTCTTGTTTCTTTAGACAAGGTCGGCGGCACCGAGACTGGATGGTAGTTGGAGCGCATGTGTTGATTTCCAGATGTATATATCAGAACCACTCGTTAAATATGTATTGCGTTAAGAGATACGTGCGTAGCAAAATTAAGTTAGGCCTATATGTAAGAGTCACGACGGAACAAAGTGTCAAATATACGTGATTCACGGGAAATGGGTGATAAGCTGATACACCCTCGGTTTTATTATATTTAATTATTGTTATTACAAGGGGACACTTATGCTAAATTACTCGGAGAGAGAATAATCATTTGCTGCTAATAAACTCAGAGAGTATGTGTACATCGTATACGCTATCACTGCCAGGACCGTTGTAGTGTTCAGCCTGTCGTAAGAAAAATCTAGGCTTCATCTAATGCGCTGCGATTAATTCTCCTCCTTTATGAATAAGTGCAGAAGGTATACTTGCAGACACGGTACTTCCCACTACCAGCGCCGATAGTATAAGCGATATTGCAGTTCCCAAGTATGTCCGTACGGTGGCGTGGGTCGATGTCCCCCATCGAATCGTGAATACGGCCACACTTTCTATTGTCGATGACATCGACACTGAGGAAGTAGGGCTTGCAGTCCTCTTAAACGCTACATAGTGGGTTCTGTAAACGGCCCCTAAATATGACTCCGGACAAAGCCACGGACTTTATCGTTCCACGGGTTCGTCTCGTCCGTATGAAGTGTGCAGACAAGTGGGCGCAAATACGTCAACATTGCAACTCAAGCTTACGACGCTTAGAGTTGCAATGCTTATAAAAATTACAACTCTCAAGCTTAACATTACAGAGATGATTTCATGGGTGTCCGCACACTTAGGCATTGAGGCAACGAATGGGCCAGCAGAGAGAGGCGTGCAGCAGCACGCAGAAATTCAACCGCACCGAACGCATTTTCTAGCTCAGAGGGTATCCAAACCTGCTATTTGGAACCCTCCATCTTCAACGAAAACGCGAGGAAGCGACGCTGCAAGGCCCCTCAGCCGGCAGTGAAAGAGTTGAACGCGCCGAGGAACAGGCGCGTCCCATTACCTCTATGTCGCCTCGCAACTAACGCTGCACTAATCTCGTCTTTAAGACAAAAATTATTCAGCAACGATACCGACTAAGGACGTGAGACGGCTTTATATGGCACAGGAAAAATTGTTGACGCTCAGTGAAGCACTAACGGCAAACGTCAAAGGAAGAGGGAGACCAGATGTAAAACAAAGCTTACGAAGTCCGTGCTCGCTCGCAAAAACATTGGCTTGCGGAGAAGCAAGGCTTCAGAAGAAATGTGGCCACTCATTGTTCTGAGCGTCATTACAGCTGAATAAATTTTCAACCCTCTTATACCATATTTCAATTATTGGAAACCAAAGCTCGCAAAAGCATCAGTGCAAGCCCGGGAGACGCTCCGAAAGTCGAAGGAACATGCCAATGGTAGTGATTTAATAAAATTTACAAATAAAAATGAAAAAAAAAAAAAAAGAGACGTTTTTTGTTCACGGCAGTTGTTTATGTTTACATATCATGAGCACCTAAGCTGCGAGCGGCGGAAATGAAGGAAACAGGAGAGAAATTTTAGAGACGAAACGCAGATCGGATGGACAGCTGGAGAAAGTAAGTGTGGGAATGTACTTACGTATACCTACAAGACCACATTCAAAAGTGCAGAAGCGCACCAAGTAAAAGCAATGTTGCTTATGAACCGGTGTTAAGGAAACCTCCTTTTGACTTCATTTTTACTGTCATATAGGAATTCGTTTGTAGCTGCGTATGTTTAAACGAGATAAAAGCCGCCGGTAATCTCAGAGTGAAGGAGAAAAGAAAAAAAAAAGAAGAGAAAGGTTTACCGATGCTGATGTTTACATTCGGCTCCGAAAGCAAGAGAAATCTCTATCGGGCTGAAGTGGGTTAAAGAACTGTTTGTGACAAAGAGGTATGCAGAATCGCTATCTCCTTCAAGAGCTGTACGTCGAGGCGCGATAAAGGGAACCTTTCCTCTCTTGCTTATCGTTCCGGGAGCCGAGTGTGGTGTGACAGAGTATGTGAACACAAGGCGCACGTGCGCGCATCTCCCATTTATCAAAATACACATGCACGCAATGAGCGTGAAACTGCGTGTCTGTAGAGAAAAGAGTCTCGAGGGGCATTAGCCCTCAGTGAACCCAGGAGATTGGAAGAGAGCCATAACTTAAAGAAAAAAAGGACCGTCTTGCCATAGAGCAAGTTCCGAAGAACACATTGCGAAAAAAGTAACATGATTATGTGGGTAGCGAAGGAGGTATCAGTGCGGAGACAAGGCGCGATAGGGGCATAGAAAGTGACGAGGTTCGGAGAAAGCGATGCGCCTTATTTCTGGACTGGAAAACAACACGTTTTGGGTGACATACGCGGAAGCTGGCTTCTGCTGAAATTCTCTGCTTTACGTCTTCTTTGTGTACTGTGCGTTCAAGATGGGAGTTGCTTTTTAGAATAACTTAACTGCACCCTCGCGTTGCTAATGAGCCCAGGACAAGAAATTGATTTCGTACATCATGCACTATACAGAGACAAGGATAAGAGGATATACAGATGATGGAGAAAAGAGGGTTAGAAGAAATTCAAGACAGCGAGCAAAAAGCACGAGCTCTAAAAAAAAAAATGGGGCAATTTGTTCCACGCCTTCAAGGCATAAGATGATAGCGACCGCTTTCATGAGACCTTTAAGCCCGCACCTTTTCCTTCCCAGCAGTACTAGCACTCCTCCCCGTCTAGTCATCAATCCTAATGTTCCCTTTGCGGGGTCCGGAGAGCTACATTCGAAGATATTATGTTCATATGCCCAGAGCTTCAATGTGACATTGTGGACAACGAAGGTTGGGAGATCGTGGTCTCCAGCTCAGAGCCGACTGGTCGACAGGGCTGAGGCGTTCGCCGTCAGGCACGGCCTGCCGGCCACCACCCGTGATATAATCCCGACCAGCCCTTGTAGCAAATAATTCACGGCTCCACCAAATAACGATTTTCACCACCACCTCCGGGAATCAACGGGCGTGGATCAAGACGCCGCAGCGAGGGCACAAAACCTACCTCTGGGCACTGTCGTGACGCTGGGGCTACGTCGACCCGGCCTTCACTTGGTAGCGTGCAGAGACTCGGGGTTGAAGTAGGATTGAATCTTCGAAGTTGGTGAAATATGTACAAGCAGGTTTAATGGCACTTTGAGAAAACTTATTTACAATAATATTTACATGAAGAAGAAGGGTACATCAGTAAAATGGCAAGCGTTAAGAGTTCATAGCGAGAAGCGACTGGATGAGCCGTTTACCCAGGGCCCAGAGCGACATTTCGTGCTCTGCAGCGTCCTTAAAAACCCCCTATGTCCAGCCCCTCTCTGAAGATGCTGACCAACCAAATCCAGGGCACGCCCCTCAGGTATCGGCATCCAATCGAACACATCACTGCACTGATGGTCTGAAGCACTGACTGGTCCGGCATTCATTCGTTGGGCGTGATCACTTGTTGGCGGGAAAAGCTTGGGAACGGCGAGGAGAGGAGGTACATTTCTATTCTTCAGCAAAGAAACCACAGGCTGGTTCTGACAAGGGGTTTTACTTCTCAGAAACCCGAGTGCACGTGGCGCCGCTTAGGGCTCCCAACATGGTCCCTTTTCGACAATTGCAAATCTTTCCTGCATTCCCGGGAAATCACTTAATGGCCGTATGAGTCATGCTCCTTTCTTGTCCTGCACGTCAGCGGACATGTCACTCTGTCGTCTCCTTTGGATAGGAGGCATTCATCACTGGAGGATAGCACTTCTCGACTGGAAGGGTGAACAAAAGAAAGAAAGCACTTCCTGCTATTTCCCGCAGGGGGACGTTTCTTTGTGTTTTTCCAGACGTTCTCTTGACAGGGTCAATTTGGGCATTTGCAGGTTGTCCACAAAGCAAAACATGCTTACAAAACAGGATTCCTGGAAACAGGCTCACTTAGAGCCATTGGACCATCACCACATATTCACAAAACTTATCCATGCCCACAGGCGAACAATAGAGCGCGCAATTGCGGATGCTTGGTCGTAACAGCCTCCTCCCCCGCCAGAAGAGTCTCGGAGGGCAGCAGTCCCAGCTGCTGCATGAAGAGACGACTTAATGGCCTGCACGTGAACGCTTGAAGCTCGCTGTTGCTTGTCGCGTTGTCTTGATTGTTGTAGGCCAAATTGCTCGAGCTGTCTGAAACTCAACCACATGTCGAAGCAAGCACTCGGCTCCCGTCTGAAGAGACCAGGTCAAAAGAAAACTGCCATTGTTGTTCGAGAAAAGCCCACACTCAAGACGTTAGGACCTACGTATTCCTAGAAAACCAAACGTGCTGCTTTACATAGTCACACATATACAAGCGCACGAAAAAAAAAAAAACCTGATTATCAATTTGGATACATGGTGAGGAACATCTCGGACCGCTTAGAAAGAGCGGCTAAGCGCGTCCGCATTCCCATTTAACTTCCCTTTTTTGTATCTTATTTCAAAATTGTACTGCTGTAAAATCAAGCTCCACCTAAGAAGGCGACTGTTCTTCGATGTCGCAGTTTGCAGCCAAGCTAGGGGACAATGGTCCGTCTCTACGGTGAATTTGGCCCCTCCAAGATAGCACTGCAATTTTTGAATGGCCCATACAATGCAAGCGCACTCTTTCTCTGACGCGCTATAAGCCCTCTCTCTAGAACTCAGTTTTCTGCTCAAGTAGAGCACGGGGTGCTCATTACCGTCGTCATCTCTCTGGCAGAGAACAGCACCTAGCCCTCGATCACTGGCATCACACTGGACCGTGAATTCTCGGTCATAGTCTGGAGCTCGCAATACCGGACGGCTAATCAGCACAGCCTTCAGGTTTACGAAGGAGGCTTCCTTTTGTTCGTCCCAGACTACATTTGTCGGTTCTGTCTTGCGGAGAGCGTCGGTCAGAGGGCTAGCCAAAGATGAATAGTTAGGGATGTAGTGATTGTAGTATCCCGTCAGACCCAGGAATGCTCGAATTTCCGTCTTCGTGCTCGGCCGCGGGTAGTCTGCTACCGCAGAAATCTTAATCTCGCTGGGTTTCCTGAAACCTTGACCTACATTGTGACCCAAGTAGTCCACGGTCGCCCTTGCCAGGCAACATTTCTCGGCCTTTACGGTTAGTCCAGCTTGACGCAAAAGGCTCAGTACAGCTCTTAGATGTACCATATGGTCCGCCCATGAGTCGGAAAAAACCGCAATGTCGTCTAAATAAGGCACCGCGAATGTTTCACACCCCTTTAAAACCCTATCCATGAGTCGGGAAAAACAAAATGGAGCATTTTTGAGCCCGAAACTCATCATTGTTGGCTGGTAGCTGCCCGTCGGAGTGACGAAAGCCGCGTATCTGCTGGCGCGTTCAGTGAGCGGTACTTGCCAGTATCCTCGAGTAAGGTCCAGCGTAGTCACATATGCCGCTCTACTGACCTGTTCTACTCTCTCCTCAATATTCGGAATAGGATACACTTGATCCCTGGTGAGAGAATTTAGCTTTCGGTAGTCTACCACAGGCCTAGGGTCTTTACCTGGAGCTTCTACTAAGATCATAGGCGAAGCATAATCGCTTTCCGAGGGTTTTATTACTCCCAATTCCAGCATGCGAGTTACTTCCCTATCCAGAATTTCTCTTTGCCTTGGAGAGAATCGGTAGCACCTTGATCGCACTGGCACGTCTGAAGTCAGCTCAATATCGTGCTCAGTCAAATCAGTTCTGCCTGGCCTGTCCACGAAGCAGGCCTCAAACTCTGTTATTATCTCGCCCAGATCGGACAGCTGGGATTTCTTTAGTTCTCCTCTCTGCTCCGTCTTTTTGAGAAGCTCCTGAGCGTTGCTTCCTTTTCCGCTGAGGCAAATCAAGTTGTCCCCCATCTCCTCGGGAAGGTTTAACGTTAGATTTACCACGGCTTGCTCCATAGCTAAGTCCTCTCGGGTTCCACTTAAAAGTCTCGTGAGATTACTAGACACTGGCGGCAAGAGGTTACTCTCAAGAACGTCCTCATTCCGCGTCTCATCAAGCTCACTTTCAAGTTGACCTATCTGAGATGCCTCGCTCTCAAAGTTTTCTGACCCGCTATCTTCCGCATCGACCACTGTTTTAACTGCCGTTTCCTCCGCTGTTGATTTTTCTGAAATGAGCAGTGTAGCTAGTTCTCGCGCCTTTGAACGTGTTAAGGCTTGCACAATTCTGTCTCCGAAAAGGATGCCCCTCTTTCGCAGTAGCATGTCCGATTTGTTGGAAAACAAATACGGATAGCTTTTAGGAAGCTTTCCTGAAACGGCAGCCTCGGTTATTAATTCGCCGAAAGGGCCCTCGATGACCACGTTCGCGATCGGCAAGCACACACTCTGTTCCTCAACTACCTGTCGGATCCATGCACACTGTCCTGTATAGTCGGAAGGCGACACATACGCCGGATGGACAACATCCATCGTTGCGGCCGAATCGCGCAGTACCTTGCAAGGCTTCCCGTTGACTACTAGGTCATGCAGGTAGGGTTCTAAAAGCTGCATATTTTCATCGCAGTCCCTGACATACGAGAAAGCAATCTTTTCTTTCCGGCAGTTGACGGCAATGTGACCCTGCTCATTACACCTAAAGCATGTGAGCGGCTTCCTAGCCTCAAGCTTATTCTTTGTGTTCTGCACGTTGGTCACTTCCCCACTTTTCTCACTGCCGTCCTTTCTAGGGAATTTGCCTGAAGAAGCCTTCCTTTCTTCGTTTGCAAATCTAGCAAAGTGCCTTTTCTGACGGTTATTTACACTGAACTTGGGGTTGCGGAGCCTATCCACTGCTGGGTTGCTGAATTGTCGGCGCGAAGCGTACTCCTCAATGAGTTCGGCAGCTTCAGTTGCCGACTTAATGTCGCCTCGGTCCTGTAACCAATTTCTTTCTTTTTCTGGGAGGCAGCTATAAAACTGCTCCAAAAGAATTCGCTCGACTACAGCGTCCCTATCACTGTAGGAATCAGTGCTCTTTAGCCACTCGCCCAAATTAACTCTTAAATTGTAGAGGAATTCAGGGTAACTCTCGTCCCTGGACTTAGTAGCTTTCCGAAAACGTTGTCTGAACGCCTCGGCGCTAAGCCTATACTTTCTCAGAAGGCAAGCTTTGACCTTCTCGTAGTTGTCCGCGTCCTCCTTGCTTAGCCGCGCGACAACCTCCGCTGCCTCGCAGGGCAGAACCGTCAATAATCTCTGAGACCAAGTGTCTCGCTGGAAGGACAGTTTTTCGCAGGTTCGCTCAAAGTTAGCCAGATACAGACCGATATCCCCTGATATCACATATGGCTGCATGTACTTTGACATCTTGAAATCTGCCTCCTTGTTGAGAAGAGGTACCGCTAGCTGGGGACAATCGCCCGACCTCTTGCTCAACTCTAGTTCTAATTTCCGGAGCTCAATGTCTAGCTTCTTTTCCTCTCTTTCCCTCTCACGTTCGCGCTCCTTTTCCTCTTTTTCCCGCTCCTTTTCCTCTTTTTCCCGCTCTTTCTGCTGTCTGAGCTGCTCCTTTTTTTGACCGATGAGGTTCCATGCTTCACTGAGCTCCTCATCATCGGTTCCCAAATCTGTGATTGCCTTTATAATCAAAGGTTTTCGTGCCAAACCACTTGTATCAATTCCCAATTCCTCACACAATTGCAACAGTTCCGGTTTCTGCAGCTTTTGTAGGTCCATGATCGCTCCGAGTGTCGGCTACTTCCAAAACAACTGTGCAAACTACCAAACCTAAAGGCGTTTCAACACTTTTTACCAGTTCTAAAATCTAACCCTGTTCTAGAACCTGGTCCACATCAGAAGAAAAGCCAAGCACTCACCCACACATGCGATCGATGTTCCGAGCTGCTCTCTTGTTGGCCGATTGTTGCGCCTGCTTGTTGCTTGAGAGGCCACCTCCGATCACCAGATGTTGTGGCTGGTAGATTCAGATCCCAACGCTGGTCACCAGTGTTGGGGCTTGTAGATTCAGACCCCACCGCTGCCACCAGTTGTCGTGACGCTGGGGCTACGTCGACCCGGCCTTCACTTGGTAGCGTGCAGAGACTCGGGGTTGAAGTAGGATTGAATCTTCGAAGTTGGTGAAATATGTACAAGCAGGTTTAATGGCACTTTGAGAAAACTTATTTACAATAATATTTACATGAAGAAGAAGGGTACATCAGTAAAATGGCAAGCGTTAAGAGTTCATAGCGAGAAGCGACTGGATGAGCCGTTTACCCAGGGCCCAGAGCGACATTTCGTGCTCTGCAGCGTCCTTAAAAACCCCCTATGTCCAGCCCCTCTCTGAAGATGCTGACCAACCAAATCCAGGGCACGCCCCTCAGGTATCGGCATCCAATCGAACACATCACTGCACTGATGGTCTGAAGCACTGACTGGTCCGGCATTCATTCGTTGGGCGTGATCACTTGTTGGCGGGAAAAGCTTGGGAACGGCGAGGAGAGGAGGTACATTTCTATTCTTCAGCAAAGAAACCACAGGCTGGTTCTGACAAGGGGTTTTACTTCTCAGAAACCCGAGTGCACGTGGCGCCGCTTAGGGCTCCCAACATGGTCCCTTTTCGACAATTGCAAATCTTTCCTGCATTCCCGGGAAATCACTTAATGGCCGTATGAGTCATGCTCCTTTCTTGTCCTGCACGTCAGCGGACATGTCACTCTGTCGTCTCCTTTGGATAGGAGGCATTCATCACTGGAGGATAGCACTTCTCGACTGGAAGGGTGAACAAAAGAAAGAAAGCACTTCCTGCTATTTCCCGCAGGGGGACGTTTCTTTGTGTTTTTCCAGACGTTCTCTTGACAGGGTCAATTTGGGCATTTGCAGGTTGTCCACAAAGCAAAACATGCTTACAAAACAGGATTCCTGGAAACAGGCTCACTTAGAGCCATTGGACCATCACCACATATTCACAAAACTTATCCATGCCCACAGGCGAACAATAGAGCGCGCAATTGCGGATGCTTGGTCGTAACAGCACCACATACAGAGTATGCTCAGAGTACGCGTGGTATGGCCTCACCGCCATCCCCAGGTGTATCTCTCTCACTCTCTCTCTCTCTCTCTCTCTCTCTCTCTCTCTCTCTCTCTCTCTCTCTCTCTCTCTCTCTCTCTCTCTCTCACTCTCTCTCTCTCTCTCTCTCTCTCTCTCTCACTCTCTCTCTCTCTCTCTCTCTCGCTCTCTCATTTCTTGGTTACTGTTTTGGTTAGAACGAACCGAAGAAACCTTTTTGTTCATAGCGCGACTTGTGACGTCCAGTTAGTAGTGAGTTCTTATGCAATCGGTAACCTAAGCATGACGTACGAGAGAGCTCGAAATTCTGCTTGCGACGATTACTAAGCTTGTAATTGTTTGATACACCTTAAGTTTTATTGGTATTGGTGCATGCGTTGTTTAAAGATAGCAGCTATGACTTCCTGCACCTTTAAATCCGTAAAGCGCACTTGTGTTAACACCTTTGCCTCAATTGTAAATAATAATATGGCGGATCCAAGTACCCATTTACACTGCCAGTGGTGGCGCAGTTCCTGGGAAAAACGGACATGGAAAGGAGAAAAAAAGAATTCGAGGACACCTAAATGATCTATTTAAGAGTATGATGCGACCTCTTTAATGGCTTCCATTGCTCGCTCCCCTTGCGGAACCTTTGTCGTTCGCGTACAGGCACTCTGCTGCTTCGCCCAATCGCTAATCCCTTCGGTTGTGCATCTGTTAATCACATCACACATACTTATCGCCGTACAGTCGCAAGCTACCACATAATGTAAAGGCTAGACCACCAGCCATGCATAGATACAATGCCCCACTTCAACCAAACCGCATAAAGGAACCTGCGTGTTGTGACTCGTGTCTGCCTCGGCATGCAAAAGTACCGGAGGATGCGATACCCCCTCAGATGTGCTGCGCTCGTGCTAGGCTCGCAACTAATGATGCTATCTCTGTATGTTTTTTTATTTAACAGCTTATTGTCACATAAAATTTGGTGGGACCTCGAATGTTTCTTATTATCCTAGTTCGAGCTTCGGCACGTTTCGTCTACCTTGGTCGGCGACTGGGACTCATGGTAGGCGTACCGTTGGCTTTTGAAAGTTGGATGAAATTAGCTCCTGTTCTGCGTAATTTTTTCCCCCCGTATTTCTTGCTTCGCTCTAATTTCTCTCTCCTAAATATTAACCATCTAACCCAAATCAATGTTATCTTAAGCCATATAGCCTTCCTGCCTGGAAACAAAGCTTTGTGGTTGTATTTTTTTCTTATAGCGACATGGGCGGAGCTCAAAGGAATGGCGACAAAAGGTGGGAACTAAAGATAACAGCTACTTGAGCGCAGTTTGCAAACTGATGTCTTAAAAGTTTCCTCTAAAAGACACACTAAGTGAAGGGACAACAGTTCTCACGGCACTTACTTCATGGAAAGCTTGGAAAATTTGTTTTAGGAAAACAATCTACACGAAGGTAATTTTTCTTCGCGGCGCTAAAACTGGTACAATGCATTTGAAAATTTAAAATTATTTTTGTTAACATATATCTTAGCCAACCTATGCGGCTGAAAACGATAGGTGACACTACCTAGAATAAAAATAAATAATTCGAAGAAATTATTTGATATATCACATTGCGGCCCAGATGTTCAAGCTGTTCATTTTGTCGTGTCAAACAAAACCTTGGCGATCTTCATATCGTACCTAATTTTTGATTACTTCTTTTTGTGCATCTTGGGTGCTCTGAGAAAATCCCTGCGTGCAGGTTATACGCAAAACAAAACTTGAATATGTGCCGGCAATTGTTAACGGCAGTTACACCTTTATGCTGCCGTTTTCCGACTCGTTTAAACCCTTTTTTTTTTTCTTTTGGTCGTTGCCAAAAATAAAGAATAAAAAAAAATAAAATAAAAAAGGAAAACAAGAAAGAAATTGAGCAGAGATTCTGGTAATGTACACGACGTTTATCCGACCAATTGTCAGCCGTGCTGGAAAATGCGCGTTCGAAACAGCAGAAGAAAGCGCAATGCACGAGGATCTTTCAAACGTTTTGAGACCAGGCGGCGAATTTACTTAATTGACATTTGGAGACAAACGTAAAAAAGCCTACCATTGTATTTTTCCTAATTTGCTTACACGCAGGAAAAGAACAACTGTCCTGAAAAGGGACACAATGTCCTCTAAGACAGGAGTGAAGGGACAGCCGGAATGAAACTCGCGCGGCTCGCTCAGTCGGGGTGTTTATTCTCAGCGCTTCTCACAACTTGCACTGCGACCCTGATGGCAAACCCGTTGCCTCTCGGCTTATTGTTTGTTTGTTCTTGGTAACTTTTTCTTTTTGTGTTACGCAGCAGCCACGACCGGACGCTGAGGGCACGAAGGTTACCCAACCGACTGGCAACACCCAGTGCAAGACTTCAAGAGCGGAACAGGGTCTCGACAAAGGTCGACCATTTTTGTGCGTCGTGGCTGTTCGTTGGCAAATTTCTTGGGAAGCTTTGCACACTCCTGGTCTAACGCGGGGAGCTTTGACCGCTTGATGATGCACTTAACGGAAGCTCGCCAACCGCTTAGACACGCACTTTGCTCCTATGAGGTGTCCGGATGTGCAAGTACTTGCGCAGCTGCTGCAGAATACGTGCTTGCAGTAAAAACAAGAGCCTCCTTTCTCTATAAGGGAAGCACATCAATTAAGCACGCACGAAGTCTCGACGCGTTCCGTGGCCCGACAGGACTATACATTGATTCGATAGCGCGAAGAGGGCAGAACAGTCCAATCAAGAGCAATAATCACTCGAGAGCACGTCAAAGGCTGATGTAAATTTAAAATTGCGAGATATGCTTCCTGGTACGAGTATCAAGGAAATATTACTCATGTAAAAATATCAACGGTAAACTTCGAGTGTTCTCTGCTAGAAACGACAATGAAAACGAAAGTATTCGAACTGGTTACTAAAGCGTGCTCCCGATTTGCACCGAGATTTCATGATAACAGTTAGTACAACTTTCAAAATAGACATTCCTGTAGTTCCACCCAAAAAATAAACATTGCTGCAAAATGCTACATAGACAACATGTAATTCAGAATAACGACACTGTTATTCAAAATGGTATCCACGAATTATATCTGGAGATAGACTCTTAAACATTACCGGAATGACAATGACGGTGCTTGATATGACCCAGAAATGTTTTACAAAGTGGCATTTTGATTGGTTGGTTGGTTTGTGGGGTTTAAAGTACCAAAGCGAATTAGGCTGTGAGAGACGCCGTAGTGGAGGACTCCGGAAATTTCAACCACCTGGGGTTCTTTAATTTTGGTCCACTATATTAATTAATTGCCTCCTTTTAATGGCTCCCGTCTCCGACTCCCATTGAAGTTCCTCGTTCGCCTTCATATAGTCTCTGCACGCTTAATCCCCAGTCCTTTAATTAGTCTTTCCAATTATATTTCTTGTATTCATATTTGCGTACGGTCCTAAGCTACTACGCTATCCATACTACTGATCTTAAGCGACCGCCCAACATAGATACGAAGCCTTAATTGCTATAACCAAAACGTATGAACGGGCCTGCGTGGCCTTTCGGAGTAGCGTGCCTGACACGCCATCCAAGAGCCTCGGATCTCACTTTCTAACCTCAAGTCAGCAACCTCAACTGGAAGCTCCTCCCAGCTTTGTGACATCGTTCGTTTTCGTTACGCAAACCATCGACGACAGTGCTTGACCAAGTCACTTCCCAGCTACCGTCTGCCGGAGCCATGCCCGCGGTTGTTTTCTCAGCATAGCGCCGACAGCCCTGGCATCGGAGAACCTTTGACACTACCGCGTTGACGGCTGTGAGCACATTAATGGTGTGTGAGATGTTTGCTATTCGCAATTCAGGATATTCAGCAATAATTTAGCGAAAACAAAATGTTAAAAGAGTAGCCAGAGGACAAAAAAAAAAAAAAGACTATATGCATGCGATAGCTTGCTCTAGTTAGAAGATTTGCAGTGAAATGCAGACAAAGGAAATTGGAATTGTTTGCAAGCAAAGTCAGAGAGGAACTGAAACTGACAACTGAGCCAAGACTCTCGGCGGAATTATAAGTACAGACACGAATGCATGCGCAATGCTCCTGCAGACACCTGCCGCCTTTGGATAAGTGGAAATCGCTCCAAGCGCTCACAAAAATTAAGAAAGCAATGAGAATTGTGCCGCTTTGGTTATAATACTTGGGCCATGCTGGAAGTAACGAGCGCTTTGTGCTGCGGTTTTATTATTCAATTTCTTTGCGTCTTAGTGATGGAGGATCATATTATGTTTAAGGCTCACACGGCAGCACTTTGCGTCTGCCCTTACCGCCTTTGCGCAAAAATTACGACAGGAATCCGCATATATACAGTGCTCTGCAACTTTATCGTACCCCTTTTAAAAAATTCGCCTACCTCAACCGGAGGCTCATTTGCGCTGAAACTGTGCACAAAGCTTGCGCGTTGTTGTCCCCTTCTTTACGAAGTAAGTTTGATCATGGTGCTTACTTGGTTTGGCCGCGAATGATGAGAAACCAGAACCGTCTGCGACGAGACTGCAATGCGTCCATGTGCTGTGTGATGTCAGTGCATGGTAAAGAAGCCCAGGTGGTAGACATTTCTGGAGCCATATACTACGGCGTCTCTCATAGCCTGGGTTGGCATGGGACGCTAAACCCGCGAAACAAATTTTTTTTTTCTTTATTGCATGGAAAACCTTCCGTAAAAAAGGAACAATTCCACTTACTTAAACATGCCCATGTCTAAAGTTACCGGGCTGCTTAATACAAGCCCGTCATATCCCCAGCCCGACAATGCACAATCATCAGAACATCAAAAGTCTGGGAGACAAGCACATGCGTCTAGATACGGCATCCAGTTTGGAGGTTCTTCACGTGCAGCATATACACTTCTCACCAAAGCTCACTGCTCCCGAAACACGGATTTGGACCGATTTAAACTAAAACAATAATAATCAAGCTCAATCCTGTATTTATTGTTCACCTTGTTGCGCATCCCACCTGTACAGACCGCGCAGACGTATCTCGTAATTTTTGAAATACAAGTTCTTGAACGGATAAAAACATCGCCCACGATATCGTCAACGTTTCCTAGTGTTTTGATAACGACCACTTTTTGATCATGTAACTGTTAGCACTGTAATGACATTGTTCACGAATATTATCAACTGTTCACAAGTTATAATTGTTGCTTGCAGCTTTCCGTCAATTTCCTTTTACGCAATCATTAACAAAAGGTCCCGCCAGAGTCATAAGATATGGGAACTCCCTTAGTATTCCATGCACAAATAAGCATTTGCCGTCGGATGTTTAAATTTTGGCCTATAACATCGCTATCCACAGGACGTCGTAAACCGTTAGCTATTGTAGACACTGTTTCTTTGCTCCACTTTAGCGCAGGGAAACCCTCACTAACCCGACTCAGTGGCTGCCACTGGCAGAGCTGGCCTAGGGCCAACGTTGCGTCAACGCTGCAAGTGCGTCTAGGGAGCGCTTACGAAACCACGGTCCATTGAAAAAGAAAACTGCGTGTCTGTCGTAACACCATGCGCGCTAACGTCACAGCGCTGTGGCAGCTGTCACCAAACACGACGAAGCCTATACGTGACGAAACGATGTGTTTTGGTCTCTCCGCGGAGGAAAGAAAGTGCATCGCTTTGCGATGCTAGCCAGTGACCCACGCGGCTGGCCGTCACTTCGCGGCTGATCTGTGCCCAGCTGCAGGATTGCGCCGGCTGTTGAAAAACGACGCACGTCGGAGAGTTCATCAACCGCGCGCTTTGTGTGCAAGAGCGGGCACAAGGTGCGTGACTGGCAGTCGTGTAAGAAAAAATAAGGCTTAGCAAAAGCAAACAAAGCCCTTGAACTCTAGGAAGATGTTTGGGAAGATATACGCGTTATGAAAAATTACATGCTTGCTTTTTCATCGGCGATGATGATGATGATGAAAACGTGTATTGAATGCAGCAAAAACTTAGGTTAAGTGAAGGCTGATCGGATCCCTAGTCCGGGACACCGTTAAGCCGCTGTCTGTGCTCTTTCGACGAGGCCTCGTTATTACTCGGGGCCCCTGCTGGACAGGGCCACCTCCAGACCTCCCACGTTGGCCGATTTATTACGTCAATACTGCTGTTTTTATGACAAGCCATACCATGTGATATAAGTTTGCCTTCTGACCACAAACTTAGCACTGAGCTGAAAAGGGCTCGGGCTCAATGGCGTGGAGCGTAGAAACTAACCGGCGAGAAATTAAAAATGTGAAACGAAAAGGCAAATAAATGGAAACTTGGTTGACTGGCATATGCTGTTATTTAACATCTTCTCTTTTTCTTTCCTTATTGATACTGTCAGCCCTATGTAGGGGTCCTTGCAGGACTGAAAACACAAAAATGAAAACAAGCATTGTCGGTACATAGAATTAGGCCAAGCCCGCGATACATATAACTGGTCTTAAGGACAGTGGGCATGCGTGCTGTGAATAACGTCCCATTGCGTATATATATAAAAAAAAAGCAATGCCCTTCTCCCTTGGAGGCATGGATAAGGATTAACAATATACACGTACAATAGGACAAAATAATATAAAAATGCAGATAGTTAACACATTGCGTTCTCGAAATAAATTATACCGCATTAGTTACTCAAGAAAGCATTGCAAACCGAACTAGAAAATCCGAAAACATGTTCCAATATTTCATTGTTCTGGGGAAGAAACTGTACTTAAATGTATCGTTACGGTTTACTGAAGGAGGAATATACATGCTGTGGCGGAGTCTAGAGGTTTCGTTAGTAAAAATTCAGAATAATTATTTCGATTGATTTTTATTCATTGTTAACAATGAAATATAATTTTCAACCTGTCGTACTTAGATCTCACTTTTAAGCTAGGAAGGTTTGCAAGCTGACATAAGTGTGACGATGGGTGAAGACGAGTATATTTCTTGAATATGAATCGAATAGCTACACTTTAAATTATATCCAAGTTCTCGCGGTTTTTCTCTGTGTATGGATCCGCAGATAATTTTATTGTTTTTATTTATTTATGCATATGCCTACATCGCCCTTGGGGCATTATTTTAGGCAGATTACAAACATTGTATCTCATAAATGAGAAAAGTCAGGAACATGGATGGATGGAGTATAGGAGCGTCCCCCTTTGAAACGGGGTGGTAGCAGTTGCTATCGTGCTCGTTTTTTTTCTCTATATCTTAATTAATAATTTAGATCGGTTAACGATACCGTCATTCCATTTATTGAATTTTCGTTTCTACATTATTACCATTATGTTACTTGTCTGCAAAAAAATAAAGGAAAACACCAAACACAACCAGAACAATAAAAAAATAATGCGTCCAATATACAATGAAATTCATAATAAACAGTGAAAAATGTAAAGAAACGCACAGAAAACGCACTTAAAATAGGGCTCATGAAAAAATGGTGGATGGGACATTAATTACACTTTCGGGCAGTCAATTCTATTCGTTAATCATAAAAGGGAAAAATTAATAAGCAAAAACATTCGTGCGGCAAGCAATCTCTCTAACCTTTTTTGGATGACCATTTCTAGCCGAAACATATTGTGGAGCCTTCAGGTAAATACTTTTCTCTATTCCAGTGTCACCATTAAATACACTGTGGAAAAAAATTCAATCTCAGGAATGTTTTCTTTTGGTGCAGGGACTGCCACCAAAGCTCCGTTTTAATGTTTGTTATGCTGGAGCCAAAGTTACAATTGTTGGTGACGAAACGTGCGAAGCGGGTCTTAATACGTTTTGTTAATCAGGTTGCGCGTATTTGGGTCTCAGATTTCGCATGCGAATTTTAGAATAGGGCGTATATTAATGATACAGAATGCTTCTTTGAAGGTAAGAGGTGCAGTTATGAAATTTCGCCTAAAGAAATTCAGTACAGTACTAGCTTTGTTGGTCAAGTAGTCTACATGTGTGTTCCATGAACAGTCGGACGAGAAGTATACGCCCAAATAGTTGAAATTATCAACACGATCAAGGGAGTTGCCAATAATGTGGTATTGGGAGGGGAAGGGCTGTCGTTTTCGCTTGAACTTAACATAACATTTCTTAATAATGAGGCGCATTTTCCACATATCACACCATGATGCCACATAGTTCAAACCACTTTCGCCAACGTCACCTGAATTCCGAATTGATCTGTAAATTACACAGTCTTCAGCGTGCAGAAGTATATGACCAGAGATTTTATCAGTAAGATCATTTATATAAATTAAAAAATAAGAGCGCCCTAAAACCGATCCTTGTGCCACTACTGACGTCACATCAACAGATTAGGAAGATGTACCGTAACTACAACGTACTGCGTCCTTTTCGGTAAGTAATCTTGTACCCACTGGATAACAGAGGCAGGTAAACCAAGAACAGTCATTTTTGTGCAATAAGAGAACATGTGGAACAGTGTCAAATGCATTTTCAAAGTCCAGAAATACAGAATCAACTTTGAGGCTTTTATCATAACAAACGAAGATGTCGTTTGAAAATCGCACAGTTGGGTGACGCATTACAATTTGGACCTAAAACCGTGTTGGTATTGCGAGAAAAATTTACTATTATTTAGGCGCCTCATTACCACGCTATACATTATGCGTTCCAAGGATTTGCGACATGCACTTGCTAGAAAGATGGGACGATAGCTGACAACTAATTGTTTGCTGGATAACTTATGAATGGGTACTACATTCGCGGAATTCCATTCTCATGGCAATTGATTGCCATGTCGACCTGTTAAACAAAATGACAAGGAAAGTCGTCAGTGCTCGGGTACATTTTTTCAAAACATGATTAGATATTGCGTCTTGCCCTGGAGCAGAAGACGGGTTGAGACGCTGAAGTGGTGAAAGCACCCCGCTCTCCGAGATTACAATATCGGGTACGAGTTCAGGAAGACACTGCATGATAGATGGGAGGCTTCCTTTGTAGCTCTCTACAGATACTGATTTGAAGTACACATTAAAAAGCGTCGCTTTACCAGCGTCATCATGTGCTGTAGTTTACCCGTGAGAAATGGGAGGAATGCCAACCGAATCTTTTCTATTCGTCTTCACATATTTTCATACTGCTTTTGGTTTCGTACGTAATTTTTAAATTAGCAGAACAAAAAAAAAAAATATTCTTAGCTTCTTTTATCAGGTTTTTCAAACAGGAGCCAAGTTGCCTGAGGTGGTCGTGCAAAGCAGCAGGCCTCCCTTCCTTGTAGCGCTGATAAGTCGATGTTTTTTATTAATAAGTGCCCGTATGTGTTTACTGAACTATTGTTCTTTTCTGCGTTTTCCGGTAATCATTTTAAATGGCACATGTCTATTAACGAGAGAAGTAAGTTCAGACTTGGCTATTCATTTCCATGAATTCAGAGCAGCCTTCAAACTCGGGTAGAAAAGCGAACAAATCTTTTGTTTTACCTTGAAATTTGCCTTGATCATATGCAAAAACCTTACGTGGAAATGGGTTATTAAGTTTTAAAGGCTTACAAAGAATAGTACCGATCATGATCGATTATACCGGGATTTTTTGTGATTTAGTTAACAGTTTGAGGGTTATTACAGAGCACAATATCAAGAATGTTAGCGCATGAGCCACTGTGCCTCGTAGGCAAAGTGACAAACTGATGGAAACCACAATCGCTCAATAGCTCCTCAAAGGCTGAATGTGCACTACATCTACTTAATGAAAAATGTAATTTATTTTTCCAAACAATCTCAAGTAACGTGACTCTCGACGACCTCAAAGCCTATAGGCAACGGTCCGCATGCAGTTCCACCGCGATGTTTGAGGTGGACACTGCAGCCTGCCAGTCCTAATTCTTGTTGCGGGAAAAACAGTGAAGGAATGAAGAAATAACGTGCACAACTAAATCCCAATTTTAATATGGCCAACTGAATGGTGGCTTCAAATTTGGCCAGGCCATCCCCGAAATTTGGTTTCTCGAAACTCGGAATTCGACCATTACAAATGACAACTAAGTAACAGTACTGAGCAATGCAGCGCAGAATTCAAAACAGAACTAAGCAGGGAGCTCGCAATGCTTTCGCATTTCTGCACGTCAGCAGACCTAAGTGCACCCCTGTAGTTTCCTTCGTCGGCTACAGGCCTTCGCTCTTTAATGTCACAATCTCAGCAACCGAAAATTTGTCCACACCAAATAAACGTTCGTACCTAATTGTACCGTGATAGTCGCGGCTTGATATATATATATATATATATATATATATATATATATATATATATATATATATATATATATATATATATATATATATATATATATATATTGTTACGGCATAATGAATGGGCCTAATATTTACAAAATATGCGGGGAATGCATGAAAGCTAAGCACAGTGAGTCTCAAGCACAATCTCAGTAAAGCCTGTCCCCGAACGAGTCTACGCGCTACCACTTCGTCTTCCTCTTATCACATACGCAACCATCCACTTTGCCCTTCTCTTTCACATGCGCAACACCTCGCGGCGCAGCGTAATTAACATACATACATACATACATACATACATACATACATACATACATACATACATACATACATACATACATACATACATACATACATACATACATACATACATACATACATACATACATACATACATACATACATACATACATACATACATACATACATACATACATACATACATACATACATACATACATACATACATACATACATACATACATACATACATACATACATACATACATCACTGATGCGACGTACGCAGTTTTTCCCGCCGCTGTAAGTGGCTCATCGGACCATGCAGTCGCACCAGCCCCGTAGTCGTGCGTATGCTTTGAATGAGACCCCATTACCGACCGCATGGCTGAACATTGCGTTATTAGAAGTATCAGTTCTGTTATAAATTACGGAAGGATGCTAGCCTTGCATGGCTTCAAGCTTTTGAATGAAATTCGCCAATCAAGCCAGCCGAAGAAGTTGTGAAAATAAGTAATGGAGAAGAGAAGCGTTTTGTGTGCATGGAACCAGCCATACACAGACGAGTTAGTAGTAGCCCGGAAATCTGCCAGAACATACACAGTCTAGCGGCTCGCATACCAAATTCAATTCGTATTGAATGGACCCCGCGTGACCTTTTAAGTGCTCAAAGCCAAGTAGATTCTGCGACCCGCCTTTCAAACTCAACATCGACATCGCCAAACCTCATAAAATTGGACAATGCCACCCTGCTTTTAACAAGAAAGGAGCACCTCCGGCGCCGTACACGTGCTCTTATACCTCCGTGTACGGTAAGCCTCCCCCGCGGTCTAACCCGTGCAGAGGAGGTGGCGCTTCGGAGGATTAGAGTTGGGGTGGCCCTAACACCAGCAGTGATCCGAAAGTGGCCACAATTTCGGTATTTATATCCACACCCTGGGTGCCCCATCTGCAAGTCTAGAAATATAGAAGCTGACATCCATCACCTACTGTGGGATTGTCCAGCGTTGAAGCCAACGCGGATCCGGCACCTGGTGGCAGCTGGCCTCTCCCCCCATAATCCGCAGTCATATGCCGCTTGGACACAGGGATCACTTCATCGTTCACTCCTCGATTTCATTGCATCAGCCAACCTTTTTTCATTTATTTGACCACACCCTTCATCCATCATAACATTACTTTTATGCCCTGAGGCAATAAACTTCGCAAAAAAAAAAAAAAAATAGTAGGGCGGGCTGGCGAACATCTGGTTTTATCCGCGCCCAGGAAGCTGAGCATGTAGGAAGAATGGTGAATGATGAAGGCCCAAAACTAGCGAGATGGTAAATGCGGCATGACAATATGTTCGTCACTTGTGACATTGAAGGAATTTATGAAAACGCACTGTCTTGCTGAGCACCTTATCTGGGTTAAGCAAGACGCTGCGTCAATGACCGCCTAAGAGAACATGCCACTACTATCAAAGCGGGATACGGCAGTACGCTTTTGAAACACGTATCTGCCTACAAGTGCATTCCGCACTTTGGTCAATGTCAGATTTTGAGGCGGTATAATCACCAGCACAAGCGAGGGCTGTATGAAGCCTACGTCATACAAAAGAAAGATGCGATCGACATGCATAAGCACTCCGTTGATGACAGTGACGTGAAATAAATTGGATACCTTGAAACTCCTGACGGCAATATGTGACAACAGGAACTTTGACAGGATCTTTGACACATGCATTAGTAGATATGCATAAATTAGAAAATGTAGAGGTTGACTGTATCCAGCTCGCACCCTTGGGCATTTCTGGGTGCCGACTATACAGTTTGCCGGTTCTGCTTCTGTGATTTTGCTTTCAGCTGCATGTCACAGTATTTGTGCGGGTGGTCTTTCACATGATTTGGCAGCTGGTATGCCAATGAGTATGCGCGAAATGACAAAGGCTTGTATTTCTTAAGGGGATTAGCGATTAAACGCGAAGTGCATGTAAACGAACTAGGATCCGTAAGAGGAGTCGCTGTGAGGAGGCATCAGTACTGTCGCATCATACCTTTAAAGATCACCCCCCTCCCCCCCCCCCCCCCCCCCCCCCCCCTCGTTAAAGAAAAAAGAAATCTCTTTGCAATTACCGGTACAGCTCAGTATTTGCGTAGAGGATCCGGGTTCAATCCCTGCCGTGGTGGCCGCGTTTAGATAGAAGTGAAACGCAAAATGCGACCACGCGCTGTGCGATGTTAGTATAAGGTAAAGCTTTCCGGGAGGTCTAAATTAATCTGTAGCCCCATGTGTCGATTCACGACGTTAAAAATTATAATTCAGAGCAACATGAGCCACCTCTGCTTTCTGCATTCTGGGGAATACAAGAAGGATTTGCAGCAACTGTTCTCGGCTGGTAGGCGTTCAAACCGCACCTTGGGGAAGAGATGAAGGAGGGAGGGAAAAATGAGGTTTTCTTTTTTGGAAGAGAGCGACGGAGTGATTGTATGGCCCGACTTCCACAGTATAATGATTAATACTGAAGCTGCATCAACAAAGTTTACTTCAGGTGTGTTGGAAGATCCGTAGGACCGCGATACTGGCACACTCTCAATCCAAATAATGTGTACAGCACACATTTTCGCACAGAGATTATCGAACGATATATGAGGACAAAAGAGAACGAAACAATCAAGACGATAAGGATAACGATACAATGTATCAGTAAACTTGAAAAAAGAACTATAGCACTGTAGCAGAGCCATTTAAGGACACGAGTAAAAAAAAAAAGAAAGAAAAGAAAAGAAAAGGAAAGAAAAGAAAAGAACCCAGCTGAACAAAAAGAGCGATATGCTCAAATGGGAAAGGCAGCTAAAAAGCGATAGTTTCCAATTCGTTCCAAAACATGGATACAGAGCTTTGAAATATGTTTATACCGTCATGGAAAGTGAGGGATTCAGATGTTCAGTGCTCGCCTCAACGATGCCTTCCAGTATAGCCCCGAGCTGGAACTGGAGTTCCTATTAAAGCAATCAGGAGCTTAGCCCATCGTAGCCACAGAAGGAAACTGGTAGGCAGAGCAGTCAGCCACTGCGGAAAGCTCCTCTCCACGACTGTTCTTTTTTTTTTTTTTTTTTTTCTGCGTTGTTCAGTGAGAGCCGGTAGAAAACAGGATGCTTTTTATTTCTGCCTTTGCCATTGGAGGTTGCCGCGCCGTTCAAGGTGCTAGGCGCTAGAGTAATGAAGTTGATGAAATCACTGGAAAATCTGGTGCCATCTATGGACCGTCGCTTGCACTTAGCTGTACTATTGGCGCGAAACACAAACGTCAGTGCTTGGACTTGGCATGTTAGAAGCCGATTGACATCCAAATTCCTCAACGCAGTAATTTCTTTTTTCGCTGAATCGAAATGATAACGTCTGTTTTTAACTTTCACCGAAATATACAGGTAATGAGATGCGTCCTATTTTTTACAGTTCGAAAATGAGGCACGTGAAGCCACCTGAAGCAAGGCTCTGGTAAGTTTACCAGTCAGCAGTATGAGTAAGCTGAACATCATCTTATATTTCATTAATCCCAGTTGTTATTTTTTTAGAAATGAACGATTAGGAAAGGCGAAAGGGCTTATTGGTACTAATTTCGCTTGCTCCATCCATAAAAAGCTGCGATAACTTGCGAATTTGTGTGCAAAATTTAAGGAGCTCGTTAGATAATTTTTCTTCTTTTCATGTTGCTTACCGGTATAAGAAACAAAATCTTCGATCGTTTTCAAAGAATGAACTCAGTTAAAAAAAGAACACATACATTCAGCATACTCATAGGAAAAAAAAAAAAAAAATGCACGAGCCTAATCTCTTCAGTGTTTCAGCCACCTCACTCCCATTATTCCGCAAGTACTACAAGATGGTGGACGGCCCCAGCGCTTTGCTTAGATTACTGAAAATACTGCTTGGGTTAAATATTTTCTCATTGCCACTATTTTACAACATGCAAAATAACCAACTCTTTTTTTTTTTTTTTTTTTGGCATGATTACTTGTGTCTTATTTGGGACGTTTTGGCGCAATATGCGCGAGGTTACTAATTTCGCTTGCTCCATCCACAAAAAATGTCGCGCACTGGTCAAGCTGTGTTTAGTCTGCTTTTATTCGATGTGAAATATTCTTCAGATGGCGATGGCAGAAACTTATTCATTTTTATTATTTGCCACAAATGACCTTTGCTTGCCTAGGTGTGACGTTGTTAATGGGCCCGGGTCCGTTCAGGAGCTCTGGGCAGGTACCAGATCAGGCTCACGGACACACGCACGCTTGTCTTTTCTTGACAAGTAAAAATCACTAGCACACGAATACAGCCTAGCCTAAGGTCGAATGGGACATGTCCCATAACATACTACTGTTTCTTAGTCCGTGGTTGAGTAGATGCTCGTGCAGGCGAGGAGAAAGAGGAGGAGGAAAAAACATTTATTTAAACCCAATAACTAGGCACTGGTGATTATATTAGGTGGTCGTGACCATTTCAGGCGGCCTCCTCAGTCCAGGATGCCGGCAGCCGCTGCTATCCCGCGCGCCCGCTCGATCAGCCGTTGCTGATCTTGCAGGTGTGAGCTAGACAGAGCAGCTTCCCAAGAGGAGACGGTGGGGTGGGGAACGGGCGGGAAGCCTTGCGGCTTTGGACACGCCCATATGGAGTGGTATAGTGTTGCTTTGGTATTGGCGCATGATTGGCAGATCGAAGGCGAGCCCGAAAATTCCCTGCAATCCGGTTGAGGTGATGGCCGGCCAACGGTAGAAGTCTGCTTTCATGGAACGCCGTGCAAGAACCAGGCCCTGGACCTGGTCCCCAGAGACCAGCGGCCGGGATATGACGCTGAGCCTGTTCACGTCAGGCGTCAAAGTACCAGATAGCGTGGCAGGCCACGTCCAGGTGTCCCAGTGCTCGGTATTGCAGCAGGTTAAACCCAGGTGTCCCTCTCCTGTCTTCGCACTACATGTCTTGCCCATGCCCATTTCTTCTTCTTGATTTCCGCCAGAATATCAGTAACTCGGGTTATTTCTCTGGCCCAATCTGCACGCTTCCTATCTCTTAACGTTGCACCTACCAATCGATCGTTCCATAGCCCTCTGCGTTGTTCTCAACATAAGTAGAACTGTTTTCGTTAGCCTCCACCTTTAGGCCCCACAGTTGAGTACAGGCAAGATGCAACTGTTGTACACTTTTCTCCCGAGAAAAACCGGCAGCAAGCTGCTAGTCATAATCTGCGAGTGCTTGTCAAATGCGTTCGATCCTTTTTTCTCCTGGTTATTTGCCTTTCATGGTCCAGATTTGTGGTTACTACCTGTCCTTAGTATAAATATTCGCCTACCACTTCCAGTATTTCACTACCTATTGTAAACTGCTGTTTCTTTCCCAGGTTGTTCAGTATTACCTTAGTATCCTGCATAATAATTTCGAGGCCTACCTTTCTGCTTCTCCTGTCTAGGTCATTAATCATTCGTTACAAGATTACTGAGATGTTCTCTACCAACCCTGATCTCTAACTGCTCTCATTCCAAATCTCCGAGTACGTCCACTAAGCAAGCTCCAGATAGCACTGGAGAGGTCGTGTCTCCTTGCCTAACACTTAAAATTTTATTGTTTTCTTTATGTAGAACTATGGCTTCTGTGCAGCCGCTATAGATATCTATGCTGACCTATACATCAGTCGAAGAAGTCGGGGCAATAATGAGATTAGCAATAGTGAAGAGCAATCAGACGCTCCGCCAGTAACGAAGGACGAGGTTAATAAAGCTTTAGAAGCTATAGAAAGGGGGAAAACAGCTGGGGAGGATCAGGCAACTACATATTTGTTGAAGGACAGGGGTGATATCGTACTAGAAAAACTGGCCACCCTACATACGCAATGCCTGATGACATCGAAGGTACCGGAATCATGGAAGAATGCTAACATTGTCTTAGTTCATACGAAAGGGGATGCTAAGGGCATGGAAAATTTCAGACCATTCAGCTTACTATCTGTTACGTACGAGGTGATTACCAATGTAATCACTAATACGCTCAGGACTATCTTAGACATCAATCAACCAAAGGATCAGGCAGGGTTTCAGAAATGGCACTCTACCATCGATCATATTCATACTATTAGCCAGGTGATAGAAAAATGCTCGGAATATAACCAGCCAGCATTCATTGCACTACTATAAAGCATTTGACTTAGAACATCGATAGTCATGCAGGCATTTCGGAATCAGGGTTTAAATGAGCGATTTGTGAAAGTACTGGAAGATATCTGTAAAGTTGTTTTGTCACCCCGAAAATCTGGTGTCTGTTGAAGTGAAGTCTCCAGACTAAGCTGGCGCATTCGCCTTCTAGAAACCCAACCACCAGCAATCTCTGCAACTGCCGCCCTTAGTCCTACGCCTTACTCGCGTCATCACCTCGGAGCCACTCTGTTGCGGCATACTGTTAAAAAAGGAGCTTCAGTCCCCAGGACCAGGAAACATATTTAGTTAGGTCGACGTTGGATATTAACTTATGTTTAGGTGATGCTTTTAACAGCAATTCTCAATCTCACTAAAGTCTCGCAATTTGCCGACTTCCATTTGTCACAAAGCACGGTCTTGAAAGTAGTATCGGAATTCCCGACAGAGAAAATTTAATTCAGGATAATTCGCGACACCCTTTATCCAATCGCTTTAACATCCGCATTCGTAGTACAGTGTTGGGGCAGAATTAGATGCTGCCCACTACTTTGTCGGTTGCCAGTTGCGCTTGCGTTCTTAGTTTTCAAGACACAATTTGAACTTTTCATTGTCCCTATTTTCGTCTTGCGCAATCGTTTTTACACATTGTTCTTTGCTCATCTCCATCTCAAATGTTCGTATCTGAAGCGTTTTTCTAAAAGGAAAAAAAAAAGTACTGTCACCAGCTATTTCTAATAGGGATATGAATAGACGTGTGATGTGCTATCCACTTGCAAAACATCTCAATATGCAGATGGTTTCGCTACTTTTGTATCAAACACCCTTACCGTGCTTCAAAATGACCTCACAAAGTTAATTAACTGGTTAGATAACTTCCCCCACATCGATCAACATAATCAGTTATTTTTGCCTCTCACCTCTCTGTAAAGCCGTGTAGTTTTGTGGCATTGTTCCTGCTGATTGCTGGGTTTCGTGAGACAAGCCTCTCACATGCTGGCCTGATTAGCGCTGTGTTCTTGCGTAGGCCTGTGAATGGTTTCGTCTAGTTTATAGGGTTTGACGTCTCAAAGTGGTGTAAACTATGAACGACGCCATAATAGTGCCCTGAAAATTTTGACCATTCGGTGTTTCCTAATGTGCACTGGTATTGCACAATACACGGTCACCGTGCGTTTTTCTTCTGTCGAAATCCGGTCGCCGCGATCGGAATTAAACCCGCGTAGCCATTGGCCATACCATGCTGGATGCTCTGGTCCTCGTACGGCCACCGAAGCTATCTTGAGCCCTCCACAATGGCTTCTGATTTCTGATTTCCTTTAGGACATCAAACCTCATAAACCAAACAAAACCGGAAGAAACTAAACCTATATATGAACTGAAACTACATGTTTAGCTGTCAGATAAAACTTTCTTGTTTCTCTGCTGTTTGCACAGGCACCGAAACATATTTTACGTATCTTATTTGCGCTGTGTTCTTTCAACTTCCGCTTCTTTTCTTCCTTCCGGGGGGTAAATTATCGCAAAGGTCCTTTCGGTTACTGGTCACCATAAATAGACAAATGATTGATTAATGTTGATAGAGTAATTGATTGATTGATTGCGATATGTAAACTGACATGGTTAACTCTTTATCGCTGACATTTCGCTGACTGCCACCATGTATTTCTAAAGAAGCGAAGAAGAAAAAATACGCTCGAAATAAGTATGTCAATTTAAACACAAAATGAAGATCATTTGAGACCTCACACTTACCTCGCGCGGGGGTTGGACACAGGAGTTTGGTGCAGATATATCTTACTCGCACATATGTGCATCTGGTTCAGTTTTTTTTTCTGTAACCGCGCATAAAGCAGCCCAGACGTTGAAAAAAAGAAGTATCAGTAGAGCATGTTGAATAAAGTCGAACTTTATTAGCAGCCACGGGGAAAAAAAAATCCCGCTTGGTTATTACTCTCTTTCCCCTCGATCCGGTAACAATGCCACAGAAAGCGTCAGATATCACACCTACAAACAACCATGCACAACACACATATTGGGACACAAGTGCGCGTGGATCGGATGCTCTGAAGTTTGCATACACAGAATGGTCCTATAGATAACGTGGCAGGTGACAAAGAGAGAAGCTCTTGCTCAAGAAGCAGCTAGTATGTCCCGTGTGACCCAGAAGAGAGAGCCAGAATCAGAGTGAAAGTAACAATAACCTACCAGAATCACTTCCAGCGGCACCCATATGAAGCGTTGAAAACAGATAAACAGCTAGTGGATGTTACCAAGCAAAAATATCTGTGTTCACAAGTGGCATCTGAGGCCCCAACTTTTATTAAGCCGGTGAAAAGAGATTTCGAAGTTCAATTTCGCACCAAAGGCTTTAGAAAGTTTGATTTATTTTCAGTAGCTTTAAAAAATATTTAAACGTTCGTCGAATGTTAAAAGCCAAAAGGACTATTTTTAGAGCAGAAGGTGGCAAAAAAAAAAAAAGAAACCTCAAGGCAACCATCTTGCGCAGGTCTTGTCTGCATGGCTTTAGCAAGTAGAAGCAAGACACTGGTTTTATGAATGCGCAGAAAATAATGAAAAGTCATACTTTCTTCACTAGAACAAGTACCATGTACTCAACTGACGGAATAAGAATCAAGCACGTACCGTTACAAAAAATAAATAAAAAATCGGCAATAGCATATATGGGAGTCTTCCTTGGATCAAGTGCATGGGCATCATGGGCGCGAAGCTTCGACCACGACCGTCAAACAACAATAGCGTCCTCGCTTGGTACAATTTAGACTAAATATATGCAGTGTGAAGGCACATAAGTAACAGGTATTTACACGAAACTCAACCCCATAGTATTCCCGATGACGAGGAAATCGTTGACGCCTTTGGGTTGCGCTAACATTGACTCGGTGATCAGGCACGTTGTTTACAGTGCGGCGTGACAGCAGTCAGAGGAACGGTATAACGTTCGCTAGTTTATGACTGACCCTGTCAACCAGCGACGCTATTTTCTTTCACGTCCTCTGTGCGTTTTTGAGCGGGTGGAACTAAATTTCCATTCGATTATTTCGTGAGCAGCCACGAAACGTGTAACCTGCGAAAGAAAGTAGGGTACTCAGGAAGTAATTTTGTGTTACAAGAGGAATGCCCGCGCAACACCGACTTCTAATGATGCTGTTGAAAAATGATTCTCGTGTTCCAGAAAACGTCTTTACGATGTAAAACATATCTATCGGGATTGGTACGAAGTACGCTGATACTGAACACTCAGTTGCAAGGATACGCCAGCACGCACTGGATATTGAACGCACACGCACGCTTTGGCTTTCTCACGAGTTCACAACACCTTTAGCCGGTCACTTCATCATTGCAGGTCAATGACCAGCCAGCATTACTTGTGATGGCTGTAGAACAAGGGATGGACTGTTCTTTGCAGGCGCGTGTCATCGTGTAGGTATAGGGTGTGGTAAAAAGAGCAAAATGGATGCACACATACAAAACACACAAGAAAAAAAAGAGACAAGTGGAAACTCATTGCGCATTTTCAAAATGAAAGACGTCGAGGCACCCCTTTGGGACCGGGATTGCTGTCACAAGTCGGCAGAAGTCTGAACGATGCTCTAGAAGGTCATCAGCCCTTGACGAAGCAGCCGTGGATCGAGGTACAGGCGCGCAGTGATTGGGGCACTTCCGCCCTAGCAATTTCGGTCATCGTCTTGGCATCCAGCACCAAAAGGAAGTCCGGTTTGCTGTAGTCTGTCTCATTCACCACCGACAGGAGAACGCCTGCAAGACGGTGGTAAACAAGCGCGAATATACGGAGATGAAACGGAAGATGCAGCTGGAGAAAAAACAGACTTGTCTAGAGACTGTCGACGCGATTCAGAGGTTGATGACATGGTACACCTGCTCCTGATTGCGATCGGGCAATTGCGTTAATGACGAAGAGCGAACAAGTGAAGTTACCTATAGTCACTCGGCAAAGCAGCCTCACTTGCTCGCTTTCTGTAATTCACGTAACCACTCGATCACTCACTTGATAAATGATTCCGTCACTTATTGCTTCAGCCATTCCTTTTTCTCGTATGTGTACTCATTCATTCCACCACTCGACAAGTTATTCCATTCCGCCGTGGTGGCGCAGTGGTTAGGAATCTCGACTACTGTGCCCAAGGATGCGGGATTGAATCCCGGCCGTAGCGGTCGCTTTTATATGGAGGCAAAAAGCAAAGCACCCGTGTGCTGTGCGATGTCAGTGCAGGTTAAAGACCCCCAGGTGGTCGAATTTTCCCGCGGTTTAGACTACGGCGTCCCCCATAGCTTGAGTCGCTTTGGGAATTTGAACCTCATAAACCAACCAACCAATTTATTCCACCGCTAAAGCAACCATTTATTGCTCTCTCTTTCCTTCGCATTCTGAATCCAGGGTAGAACGAGAGGAAGATGGCAACAACGTATGAAAGAGCACTAACATTGAGGGGGAGCCCCAGCTCATAAGCCAAGCCAACGTTTCGACAAGTGGTCTTGTCTTCGTCTGGACTTGTCTTCGTCTGGGCCCAGACGAAGACAAGACCACTTATCGAAGCGTTGCCTCGGTTTGAGAACTGAGACTCCCAGTCAACCCTTGTTCAGTGCTCTTTCATGCTTCACATTCTGAGTAATTCCTTCGTTTATTTACTTATTAGCACCTTCGCTCACTCATTTCATCAACTGATTTCGAATTTCCCACTTTCATTCAACTACTCACTAAATCGCTCACGAATAAGGTTTTCCAAAAGCTTTAAAAAGAAAGACGAACCACCACAAAGCCTAAAAGGTAATATCACTGGACAGGTATGCAAAGGCTGTCTCCCAAGGGACACTATTTCACCACATACGAAGTTGTCTGACAACTTTACAAAAACACTTTACATCAGAATTGTCTAGCGCGCTGCAGTCACGCGTGATTATATTAATTTCTGAACGGCACAGACACATCGGACATCATCAGTCACAGACCACCCTCTCTAGACACTCACCGTCATCCTCTGAGGCTGCTTCTGGGTTTGGTATGAAAACGGCCTCGCTGGGGAACTGTGTGTCAGACTCCCGCCACAGCTGCATCTCGCGCCTGTGGACGTCCAGCTTGCATATCTGCGCATGCCGCCCTCGCGTTAGGCTTCGTAGATCTCTACACATTCGTTTAGAAGTTATAGCCGTGCGGACGGACGCGTTGATAAATGGTGTGACACAGTACATTCCAGCAAAAAGAAAGAATCAGTAAGCCCACAAACGAGCTTGGCACGTGCAGCAATAAAACGTGCTCCATAATAATAAATAATCATGCTCTAACTATGGTATTGTACAGTTAGACAATTCCGTGTCAAACACGCCAAAATGCAAATGTGTTTGGGGCTGAATACCTATACAGCGTGCAAGGGAGTACGTTGGTATTCAGCTAGAAGGAGGGAAGAACCGTCAAACCGACAGGGTAGCAGCAGCACGACTTCCATGTGCAGAAAATAGCAGCGAAATATGCTGGTATAATTACCGCATTTCGGCATTCTCCGAGCCGCTCGAAGTTTCCACTGCCGTAGGTGTACCGGTAGGGCTTTCCTTGGTATTTTGGGTTTATGGTTGGTAGGTCATAACCTGGGAGCAGAGACAGAAACCACCAGTCATGCTCAACGGCGTACAACTTCGTTTATTGCTTTGTATTTACATCGACGATTAAAGAGCAACTAAGGAACGCTGTATTTAATTTCTGATCGTAGCAAAAATCTGCCCCATGGCCTTTTCCGAGCATGCTGACGCGCTTGATGATCAGAAATCTGCATTTACAAATATTCCCTCCACTCGATTAGAATCCATACACAAAGAAACGTACTCCGTGATCACTTTCTTTCCCTGAATGGGTGGTAGCCTATCCTCAGGGGTGACCGTCAAGATATATATATATATATATATATATATATATATATATATATATATATATATATATATATATATATATATATATATATATATATATATATATATATATATATATATATATATACATATATATACATATGGGCTACAGAGGCATAGGTTAAATGTTGTGGCTCCTGACGAATACCTCCGTTCTTCAGCAGTCGACAGAAGTGCAGCAAAATTATAGCAAAATGAGAAAGTAATACACATAAACAAAAATATATGTAGCAATACTAATAAAACTACAAGATTGACAATACATGACTCGATAGCACTATGTACAACGAAAATGAAATGGTATAATAAAAAAATTTCCTTCAGTACAATTATTCAATGCATTGCTAGACACTTATAAGAAACTAAAAATTATATACACACAGGAATACGATTGAAGACAAAATTGAATTGAAAACAGGGATACAATACAAGAATGCCTTCTGCGGTCACCTGAAAAAGGTAGTATTCTATCTTCGTACATAGCACTGGGTGGTATTATATATAATACGCTTTTTGAACTTGCTTATGCCAGTTTCGAAATTTATTGTCTTTAAAAGAATAGAAACCTTTTGGTATGTGACTGCTTGTTTTGCATAGTTCGTTCTTGTTTTCGGAGTGCGCCTTTTATTATGTCGGAATGGATAAACAGAATTTTTTCACTGTCGCATATGTACAGTTTTCGGAGTGATATGAGCTTTAGTAGTTTGTTGTAGTAAAGCTGGTCGGGCCCTCAACTTATTTTAATTTAAGAAAAAAAGGTAAACTTCGTAGAAGCTAGTAATACAATAATTTTCAAAGCAACGCAATATTTTTTCTGTAGTATATTATAATCTTATTGCAATTAGTGTTTGTTGTGGTTCCCCCCACCAGCGTCCCAGGAAAGAGTTTTGAATAGAGCATTGTGTTATATAACAGTTGCTTTATCCACACTGAGCTACTTCGTATAGCAACAAACGGTTCGTGCCAGTTAATTTATTAAATGGTTCACATGTGGCGCCCATGACAATTCTTCCTAGAGCCACATAAAAAAAATATTTCCAGTGAAATAAACGTATTTGTAGTTAAAATGCGCAAAACCTGTAGTTTGTCCTCAGTGTTCCTTGAAGCTGACATATATTCACTTGAGCTCATTTCTGGAGCAAAAATTGAAGGCAAAGATAGACAGAGAATACGAAAAGAAATCACTCAAGAAGAGCACACAAGTAGAAGGTTGGGCTATCCGGGAGGAGGCCCTACGAGTATTACATGACCCAAACCAAAAGCGATTGTGACGGCGCGTAATCAATTGCATACCCGCTATTGTGTAGGAAGTAGGGACGCGCAGTCGCATAACATGTGTTACAGAATCGCCAATTGATACCGTATTTTTGAACGGTACACATGTGCGGATGAGCAGAACTGCAGAATCGAGACACACCTTTGAGTCCCATCTCCTCGTGGGTTAGCCAGATAGTGTTGTTGTCCTGTCGGTAGGCGCCAGCCTCGCTGTAGTCGAGGCTCACCAGGTTGCCCTCAGTGATGCTGTCGGCCTTTGTTTTTGTTTTGTTGTTTATGAAAAAGGCAGAGAGGAGAAGGATCATACAAGAAGGTACATGTGACCAAACGTTTTGTACGCTTTCCACTTGTGGTGTATTTGCAACGGGGATGGGGCAATGCGTTAGACCACGATCCCTCCCGCCTCCGACGCCAGCCAACAGCCACCGCGCATGCATCGGCGCAAACAGGGCAGAACGTTAAACTTAGTCAAGCGGGGGGCCCATTCTTCCGCCGACGAAGCAAGGCTATGCGGAAACGGTCATTTTCCGCTCTGACAAAGCGCTAAAGAGCTTGTCGCATATTGGCAAAACCTGGTGGCGGAAAGGCTGCATGCCTCCAAGCGTCTCGTCTCTTTTCAGAGAATTTGTAGTGAGAAAGATAATCTATCCTTGCAAGAAACCGCAAATAGGTATAGATTAAATCTTTCGCTCTAATGTTTTCTTCTTTTAAATAATATTTTAGACATTACTCTACGTGATCCGCACAGTGGTATTCCCCTGCGCCCGGTCAAAAGTTTATGATTCAATTTCTTTGTTACGTTCATTCGGCTTTGGTTTCAACAGCCACAGACTAAAGCTGGTTGTCGCGTTAATAAAAAGACTAGCGCATGCAACAAGGACACAGACATAGAAGAAGACAGGACGAGCGCTAAATATACACTGAGGTTTTACTTAGACAGAAAGTAAAAATGACACACCAGCTAGCCCAGCTTTTTGCCTTGATTTGTCGTCGCGTGTATGTGTGCTTAGGTCACAGGAGGCATAATAAATTACAGGGGCGCATTTAAGTGTGCCTACGTGCAGAAATGCGAAAGCATTGCGACTGTCCTGCAAACCTTCGTCTCGAGTTCTGCGTTTCATCGCTTCGTACCGTTTCTTAGTTGGCGTTTCTACTGGTCAAATTTGCACAAACTCAAATTTTGGAGGCGGCTCACCAAAATTTGGAACTCATCATTGAGTTGGCCATAATCGGATTAGGTGTGACGCCAATTTTCATCAAATTCGGAAAAATAAAAATCAAATTTCGAGGGTCCAGGGGTCAAAATCTGGGATTGGCCTACCTAAACTTGCAAACACAAATTAGGTTAGACACCAATTTTGGTCAAAATTGAAAGAAGTCAAACTTCAGGGGTCCAAGGAGGCCAAATTTTAATGGGGCGAAGTACGTTTGGAGGTCACTGCTGAATTGGCCATACTTGAATTAGGTTAGACCGATTTTTGTCAAATTATGACAAGATCAAACTTTGCGAAAGGCCCATGTTTAATGGGGGTCACCACTGAATTGCTGTACTCGATTTAGGTTATAAATCAATTTTAGTCAAATTCTGACCAGGTCAAATTTTAGGGGTCAAGGGAGCCAAATTTTGGGGTGGCCCATCCAAATTTGGAGGTCATCGCTCAACTGGCCATAATCGAATTAGGTCAGACGTCGATTTGTATGAAAATCTGACACGTTCAATATTTGGGGGTCCAGGGAGCCAAATTTTGGGGATGGCATATCCAAATTTGGAGGTCAAGTTGAGTTGGCAATACTTGAATAATATTGGGTGAGAAATTTGATTAAATAACCTGCTTATTCGTGCAGACACGCTTTGTCCACAGCTCCCATGAACAGATTAATTGGTTCTATCAGTTTATTAACCAAACATTTAGGGTTTCACTGACTGGATTCTGTTTACATATGTCTTTATTCAACTGTTTAATAATTACCTATGCATTTAATGACTGACAGTTAATGCGGACACTTTTGCCGGCACGGTCCGATGACACGGTCTGTCACAGGCCCTGTCTGCACCACACATGATCCAAAAAATGCTTTCGTATTAAAAACTACCATATAATCGCTAGTACATAACCTTAACTACAAATCTTGACCCAGCTTACTTAAAGCGGTAGAACGACAATTGACATATTGTTAGCGGTTATTTGCAGTTTTTTTATGATTCATAAAAAATTTCAATAATATATATTTATTTAGCAGCCGAAGGCAAATATGTGGTGAAAACAGATGCTATTAAATTAAGCTTTCTGCGGCCCTTTGAAGCCCATCAAATGTTATTTGCTCATACTTTCTGCTTAACGTACAACATGGGATTTGCAACTTGCAATGCAAGATGCCGCCCTCTGAGTACGTCCCCCTGCTGCTTGTTTACGTTACAGAGATAGTAAAAGCTAAACCACTTTATGAGGCTACTTCATATTAGCATTACCAGTACCCGTGCCCCTCCTGACACTGATGAGAGAGTGCGTTCATCCATAACCTTACGTCGTGATCGGTGCACGGAATCAGCCGCCTATCGCATTTGTTTTGTGCACTGTATTCGTCATATCGATCAAGTTATCGTTAAAATGCGCAGGTCAGATAATTATAGCGTGATGGAATACATACCTTGGAGACAGGGATCACAAATCGGCGAAAATGGCCTTGACTGTATTGGTCGAAGTCCTCGGCCGCCGCGTTACGAATTCTGTCCAGGTAATACCTGAACAGAAGGAATCAACGGGAGGCTTGTCAAAATAGACACGCTAGCACAACTAGCGAGGTTATTTTTGTTGTCTGAGCTCTCCAAAGTATCACTGTCCGTTTAATCAAAATTATGCGTACGGAGCTCACGCACAGGACACAAGTAGTATCTGATAATTGCTGTAGGACACAATATTACAAAATGCTTAACGCATGGGCGAGCGAGAGCAGGTTAATAACCCGCAATTGTATGATGCATGTAATGGCGCTGATGCAGTTGGGAAATGTTACCTAAATACAAGTTAGTGGAATTGCTTCACGCATGTGCCGAGTACTTGGAGCGCATCGCGGTGTATATACTCCAAATATGCTGCAGCTGCCATGCAGTTGGGAAATTTTCCTCCTCTCCGTCGGCGCGCGATGTCACAGAAGTTCAATGCAAGCTATATCAGAGGTAAAGTGTAACGCGGTATCTACAGGAGTTGTAAATCACTTTTTTCTTTTGCTGAGAGTTTACACACTGCCAGAATTCACCTGAAAGATTGTTGCGCCAGTAAATTAAAAAAAAAAAATATCGCAGAGGTTTAACGTGGCTAAACACATATATAGTATTACATGCGAAAGCACTAGTTTGATATGTAGTTTATCTTGGTAGATGCAATTGATGTTGTCGCGGTTTTCTCCCCATAGCCGGCTAGAGGCACGTTCTTCAAATGAACTTTGATTTATGTTGCCTAAGTTGACCGAGCAGCATAGATATTGTTACGGCGCGGAAGACGAGGAAGCGCGCGGCAAGCGTGTGGATAGGAGGTGAGAGAAGAGAAGGTTGATTGTTTCGTTGGTGTGCCTGTGACCTTAGTGCGAACCATCCCGCACCGTTACAATATGAATCCCCTCACTCCGTACGTATATAAGTGCGCGCGTGGCCTGGTGCCATCGTGTTCAAATACAAGGGTCCTGGAATACTCGATTCAGGTCTTATCCTCTGATCTCAATAGCAAAGATTTGGCGATGTACAGACGAAGTGAGCTGGTTAGGCCCCGTGAAGTGTAGGCCCCAATCGCTATATGTCCCTTTCGAAACCTCAACAAGAAGGACATTCCTGTCTGTAGAGTGAGACAGCGGCTCTAATACGCAGGACGCGACAAGAACAGGGTGCGTGAGAGGGCCAGTCGGTTATTAGACATGTATATAAATATGCGTTGAAACTGAACACAGCGAAGGGACGACACATTCGGTGTCGGCTCCATAAGCCAAATGACCGGCGTATGCACTTTAATAAAGCGCAGCATATATATACCACATTGGGTGTCATAGCGTATTATCTGTTTCTCCTTTTGAATCCCCTTTTGCGCGCTCAAAGCTTTCTTTATCCTTTCCACTTTTCCCCATTCAAGAGCTGGTTTGCCGCCACGACGACACGACACAAACACTGAAAGGGTCCACGCGCCGGGACCAGCGCAAGCTTCACCTGCGTCAAATCTTCATGCGATGAATCGTGCATTCCCGTGATCGACCCACCTGTCCATGATGGAGGCGTCCTCGTACGCGACCATGTCGAAGACGATGTGTCCGTCGTCCTCGAAGGCGTTCACAGCGTGGAAGAAAAACAAAGGCTCCGCCATGAACCGAGTACGCAGCACAGTCCCCGTCGTCCGGTCGAGCACCACAAACTTGGTCTGGTGTGAGGCGGGGAGCACAAACCAAACGCGGCGGGGGAGCGGGGAAAGGGCATGGAGGAATAGGCCGACAAATGTTGAAGAAAGGAGACGAGAGGGAAAGCGAAAAGAGGGAGGGAAGAAGCATGAGCTAGCGTCAAGTGTCAATCTTCAGGATATACGTTGTTTTGTAGGTCTTTGTTTCTGGCTATATCGCGGGGTGCGCCTCCACACACTGCACCCCAGCATGTATGCTGCTGACTAAAGACAAGTAGCTGTGCGCTAATCAGCAAGGTTAGTTCCAGGCTTTTCGGGAATGTTGGATTCGCGAAAGTAAAGTACGCAGACTAATCAATGTGCATCGTCCACGTACAGCGCGTACACCTTCAAGACGGACGCGAACGTATTTTTTATCTCCTCAGCAAATACGAGTCCGATAGTAATAGTTATGAAGTCGTCTATGTAATATTAGTTAACCAGCATGCTAATTAAGAAGTCTCACATGCCTCCTGATGAATATGAACACTGATAATGCTTTGCCGAAGAAAACGCTCTGCCGACATCAAAAAGCCTATTATAAAAAATGTGCAGATGCACACCGGTTATACACCCTGTATATCCACAAGTACGAGAAGAACGCAAAGTATGCACTCCAGTTTCTGAGAAATCTTCCTTTAAATGCGTGGCAAATATTTTAGGGTTAAGTCCTAAAGCAACTCAGGCTATGAGGAACGTTGTAGCGGATGGATTCGAAAAATCTCGATCACCTAGAGCTTTTTTTTTTTTTTTTTTTCGCGTGGTGTGACACCGCGAAAACACGAGCGCCTTATGCGTTTTGCCTCTAACGAACGCGGCTAGGATCGAACACAGGCTGGCGGTAATATATCCTCTATATATGTAAATGCCATTCGTACTCATATAGTTGCTCTGGCAGCGATAAAAATGGTTCTCGAAAAGAAATGTTTTCGCCTATATTGTTTGCACAAACAGGTGTTATTTGACACAGCTTTGGGCAAATTAGCCTATATTCGCTGCATTTGGAAAACTTGTTTCGCTTATGTTGAGGCGCTGTCCTATTGGGCTGAAAAGAAGTCACCTTCTCCTTGGGCGTCCAGTCGAAGCAGTCCTTGAAGGAGTAACCCTTGATGCGCGAGCCGATCAGGCGTATGGTGTTGACCAGAAGAGGCTGTTCGACGAACACCACGTAGTTTCGCGTCATGCCGAAGCTGTGGTAGTAGCTGAACGTCGTCTTCCAGCTCGACGGGATGTGGTACGCCACTGAGGCGCGCTTCAGACCCGTGCAACCTGCGTGAACGGAGTGGAACACTTACGGCGCAACCACGGAGCTACGATACGGGAATCTGCCATGCAAGGTCAACAGTTTGCTCACGCGGCTTGAATCTTCAAAAAGACAGAGCGGACCGCGACCAGCTACTTACGTGGAAGGCAGTATTTACTAAATCCAGCACTTTGCTGTGCTGCATACTAATTTTAACCAGTATATGAGATGAACGTTCATACTGAGTGCAGGTTAATGAACAGATTAGAGAAATGGATAACGAACAGCAAAACATAGAAGCGAAACATAGACTCGTTCGTCGATTCTCCTGTACATGGAATCGACCAGCAACTATCGCACCTTTGCCAGGCGCCGGTATCTTGATGATGTGGTACTTGAGGCCCGATATGAAGCTGGCACCAAGGTTGTAGCTGGTGCCGTCATCCAGAGTGATGGGGTGCGCGCTGGCCAAGTTCACCGACACCAGTTTGTTCACGTCATACTGGGAACGATGTACGAAGAGAAAGGCTCTCAACTTCGGCCCTCTACACAAGTTGAACGTCAGCGGCAAAAGCTTGCGACTTGTGTACATGCTGTTGTGTGTGGAGTTGTAAATTCAAATGTTACCGCATCGAAATGCGATAACAATGCATAAAGTTACGGCGCAGAAAGTGCAGCCAAAGAGGTTAGTTTTCAGACGCTTCAATGTAAGTGGCTGCAAAGTTATGTCTAGTCCGTTTGTGAAAATTCTTGACTAATTCACGACAGGCTTATCTTAACGAAACTATGCTTTGTTGCCCTGCGTGACAGGGATAAAAGTATGTTGGAACTAGGAAAAATGTTGAAATATAAAATGTCCCAGCTCGTACCACTAGCAGGGCGAGAGACACACGAACACACGATATCGCAGACACACGCATTAGTCGGTTTCCATACATGGCAATCCATCGTTCCTATAATCAATAACTAATATTTCGTAGGACTAATTGAAAGCTCTTAATCCGACCTTGCTACTCGAGAGGCTTCCTTAGCCCTTATTCTGAGTGCTAAACCAGACAGCAGTCTACACAAAGTTTCACTCCAATAATAGGGGTATAAATACCCTCTGGATGGCCTCCAGCGAATCTTGGTCGACCTTCCACACGAAGCACGTCTCTGACGTACAGAACAGCTCATCGCCGAGCGTGTACACGTTTCCGAAGTTGTTGTCAGTCAGGTCGCTGGGCACGAGAGCGGCGAAAAACCTGCGTGATGTTTCACACGAAGCGTTTAGTTACACAGTTGCCCAGCCAGTGCTCAGGGTCACTAAGAAAGGTACTTCTTGCGTATATGGCAACCCTGATAGTCACCGTCACAAGCTAACCCCAGGGCGTGAAAAGAAGGAAGGGAATGTATAACAACAGCCTGACTTGTCTCATCGAAATAGACGATAGAGACGAAATATTTCTTCTTTCAATTTCAGCAGAACTGTCTAGATTCAAAGGGCTCGAAGTCAGTTATTTAGGTTTGGGCTACGACATATTTAGCTCTTCTTTGTAGAATACTCAAGCGCTGCCACAGCTGAGGTTGTCGGTCACTAAAGAAAACGTTTGTATTCTTTATAAATGGGAAAGAAGCCTACAATGTTTTCAGCTTAGAAACCCGTAGAAAAGGTTTGTTAATTTGGAAGAGGAACGACTTTTCTTCGCAAATGACAAAAGAAAAGAAACCACATGCGCCTTTGTTGTAAGTCTAGTATGCCCTTATATATTCCGACGAGTTACTAATTTTTCTCTTTCTTCATCTGCCCGTGTAACCAGTAACGAAGCGCGAAGCCAAATTCTTGATTGGGTGCATCGGTTCTCAAGCTCACACTTTCGGCTGACATAAGCGCGTTTTTCATCAGTACCCGCTCTACTACTTTTGTAATCGTGTCTCGTTCTATGAAAATTAAGTGGAGTGTGTCAAGTGCATATGACCAATAAAAAAATATCTTATCGACTAGCACAGTGATTAAGAAACTGCCCCCACCTGGAGAATATGTTCTTGCACGGGTCTGGATAGCACTTGGTGCCGAACTCGGTGACGACGGGTCTGTTCACTGTACTCATCTTCTTGTACGCTTCCGAGTCTAGATAGCGTGAGCTGTAGTACACCTGCGTGAAGTTCAGCTTGAAGGGCAAGCCTGGGACATTTTAACACGTGGAAAAGCAGTTAAGTGACATGAAGAAAACGAGTACAATATAGATACGCCGCAATGACTCACCGCGTTCAATTTGTAACTCTAAATTGTGCCGCTTTTCTTCCGTGTTGCTTCAGTCTACTGCAGCACATTGAACTTTCGAACGCGCTATATGTAAATCCTTAGTAAGAATAAAAAGTCTTGTTTCGCGAGGACAGCGTCCAGAATTTCACAGTTTACTTCTTTCGTTCAGATCCTCGTGGCTCTACGTATCTTCAACAGTGCTCACTATGAATGTGTCACACGTCACGTGACGTTCTTTAGTAGAACCACGTGCCTGAATATTTTTTGTTTTTGCTTTTGCAGGCGGAAGTATGCAACGGGATGACGAGAGCAGCTCTTGTGGGGTTGAAAAAGGAAAATCCCTAAGCGCGTATACTTGGACCACGCTGCCCTCACCTTTCCCTTGTGCATCTCGTAGGCGGACAGGATGGCGGCTCCGTCGAACCAGTGCTCGAGGGAAAAGCCCCCACTCAGTTCCCACATGCCAGGCCCCAACCGGTACAGTTTGCCGCTCACCCATTCGGGGATCTGGCCTGCAGCAGCAGTGGAGAAGCAACAAGATATAACTCTCCCCTAAACAGACACTGAGAAAACATTTGCTCTTGTGCAGCTGTAAATACTAAAAACGTCCACTTTGATCGTGGATCACATTATTGTCTTGCAATGCCTTTAAAGGCGAGGCTTTTCAGACATTGCGCAGAATTCGCTACTGAATGAGAGAGCAAAACAATTTCAGAAATAGTCAGAGCATATATTCAGTAAGGAGAGAACCTCAGTGAATCTATACGACCGTCTATCCTTACTGGGCCCGCCTGCGCATGTGTCTAGCAGTGCTGTACGCGTTACAGAAAAAAATGTAACCGATTACAATTAGTCTACCGGATATGTAACTGATTAGAGTAATCAAAACACTTGATTTGATTTATTTAATTTATTGAAGTTTATAGCAGGATACAGTTTTGCCGTGGGACCGAGGCAAAAGGTGACGTAAAAGTCACTTGGCTGGGCCTTCGGCATTACAGTTGACACGCGCAACACAACGCAGCTGGTACAAAGCAGCACAAAATAGTCAGTCAGATGTCGGAATGTAATACAAACACAAACCAGGAGCAAAATACATAAAATGCAATTTTTAACATACATCAAGGGAAACAGTTTTAAGAACAGTAATTGCTATTACACAACGGAAATAGGAAACAAATAGTTACGTATACTCTAAAAAGCACACCTTAATTTTTTTTTTTGATGCAAACAATGAGGATGATTGTTCAAGTAGATAAAATATGTCAAGATAACAATTCAAAAGGTTCAAAAGTTTAATTATGCAGACACAGAATCATATCTAGACAGATTGTAAATGAACCGCGCGCCTTTCTTTTGTAAAATATAAATCTTTTCCGTGTTTGTTTCAGTGTCCACTCCCATACCAACAGGCAGTACTGAACACGAGACTGGCGAAATTTATTTATGTATCGGGCAGGTTTGCTGGACACAAAGTCTACATGGCAAGACCAGCGGAAATTTTCGTGAAATAGAACACCTCGATACTTATGCACTGAAGCACGTTATAAGGAGATAGATTGGGAAGAAAATGTGATATTTTTATTTATTGGTTTATTGACAGCTGAAAAAATTATATATTTCGTTTTATTAAGATTTAACCTCAGCTGGATGGCACAAGGTTATCTCGACAGATCTTCAGCCATTTGTTAGCTGCAGACACTAGAGAGGGTAAGCTTGGCGAGGAAAAAAGGGCACTCGTGGCATCGGCATAGAGCAAGACATTGGAAGTTTCAGGGATAGTAATGATATCATTTATATATATAAGAAATAATAAAAGGCCTAGGGTGGAACCTTGAGGAACACCGGATTTTATGAATTCAGGATCCGAGGCAAAATCATTTATAACGACCAACTGAGAACGGTTTGACAAGTAGCTTTGAAGCAGTTGAAGTGCGACGTCTCTTATTCCGTAGTGTGGCAGTTTTTTTGTTTTTTTTTAATATTTCAGGTTTCATTCAGTCGAAAGCTTCGTTGAAATCCAAAAAAATATCTTATAGTACACAACTGCGTGTCTATGTTATGTGCTAACTTATCTATAATGAATAAAGAGCAGATTCAGTTGTCTAGAAGAGTAACTAATAATTGCAGAACAATAATCGATTAATATAACCTTACTTTTCTTTGAACCTTGTTTTCATAGCACAAACTCGCTGAAACTGCAAAAGTTGTGCGGTTTTCATGATTTTTTTTTTTACACGTTGTTAACTACCAACAGGAATTGCTTTCCAAAGTTGCCGTCGCTGATTTCTCCGCGTTTCTTCGTGAAGACATCAGCCGCTACACTGGACACTCGATTATGTGAGCGCTAGAGGGTAGGTGATATTATATAGTACAAAAACCTTGCGCAACTGCTCACAGTTGCGCAATGCTTCGATGCCTATTTCTACGCCCTCTATGAAGCATCGTGCTTAGTTGCTGGCGCTGTGGAAATGCATTGTAGGTAAGGCCACCAAAAAGCTGGAAATATTTTATGTAGATTTATTTTTTTAACTTCAATAACGGTTTTGGTATGGAACCACTGCAAGGCCACTGCAATGCTTCGGCAAAAAGCTGGTGGACCTTCTGACGTCGTCTGCCGACAGTGCTCGTGGTCAACTAAAGTTACTGCAATGGCTCTGCCAGAGCTGAGCGAAAGAACCGCTATAAGAAACCAAGCTATGCAGTAAGAATTGCGCCTAATGAAAGACACAAGAAGTTTATGCCCTTCTGCAGGCGGCAGGCATTTTTTCCAGTAAAGCCAGAAAAAGTATATTGGAATGCTGCATGGATTATTCGTGTGAATATACCTCGCCGACACTGCACAGGTTACCACAAAAGTAAATTTGATTGGCAATCATTGTAACTTGGAATGAAGACAGCGCAAAAAAGGACAACCACAGAAGAGAAAAGGACACAACACAAATAACGCTACTTCATACTTGGAACGCCTAGGCTTGAATTATGAACCACTAACTAACCACGTTTTATTGTTTGTGTTAATGCATGCATGGGAATGAGTTATCGTCACGGAAGAACAAAAATGCGCATTGTGCTTAGAGTGCATCTTGCCGCGAGGAATGCAGCTCGTGCGGCGGTAAGTGTTCGCCTGCATTCAGGCGATCATCCTGTAAATACTTGTTGCGATCAATGTAATTTATGTGACTGAATGCATTGTCATACACTTGCTAGGTTGGATGTTTCTTTTTGAGATTGCACTTACTGAGCAAGAAGTCTTGCGTCTTGAACTATGCTCTCTACAGACCGCTCAAGTGAATGCCCACTCTGATAAATTAAACGAAGACGTGCATTTCGTTAAGTTAAGCCCGTCTCTGATCGCCTAAAGCTTAGGAGAGTATTTTATGCTGTAAGTCATTAGCTTTTCAGTATCAATTTCTTTTATGCCCCGTCTCATAAGATATGATCTTCTAGACTGCCAGGTACTTATATTTTGAATCATTGCGCTCTAACGGAAGACCGCCTAGATGTTCAGACGTTTCATTCCGCTGTGAACCCTTTGTGAAATCAGCTGCTGTAAACTGGAAAGATTTGGTGAAAAGAGTCAGGCACTTTGCCTTCTTTCCTTACATGCATCCTCTGGCTGCTTCCATTCACAATGCACAATGTTATATGCTGTCTTAAAAAAATACATGGGTACAATGAGTACAACAGTTAACAACAAATAGCCTATGTAGTAAATATATCGTAAGCCAGCCAAGCGTACCGCCATTGGGCCGAAAAATTTAACGCAATCATATAGTCACTGATACTTCGCCCCTGCAGTCGTTTCTTCAAAGAAGTAATGAATTACTAGTAATCAATTACAAATAAAATAAAACTGAATCCAGCGAAACGTTACTTTTTGAAAAAGTAATGAAATGACCGTAAAGTAACGCAATTAGTTATCGTCACGGACAAGTACTCAGTTACGCACAACTCTGATTGCACCTTTATATAGTGGTATCGTCGAGCGTACCACTGTCGGCAAAATCAAACCTTCTTTCACATCATCGAACACGAAAGTGACGTCCATATTTGGCGTTCAAAAATGCAAGCGAAGTCATTTTGTGATTCAAACTGTGCAATGCATGTAAGCCGACTAAATGAGTTTTCAGATCTGGAATTTGGTATTTCTAGTCACACTACTCAATAATGAAATTTAAAAAGAGAACTCAACTTTGATGGGAACGGCCTTCAATTCCGAAATATAAAATTGCCTTTAGAACAAAAATAAAACGTTATTATTAAGTTTGTTAATTATTCGTGTAACCATTAAACTTTAACGAACGTAACATCCGCCCTGCTATACAAACGACCTGCACATACCACATCGATATCTTTCTCATAGTTTTTAATGTACATATAGATCCGTAAACTATTTAAAAAGCATCCGGTATACGCAAAAATATAATATTTTGCAGGTTTATAGGTGCTGACTTTCTAAATGTATGAAAGTATATAAAAAAGTAGCCCAGAACCTACACTGTATTAGCAAATGTCAATAGAAGTCATTTTGGTGGAGTCGATAAAATGTAAATAAAATTTCTGAAGAATGTTGACGACAATTTCTGTAAAGGTTAAAATTTGCGTCCGCTGCTCCCACCCAGACAACCTTGAGTTGCCGAGTCAGCTCAGAAATGTCGGCTTTCTCAGCCAGAGTGTTCAGGTTATTTTCTAATTTTAGTAGTGGCCAAATATTTTAAATTTTCTTTCCGCTTTAATTATTTTAATTAACTCAAATTAAGTGTCATCAGACAAAAATGGATATATATATTTAATTTATTATCTGCGTCTCCAGGTAATACAAAAAATGGAAACATTTCAAAATGCCTTCCTATTTTTCATTGACTGCTGGCTTCATGAATTTTCCAAGAAGATAGCTGCAGGTACTTAACATAGTTTCATTCCTTCATCACTCCACAGAAAACTAGATGCAGTACGTTGTAGCCAAGTCGCAGCTTTGAGCCACCACATGGTGAAGGGTGGCTGATCCTGGCCCTGATGGGGCTGGGACAGGTAGGTCACCGCCGCTTGCGGTGGAGGCCAGCCTGCCACTGAAGGAAGGCTGATCCTGTCCCTGATGGGGCTGGGACAGGTAGGTCACCGCCGCTTGCGGTGGAAGCCAGCCTGCCACTGAAGGAAGGCTGATCCTGTCCCTGATGGGGCTGGGACAGGCTGGCCCCCACCGCAAGCGGCGGGAGATGGTGAAGGGTTGCTGATCCTCACCATGATGGGGCTGGGACAGGTAGGTCACCATCGCTTCACAAGAATGCAACTCTTCCTTCCGCCTCATGTTGCCTATGCGTCAAAATCGCATCTGGTTATTTCAACGTTATGGTTGCCAGTGCCAAATTGGTGCTGTCACTTCGACGCACCCTTCCCGCACTTCTTCGCTCCATGCACCGCAATAAGTGGCCATTTTCTTGGTCCGCCAGCTCTCACAAAATTTGCACCGTCAGTCACCTCCGCACTTGCAAACGCGTTATTGTTACTGAAACAACATGCAACGAAAACCGCTTCCAAACATGAACATTCGAACGAAGTAAAATCAGTTCATCTCCAGGCGTAGTGTCTCTTGCTTAACCGGAGCCATCTATGGCAGCACCGTCGCCCTTTTTTGTCACGAAATTGGAAAAAGTGGGAAGAATCGGCTGATTTGAACTAAATCAAACTTAGTACTGAGAGAAAACATCTTCCGCTGTAGTTTTGTGTACCTACAATAAATATTTTATTTTCTAAATTTTATTTTTATATGGATCTACACAATACTTGCAGAGCCCAAGGCGTTATTGCTGGAAGGAACATCATAAGGCACCAACTACACGTGATATGGTAATTCAACCTCTTTTGCCTTGGCATTCTATTTCAGTTTGCGAAAGATATATTTTGATCCTGTAGGACATTGAACTCCACCCTTGTTGCTCATCCCTTCCATTATCTTGCATTAATAATGTTTATTCGGCAGTTTGATCACGTTCGCATACACGGAAAACGGAAACCAACTGAAAACAGAACGCGGAATGTCCGTCCCCATGTTTGCATTCGAAGTGCTATTAGTAGACAGAAACAACAGAAAATGGCGAAACATCCCACATTCGCGGCGGCTGGTACAAGCGGATATTTTCTCGAGTCACATGTTTGCTTTCCAACGGTATCGAGATGGGCTCGAGTACAATATTGATCCTGTACGCACGAGCTGCGCAATGTGAGTGAACCGCAGCCAGAGTGATGAAATGGGTGACGTTGCTATTGGGTGCTTACATATTGAAGGATGCTAGCTAGTGCTGCCGGCTCGAGTGCTTGTTCACGAGAGTGTGACGAACTACGAGCCTTGCACACAGTGCTCTGAATTCATGAGCGTGCACACAATGTTCTTCACGAGTTCATGCTCAGAATAATAGCACCTGCCTGCTATGCAATACTAAAGCGTTCTTGAATTCTTTCGTGCCGGCATGATAAACTAGAGAAATAAATAATGAATAAATAAAATGTTGTGTTGAGCGAAAGCGGAAACTCGCGAAAATCAGAAATTTTTTTGTTGCGCGACAGAAGTTTCCGTGTTTTTGTTCTCGAGGATACTACAGGTGAGCTCTCCGGACAAGGAGAGCGGTGATAAAAGAAGGGACAGGAGCCGCCTGCTGCGAACGCCGGGCTGCGGGTTAGGCTCGGAGTTAGAAAAATAAACATTTTGGTTCGGGCCCTGTCTCCCAACGGCACTCTACAGATGGTGGCCCGGATGTGATTCGTACACAGAACCTTCTACCAGTTACAATTACAACAAATAAACAGCAGGCCAATGCCTTTCAGAGTGCTGCATATTACACCACTAACCAAACGAAAATAAACAAAAGCAACATAATTACCAATGTCGCGCTTAATTAAGCAATTTGGAAGCATCAAGATCCCTGCAATTTAATGTTTTTTGCGATTAGCTTATTGTTCAGGTTGCAGGAAAAGCTTTATTTGACTATTTTCTTCAGACGGTAAATCACTTTCTGAAGGCCGCGAACGTGAGTTAAGCTTCACTGCTGACGAGTAACGTTCGACCATAGAACCGCTTCTCTACCGACGGTGCATGTGCCAATTATTGCTTTCTATTACATCAATCACTGTTCGTAAATGTTTAGTAATTTCAGCCTGTAGGAGTGCATAACTCTCATAATAAATATATGCTGACAATTACTGCCTGCTGTTTCTACTCACGTTTTTTGTAACAATTATAAGCTCTTTCGTACATAACGACTTGACCTTCCTTTCTCATTTCAGGGTATGTGAAACAAATATCAATCGCATACGCACAGTCGATCCTTTCGAAATTACTTCATCAAATCGTATTTTCTATACTTCAGCCAACTATTGCAGACAATTGGTCCAGCAAATTATGGCCTCGTTGCGGGCTCATCGATACATTGCGATTTCCTTTCAAGTTCATGAAAACTATCATGCGAGTGAATAATCCCCTCTACAAACCTGCTTCGAAAGACATATTGTCGTCTCTCGTGGCTGTCTGCAATAGCTTACACCACGACAAGCACCCGAAGAAGGCATTTGGTCAATTATATCTCAGTCACCAACACCAGGTAATGCTGAATTCCGGAAATGCTTTACCAATGTGATTTTCTTTTTTTTTTTTTTTTTTGCAGGATAGAATAAGTTGAGGCATCCAGGCGTTGTTGTATCGCTGTCACTCTCGGTTGGTATTTAGTATGTTCTGTGTTTTTATGTAACAATAATTTATTTATTTATTTACAGAAGACTGCTGGCTTTATTGCAAAGCCTTAAGCAGGAGTGGGTGTAAAATACACTTTGACAAAAAGAAAACCTCCCTGAGGTACACGCAGCTCAGCACACAATACCGAAAGAAACAACATTATACAATATTAGACGACGCCTGGCGTCAAAATGAGCACTGTTACGAATTCCTAAGCGACTCCGTAAATGACTCCACAGTAGAAGCCTCTACAATATTCGCTTTGAGGACATTCCATTCCCGCACAGTACGGGGGAAGAAAGAATTCTTGTATGTTTCAGTGCGGCATGAGTATTCCTTCACTTTTAAAGAATGGTAGGATCGTGTCGAACGACCCGGGACGAGCTCAATGTACTTGCTGCTGTTAATTCCTAATTTGTTGTGAACAATCATGAACATATATTTAAGCCTCTCGCGGTATCTCCTGAGCTGGCACGTTTATTAACATTAAGGTGCATTATTACGCATGATGCATCATATAAGGGCTCCGATGATCATGTCAGGATATGACTAAATATAATTAATTGGCGGTGATTGGTATGTACGGAGTTGGTATCGTGTACAGTGACGAATCTGTGCATGTGATACGATGATGTGTATAAGTAAGCACCACGCAACGTGTGATCATGGCAATAATGTTATGACTAATCCTGGACAATTACTTTGGTGAATAACTGATGGGGAGTGCTATGTATATAAGCTTTGTCGCAGATTAGTGCGTGAGTCATGAGACTTGGCTCATGACTCAGTCATGCAAGTCACCAGGCCAGAAGAGACGTTCGTTTTTCCTTTGGTCAACTAGCATGTCACAGAAGGGGTACACGTGAACCCTGTCTTGCTTGTATTTTTCTATCCTTGACGGCAAGGTGACCTCAACCGGAGCCAACCGGAGCCAACACAGCCCAAGTGCCTTCTACGCCGCCGCTAACGCAGTACGTGGTGTGCATGTCCCTTTTCCTGTTTGTGAATTATTTTTTTTTTCGGTGACCAAGTATCCCCAACCAGAGGCAAAGGTCACATTGGTCTTTGTTCCATGGCCAAGCAGTGCAGAACTGCGGTTTGCGTACGTGCTCGACGTTTGAGGGCTGAGGTGTATCTTGCCCAAAAGACAGCGCCCACGAAGGCATTTCCTGCAGCACCTACAAAGCCTGCATATGAAAGCAGGCGCGGCCGTATCCGCACTACAGCCTCCTCCTCGGGTGTTGAAACTGCCGCTGAACACTCTTGGACTCGAATTCGCCGCTAGCACCGCATCTCACCAACAACCCGCCTGCCGTTCCAGAGGGACCGTCGCTTTCGAGAACCGTTTGTCGTCGTGGTGAATAGACTGTCGCGGAGCTCCCGGTCACTGTGGCAATTTTCGACTCCGCTTCCATTTAAGCTTCATAGCTACCTTTTTGGACATCGGTTTGTATTCTACATTTGCAATCGCTTGTTTAAAGTCCCTTAGCTATCGCTAGTGTTATTTGCTCGAGATGCGTATGTGCTCCAATGGAATGTAAATACGCGTACTCCCCATCCTGCTACGTTGAGAGAGAGAGAGAGAGAGAGAGAGAAAACTTTTAATGAGCATATAATCAGTAAAAATTCGCAGGAGCTGGGTGGTCGGTGCCCCTAGTCCAGGGCTCCGCTGGCAGCAGCTGACTTGCGGACTAGCTCCATGGATAATCCAGGCTTGCATGGTCCAGGTTGTCGCTGGTCAGGGCCGCCTCCCACTGCTCGTGTGTCGGGCATGGCACTATTAACGTTCGGTCAGGTTTGTCCTGGCATTCCCAAGAGATGTGATAGAGTGTGGGGCTTGCACCGCACCAAGGACAGTAACTCGTGTATTTTGTTGGGCTTATCTTATTTAAAATTTGAAGATTAGGGAATGTGTCTGTTTGTATTTTTCTCCAGTCTATAGCGTCCGAGGAAGGAAGTTGTTTGTGTGGTGGTGAGAAAATTCTTCTTTCTAACCGTAGGTGTTCCAGCCTGTCGCCGTAGGGTTCTAGGAGAGGGGTGAGGTAGGGATGGGGATCCGCCCGGTTTGTGAGAGCTCGGGCTAGATCATTCGCTACCTCATTTCCTTCTAGGCCTTCGTGTCCAGGTGTCCATGTAATTGTGTGCGTCTGGGAGATGGAACGTAATATTGCACACGCTCTTTTGTGAGGTTTTCCGGCCAGGTAGTCCCTGCAGTCTGGTTGGGAGTCCGTCACTACGTGTGATGACTTCTTTTGGTTGTCTTGTGTTTTTATGGTGATGACTATTGCCAGCGATTCCGCTTCCGCAGGATCCTTGGCATAGATCGAAGCCTGAATAATTGGCCTCTTCTTGTGGTCAACTGCAGCTATTGTGAACTTGCCAGGTTCGCCGTAAGCCCCTATGTCCACGTAGACAACTTCCGCGTCTTTAGACAATTGTTTTTCCAATGATTTGACTCTGGCTTTCCTTCGACCCTTCTGTAACTCATGGTGCATGTGCTTGGGTATCGGGTTCACATAGATGTTGTTTCTTGTGGATGTCGGAATTTGTGATTTGATCTCGGAAGTTCTTAGTGCCTGCCATAGCCCTAGTTTTGACAGGATTTCCCTACTCGCCTGCGTTGTTGTTAGGCGTTGTTTCTGACTCTCTAGAACCGCCTCCTTGAGCTCCTCGAAGTTGTTGTGCACTCCGAGTGCCCAAAGACGTTCCGTTGATGTTGTTGGCGGGAGGTTTAGGGCCGTTTTACGTTACATCTGCTCCTATCCAGTGAGTTTAAAACCTCTCAAAAGAATGAAAGTCAGTGCGAAAACTCTGTACAGTAGAGGTCAAAGAAAGCAAGGGGATTCACGTGCGCCCCAACGTGGGGTTAATGATTTTGAAGTATTTGTTAGCTACAAGAGTCGGCATTTTAGCGATGAAAGTTCTAAATTTTTTTCTATGCTTGGGAAATTTCATTCTATATTGCACATTTTCTAGCACACAACCAAGGCTGAATACGCAGCGAAACATATTTCTATCATAATGTTACATATATGCCCTGCGTCGCTGAACGTTGAAGACGACGATCAACAGTGAGACAGAAGGAAGACGAAGCTGTAGCAACGGTAGCTGGTGCTAAGAGAAGGTTAACGCTTGCCAGAACATTCACACTAGTCATCAGCCGTTCTGTTTCTTGAGCTAACCTTCTTGCCCCGTATCATCTTGGTGCAGGTTACCAAAGATCCCCGTGTGCACAGATTACCCCCTGCGCTGCCAAAAGCTGGATTTGCGCAGTGGCCGCCACCTACCTGGGCTCACAACAATGGCCATTGACCTCCGAGGCAGCCCCTATCACCGCGGCAACTTCGGCTGAGCCAGTCGTGCTCACGAAAATCCGCCACCCTCCCATCTTTAATGGCGAAGACAAGACAGACGTTGACGATTGGCAAGATGAGTACGAGCGCTGCAGCAAGAACAATCACTGGGACGCGACCATTATGCTGGCCAACCTCATTTTCTGTGTGACCGGAACAGTTCGCACGTGGTTCCAAAATCACGAACAAGAGCTGGTGACGTGGGAAATTTGTAAGAAAATCTGTATGGGATCCAAATATTCTGAAAGAACGGTTGACATATGCCCCGTAGACGTCCGATGGTTACAGAAGAAGTGTCTTACTCAGTATACTGCTCACTGTAGGCAATAAAAATGTGATCATATTAGAGACCTATCCACGTCGAATTTATTATCGCTTGGCTTTCGTAACAGCAATCAAGTGAACTAAACATTAGGATATCGAATACGGCGAGCCTTTAATGGTTTATGCAAGAAGTGTTGCAGGAAAAGACAGGACAGTGTACTCACTCAGCCAGATGGAAACTTGAAATATATTTCAAATAAATTTGCGTTGGCCCAGTTAGCGGTCCAGTAACTTTCTTCTTTACTTCGCCTTTTTGCCCTGTGGTCAACCTTATACTGCGCTATCATTGCTTTCAAAGAGTGGAAACCTGAAGTCGCATTTGCCCCGTATTCTCCGGTAGTCAAGCTGCGATTGACGCATGTGAAATGCATTTTGTATTTAATTATATCAAGACATATCTCTGGAAAACTTACTTCGAGGTTAGCGAACGCAGTTACAAAGAACGCTGGACAAAGACGGCAGGGAAACGATTGAATGAATGCTTTGTCCTGACTGAACTCTGCCAAGGCACTCACTGCGGCGGATTATACTATAAAAGGCCTCTCGCTGGCAGCCGACTTTCACCCGACGTTTGATTGCCACCGTTATTCACGGACAGAGCCATAACGTCGGACAGCCCGTTCAAAGGAACGCCCTCTCAGACGGGATAAGAGTTGAAGCGCGCCGTTGAATGCGGCGCGGGAAGATGGGAAGAGAGGAAATAAGGATGAGGAAATGATTGCGATGAAAGGAGGGAGCTACTTGCATGCCTTCATTTGGTACCTCGCTTTATTATTTCTGACATAGCGTGGAAAGCTCCATTCCGATTCGTAGGGGGCAACTGAGATCGGACTGCACGGGCGTGGATGTGGTTGCGGCAGGAGTCGGCGGCCGCTTCGGTGTCACGCATCGCTGGCTGCAGCCGCGAGGCTGCAAATTGACCGTAAACAGGGCATTGCCTCTTTCCGCGCTCTAGACTTTGTTGCAGGCACTCGTGGATTGAGGGCGGTCCCGTGGCGAAATGCGATACCGAATTACTGGTTTAGTTTCGGAGATCGGAGAGTGTGACGAAAGAACAGTCGGGTGAAAGCGAAAACAAATGCCGAGTTATTGTACTGCCACAATGCAAGACATGCTGTTGCTTAACAAAGGAAACTATTCTCGAGGCCACAATCGGTTTTTGTTTTATTTTATTCTTGGCGTTAGAGTTTCGTAGAAGTACAGTATAGGTCTGCACGGCTCACCGCAGCTAGCATAAAGGCAACTGGAATAGAGCTGAGAACTCTTGACCGAGGTAGGAAGGGGCTTTCGCCTGAACTAAACTGTGGGCAATGGTCTGAAGCCAGAATTTTTTTGCTGGGGCAGTTTGAGCAAAGTTCGCACCATTACCCGATTTCACAGTTCAACAACAGTTACTTTTGTACAATTTTGTAAGAGTGAGTATCCCCCCCCCCCCCCCCCCTTTACACACACAGACACACACACGAGTAAGGTATTTTATTCTATACTATGCCACCAACGTTAGCCTGCAAGCAAGCAGAATTCCTGTGTATTTTCTGGTTCGGCTGACCTTAGAATTTAAGAAAGGTTTATTCTCTCAAGTTCTCAGAGCCATCAGCGATTTCAGAGGTACTCGAGGCTCTTTGGAGTGGTAACAGTCTATGACCTTCCTTGCACACAAGTTTCCTTCCCAAAACGTTAGCTAACCGGGGCCAGAAACGTGCTCGCGATAATGTTGTCTCCTGCAACTATTACATGTTCTTCTCCGCAGTAGTAGCTACCAATACAGAAACCTCTCTTGTATCTAGGAATAACTGTTGAAATATTGAATATTAAATTGTTAAGATATGCTGTCTTCAATATAGCAAAACAGCAACCTCACATATAAAATTGATTTATTCATGAAAATCTGTTTGCTCTCGAGGTCATAAGATTACACGGCTTACTTTTCTAGGAGAGCCATGATACTTTACTGCTAACAAATTTTTTATGAACGCGTGTTTATGAACACGTGTGCCCTTGAGTAAGCAGTAGTAAGAACGGTGCCCCTCAGTGTACTGGGTTTGCGCGTCGACCTGATGAAATTAGCTCTCCAGGGGGCGCGTTACTCCACGTCACCGGCTTATTATCTTATTTCGTTCTTTTTTGCGAGCTGTAGAAGGTGCTGGAGGAGAAAGCGCTGAATTACTAGAAGGTGACAAGGAATATCTTAATATTTAGTACTTTAGTATAAAGCCAGGACATCTGTGAGGGGCATCGTTCTACACTTTGCTCCACCCACATGAAGTTTACATCGCATCAAGGAGCTTTGAGCTAATTACTTGCTCTCTGCGTATCAGTGTCTGCCTTTGCACCGGATAATTCTTGCCTGCAAAGGTGAGATAACGTTGCTCTTCGCCTGTATGTGAAATAGCAAAAACTGTTTTTCCTCCTTTGTGCGGTTCTAAATCCATTTTAATGAATAGGTACGCCCCTCACATTCAAGTGAACACGGCTGCCTTTTCGCGACTGATATGCGCTATAACACTTTTGCAAATAGGCCCGAATCCCTGCTGATTACTGTAGGCTTTCATACGATAGGCGCATGCTAACAGCTTACGCTAACAATATCGCATTACCTGCATCAGAGCACACGGCAGCAATAGAGCAAAAACAGGTGCTGTGCAAAGAACGCGAAGAGAGGTAGGGATTCAAAAATGTAGCTTTTTTGTGCTTTCGCTACAATTATTTACTTTATATAGAGCGCTTTTAGTACATGCAACGAGCAATAGCCAATGAAAATTAATTATTAGTGTCTAACAAATGGATGGTCATCAATGTCACTTTAGCCGGCTTTTTTTTTTTTTTTTTTATTTGTCCTTGTTCCCCAGGGCCCCGTTTTTTTATATGCCGGGACCGGGGTACCTCGCGTTAAGCCTAAAAATAAAAGTATTTAGGCTGTGAAGGTAACAGAACTGCAGAGTTGGTGCCATATGAAACCTCCCACCCAGCAGCCTTGAAAGGAAAAGCGCACGATTGGTTATCTTTAGGTTATGCAATAAGTTAACAAGTTCTTTTTCTTGGAAGCATAGCCCCAAAAAACAAACAATCCCATCATTTTGTTTTTGTTCTGATACATAATGTTCTCATAATGTCGGTGAAATGAAAACAGAAAGGAAAGGAGTCTGTCACATGACCAGATATCTACAGTAAAAGGGGGTAGAGATCATATACACTTAAAGTCTTGAGCTCAACCCCGAGTCCTTTAAAAACCTAAGGAGCGCCTTCACTGCTTTTCCTTCTGATGGTAGCGTCCAAGGGCCCATAATCTTAGCTTGTGTAAGAGGGTGAGAGTCCAAGAGGCGGAGTGTAGCAATCAGGAAGGAATGCTCACGCTGAAATGCGGTTACAAAGTATGCGCGCTATCATTTCAACACAACCGCACAGCTCACACGTTGGAGAGTCTGCCATTCCGATGAGATGGGAATAGACATTTGCAAGCGCCACTCTTAGCCACAGGTGACACAACATTGCAGTATAACATCCTTTCCTTGGCGCTCTTTCTTTTCATTTTCTCCCTTTGTTCCCCTCCCTACGTGTGGGGTAGCCTACTGAGCATCGCCTAATTAACCTCCCTGCCTTTATATTGTATTCTATCTCCCTCTCTAGAAACAGAAAGTGTAGAGGTGATAGCTGCGCGGCTATTCGTGCTATATATTGCACTGTACACCTTTTGCAAAAAGTGAAGATGATCTAGTAAAAGCGACCTTTTGGACAAGTTGGTTACTTAACTTCCAAATAAATGTAGAGTGAAAAAAGGACTAACACAAAGAAAAGTCTGTGTCGTGTGTGTTTTTCCTTCCTTTGAGTTCGTGCGTTTTTCGCGCTGAAGTTATGGGGAAGTAAAGTTGATCTCTTTTGTCATATACACTGAAAAATTGATTCCAGGAGCAAGTAATGCTTACGCATGTGTAGATGTTTCCGTAACACGGTAATGAGCTTACAGAATATTATGAGCGATTAATGAAGGGTTCTTCTACGGCTTTCCGAATCTATTGGTATATGCTTGCTCATGGTCCTTTTCGCTCCTACACTACGCCTTAATCCCATATATCTGTCGTGGCACATATCGACTGTAGATTATTTGTGGTAGCTATAATCGATACTGTATCAGACATTATTATCATACATTTAAAGAAAGCATCTGATACAGAGGCCGAGGGGCAACGCCGCATTTCACTTCGAAGTCTGCTTTCTGGTCCACTAAGCTTCACAATTTCCTGTGCGGAATACTTTGCCTTACGGGATGCATGCGTATGCATGCGAATTCAGGTCTCGAATAATCCCCACTCAGGGAAATGAAAATCGGGGCTCCTTATGCCGGCTTCACTTTTTTGGATCATCTCTCTAATGCTGAACATTCGTTCGTTTTACTTAGAGACCCAAGGTTGTCCTGGTGCTCAGCTTCTCACCACAGTCACTGAAGCGTGGTTGATTGAAAAGCTTTCAGGTAGAACAGAACAATCAAGAGATGCTGTCGCTAAGCTGATGAAAGGCCCGATACACTTACTAGATATATGAAGGGCGAAGACACCGTATAGGAGTTTTGTAGTAAATTCTACTTTTGCTTGCGTGCATTGAGGCGCAGTGAATCGTAAGACCTCATCGTATCGAGTGCAGCTCAATCAATCCTGCTGATGGGAATCTATATGCGAGCCTCTGAGAAAAGTTTTATGCCGCGTTCGATGATGAGGCACTCAAAGTGAAACCTCTCAATGCCTTGCTTTTCTTCGGCTAGCAGCTCGGCTCGAATACCTTCACTTGAAGTGAAATCAGAACCGTACCATTAAACGAAATTCTCTTCAGCGCTGATATGCCTTCCGTTTGACCGAAAAAGGGGAGCGCACATGCTGGCAAAAGTATATAGGAGAGTATAATTCCGAACTTTGAAAGCCCATTTAAAGACAAGGGACAACAGCAGGGGAGAAAAATCGATTCTTTGTTCTTCCTTTTCTGTCGCTTTATTTTTTCTCCAAGATGCTATACCAACTAGACCAACGAGAAACTCTGTTTGAATGTTATAAATAAAATGACGATCCGGGTCAATAAAAGTCGAGAGAGAGAGGAAAGGGGTGAAACGAGAGGCAAGTCCTGCCTATAGTGTAAAATACTGTTGAAAAAAAAAAACAGAAAAAAAAAACGTTTTGAAGGGCATAAAACGAGGTAATTAACGATAGCGTCAGGACAAGCAAGTAAACGTCTAGTCCTAACCATGGGAGCTGGAGTGACATGAAGAGCTCCTCCACGAGGCTAAGAGAGTTGGCCCACTTGCATGTTTAGGCCCACTGATAAGGAGGTGCACATTTAGTAACCCGCACCTGTTCGGTGATTTTCGGCCGCTGTCAAGCAAAAACAAACAGAAGACTGGAATCATAATGCTAGGACGTTTATTGCTTTTCTTTTGGAAGGAAAAGAGGAGATCCGGCCTTTCGCTCGCCGGCTCGCCTTGCTTGTAAAAGAAGCGATCTCTTGAAATAAGTTTTAAGCTAGAAGCATTGGATGAATATAACGCTTATTTATTTATACCCGGATATCATGTTGATTCAAACGTTTGTAAAATAAAATAAAATTCCTCTGCCAACAGGGGCCATTTCACTTAGCCGTATAACAGTAAAACAATGATCAGCTTTTATTTTGTATTAGGGAGTATCGTCGCCCATTGGTATATCGACATCTTTGAATGGACGCTGGTTGGAGGCTGTGTGGTGTTGATAACCTTCACCTTTCAAATTACGGTGCGTCACTGAACTGATTCGTTTCGAGGTTTACGCGAAAGGGAATAAGCTGAACTCCTCATAAACAGGAATACGCAGTTGTTGATTTTAGACGCACACATAGAAACAAAGAGTAGGCAGGTGTAGCAGGGAGCGGCCGAAAGTTAGGTGGACGGATGGAAGTATACTACATCTCACAACTGGTTTGGAGCACTGTGGAATCTGCGGCGATCTGAGCCAGTCATATTTGCGCTCTTCGCATACCTGTGCTCCTCCGCTTCCGTCATATACCGCACTGGTGCTCCGATACCGAGTGCAAAGAGAACGAGGGTGCAGTTGCTGCTGCCAGTAGGTATAGTGCTCCAGAAGATCCCATTTTTGCAGAGCACTATAACGTAAGAGACAGAGCCGATTGGGTGGACGCTGTGTTTGCGACTGGTGGCAGCAGAATTCCGCAGTACTGTGTCGCGCGGACTTTCTCAACTAACATACTCGGGCTTTTCCCTTGAGATGGGAAGTTGAGGTGAGAATCCTCCATTAACGATAATGTGTCACACTCTTAAAGGTGGAGCTTAATTATTCCCTCATTTTTTTCTCCTCGCCTACGAGTTGGGCATTAAGCAAATGTAGAAGAGTGTAAAACAAAAGTCATTGACTGAAATTAAATTACCTAAATGTAACCACAGGAAATACACACTCTGCGCCAATACGACCTCATTAATTGCTGCTTATATACGTACATTCAGTACTTAAAAGCCACGTAAAAATTCGGCATAGGTACATCTTCGGTAGCAATTCGTGCGCATTATAAAGCAAATCACCAGTTTTGTTTTATGTGGCCTGAACGGTGCACTGGATAACCGTAAACTAAACAAGAGAAAATAAAAAGCTTACGTAATGCGCATGACCTGAACTACTTTACAATTTCGTGCAGCGATATTCGCGAAAGACGAAACGCAAGAAGCCATGCCCTGTGTTCGCATTCTAGTTTCGCAGTGGGTTCGGTCAGCCTCTCTGGCAACCGAAAAGGCCAGCTGCTTTACAATTCTAAGCTGGAACAAATGAACACAGAAAAAGCACGAAAATGAGTATCGAAAAAAAAAAAAAAAGTTTCTTCTCTTCAGAGATGCATTATTCAAGAGCACATATTTAAGGTTCTGCTTATCCCCGCGAGCGGTCGCCCGAACGCTCACCCGAACGCAGCACTCAGAGTTCAGAACAACAACTCTCCTACACCCGTACTATCGAAGCTTGGAGGGAAACGCGAGAAACCTAAGGGCCCGCACGCACGACTGCGCTGTTGCAACAGAAAGCAGAATCGGAGAGCTTCTTTCATTTAAGTGGTGGGCGCACCTGGCGTTGTTGTAGAGGTTTTGTTCAGGTAAATCACGTGACAGCCGAGCCAAGGAAAAAGCAGTAAGAAGTGGGAAAGGCAAAATAATCTGATTGCTGCTTTTTCGGAAAAAGGGGCGGGGGAAGTGGGGCGGGGACCATCGGTTTACGAACGAATACGGCAGACGGGTCAATTTCTAGCGGAGAAAAACAAATTCCTTCATTTGCTCTCTCACTCTTGGAGCACTCGTGCTTACGCGTCAAAAATAAACAAGCCAATGCAATGCTTTAATGGACTGTCGAGCGGTGCTTTGACTACTCGCGATACATTAGTATTCATTAAAGGCTGCGTCGTTGACCTCTTTGTCCAGCGATTGTACTTAGTGGAAGCGTAGAGAGCGGCACACTGCAACAGGTGACGGCACTTGAACCGCACGTCTACGCGTGGCAACGAAGCTGCTATTCGATTATATTATAAAGTAGCTACGATGGCGCGGTGTGTGTGTGTGTGTGTGTGTGTGTGTGTGTGTGTGCGTGTGTGTGTGTGTGTGTGTGTGTGTGTGTGTGTGTGTGTGTGTGTGTGTGTGTGTGTGTGTGTGTGTGTGTGTGTGTGTGTGCGTGCGCGCGCGCGCGCGCGCGCGCGTGTTTGTGTATGTGTGCATGTGTGTGTATGTGTATGTGTGAGCGTGTGTGTGTGTGTGTGTATGTGCGCGCGTGAGTGCGTGTGTGTTTGTTTGGCTTATCAATCATCCTGCCTTGTACGGTGGGATTTCTCCATGAAGAACAACCCGACAGGGCGTGCCGCTGACGTTGTTGCAGGCTCTGATTGTACATATCATCACGATGATGAGCACAGCTGGTAAACCCACAAAAAGGGTTAATGCCCTGCTATCCAAGAAGCCCAGCAGCGTCGGCGCTGTCAGAGGCAGCATTGTGAGCGAGAAATCATGACCAGGGAAGGTGCTACTAGGTGTATGGCTGTCATGGCCGAGCACTGATTGACTGTAAAGCCGCCTGACGTCATGATACCGGCCGATTTGGCAGAAGCTTCCAGCTCAGGCCTCTCCTTTCCTATAGGTCGTAGGGGGACGTTAAAATCAGTCCTCGAGGAGTCTTGCATTTCAAGGAGAGCTTTAGAATAAGATGACTATATATCGGTTAAAAATATAGAGGAGTAGCGAGGTCCCAGTGCGCATGCGTTAACATCTAGCCACACCCTACATCCTTTAATCGCAGCATTCCGCGCGTGTGCATGGTCAGCTTGCAATTCCCCCTTCCCCCTAACGATATGGTCTCCCTATTATAAAACTCACTAGTATGATTATTGCGGGCTGTTAGGCTAGTACATCGCTGAACGTGCTTTTGTCTTAAAGCCCTGGAATTATAGACTCGGTTGAAACCATAAAACTTAGGCTGAACGCGTCACGTATAGAATGGTTCAAAAACAATCCGCTACTTGCAGATCAGCCCTCAACTGCTGACACTCTTTTCGCAATTCTTGATTGCTGTCGGAGGCAAGATGCATACCGGCGTGGCGTCACCCTTACAAAAATGGATATTGAATTTCTGTTACCCACGTAATGTGTTTTTGATGAGTCATCAACCACTCAAAGGAGATTCAAGATTAGATGTGTTTTAACATCATATCCGCAGCAGACTTTCCTTTGAGATCACACATGAAGTTTTGTGCTTGGAAAACGCAACAGTATTTTTGGGTAGGATCTAATGTGGAAATACATTGACTTTCTCAAATGAGGAAATGTATACATCACTAAGTGAATATATATTATTTATTTGTTAACTGCACACTTTCAGAGCCCTATGTTTTCATTTCTGATTAGCATATGTAGGATGTTGCCTAAGAAACAATTTTTATGTGTTTTAACATGAGATCCGCAACAGACTTTCATTTGAGATTACGCAAGAAGTTTTGTACTTGGAAAACAAAACAGTATTTTTGTATAGGAGCTAATGTGGAAATACATTGACTTTCTCAAATGAGGGAAATTATACATCACTAAGCGAATGTATATTCTTTACTATGTTTTCATTTCTGTTTAGCATGCACTGTAAAAACAAAAACAACTTTTTGGACATTTGTTTCATTCAAAACACGCTTACACCCTGCGTCTTGGGTGTTTGTGCCATTGCAAATCACTTCTTGCCAAGCGAATGGGTGCTGTGGTTGGACAATATGCTTGAGGGTGTTACGGGCAAGGATATTGTTGTGTACGCGAACCGACGCACTGCCACACCGCCTCCAAGCTAACGGACGCAAGGCCGCTCCATTTCCAATGCCTCCTTGCACCTGCGAGCAGGCCGTTTTGGAGAGACCAGCAGGGGTACCCCGGCCTGCGCCGACGACGACGCGCGGACGTAACCCGAGCCGTGCGTTGACTCGGAACTGGACCGTCCTGGGAGCATGTGCGCGACCAGGGCACGAGAAGCAATGCCTTCTTTATAATGCATGATATTTTGCGTGTTTCTTAAGCTTTCGAGCTCCTTGCTCTGCGTATAGATTAGCCGAGCCCTCAGTCATCGCAACGCTTCCCGAAATGTTTAGATACAAATAAGATTTAGTTACCAGTAAAATAGTGTTGGCGCTGCTGCGCTTGCCGGCATTGAAGCTTGGTCGCACTTTTTTCCTCAAAGGTTCGTGCTACAGCTCCGTGTTCAGCGAAAATTACGCCCAAGGTAGCAACCACCGAAGAGCCAGCGCTGATAAATTTGCCAGCGATGCCAAACTCGACATGTTAAAATGACTGCAGTGGACAAAATAGTGCGCATAGGTATCTAGAACATTAGATGCAAGTTCTAAAGGTCAAGAAGTTGTAATTGTTAGAGCAGCCGCAATGGCCTGCACACTTCAAAACATGCTTCGAAACATTATGTCCCAATCTTATGAATGCAGTCCAGACATAAGAAGCAAATACGTTACCAACATTACCACCTCCCCGAGTGGCCGAGTGGTTAGCGTAGAAAGCTACGGAGTAAGAGGTACCGAGTTCGAATCGCGCAAGAGGTGCAGTTTTTTTTTTTCGCTTAGTTTTAATTTTTTTTTATTTTTTAGCTTTTTTAATGTAGTTGAGGTGCTTCGCTACGTTTTAGCTTTTACTTTTTATCCAAAAGTGCTCAATGGTCAACACTCATGAACAACACACAAGAAATGCACACATTAGGTACCAACCAGAAACACGGTGGCCAACTTTCTTGTGAAACTCATCAAAAATGCATCAAGAAAATGTATAGAAATGTTAATGTGCATGATGAGGAATGTAATTATCATTTAATCAGAAACTCATTAAGCTTTTTTGTAAGGGCATGTCTCGGCTATCTCATCTCAAGGGGCACGTAGGAGATGGAGGAGCGTTTATCTCCTGAGCAAACGCATTTGCGTACACTGAGCGCGATATTTCTCGTCTGCCCCCGCCGTGCCCTCATCCAAAGAGCAAAACTGCGCGAAAGACGGAACTGAATGAACACACAGGCACAAACAAGGCGCCTTGTTTGTGCCTGTGTGTTCATCTAGTTCCGTCTTTCGCGCAGCTTAACTCGTTCGCTTCAAATGAACCAACTAGCACATTAGAGCGTCGTACCCCTCCTTCATTTTCTATTTAATGCTTCCGCGTTTCACTCTCGCCTTCCTCTTTTGTCATTCCTTCCATTTCGACATAACCCTCTGTTTTCATAGCAGTCTCTCTTCGGCTTTCTCTCGGGGCATATGTCTGACCCATACCTCCGTCTTCGTCACAGCCTAACTGTTTCTTCCACGGTAGCTAGTTTGAGAGTTCTTTCCTCGATAGCCTCTTAGTTGGAGTCAGCGCCCGTTCTGTATTTTCTTCCAGTGTCCATTTCTTTTATGTAGCGCTGAATACCTTTTTACGAAGCCTCTTTCAATTGCGCGTTCCTTCGCTCTCAGCACACAACCCAAACCACCGAGTCACACGTTGTTTCTCACCCTCTCTCCGTCTTTTGTATCCCCAAATTAGGAGAAGGGAATTTCCATCTCTCCATTCAACCTGCCACCTGCTTGTCGTGGCAGGTGGTGCTTTATTCTGCCACCATCTGCCGCGGTTAGGACGTGCCCGGCTACGCCGACAACTACTGCGCCAATGAAGCACAATCCAGGAACGGGCGCTTAAAACCAGCGCTTTAAATTAACTCAGGCATCCGCGTTGTATCTTCAGCAGCGCCCATTACGGGGGCTTCAATGCTCTGCTACTGTCAATGAGACGGTTTTCATAGCGGTTAACGGTGGCCGCGTTTCGTTTATGCTAGCGGCTTCTTTGAAGCGTTTAGACAAGAGGCCTCTGTCGGAGGAACTGCTGCTGGGCGCTTTGCAGGACAAGGGGAAGGGTGTCCAGGCAGTGCGTGCTCTTTGCCGTTTTTTGTGCGCCAGCGGACTTGATTCGCGCTTGTAAAACAAGCTACTGTGTCTGTATATGTATTTCATATGCCTTCTCCCACATCGTCACCCATCATGACCTTCTTTCTTCTCTCCTTCCCCTTCCCCAGTGCAGAGTAGCAGGCCAGATTTGAATTATTCCGGCTTACCTCTCTGCCTTTTCCTTTCAATAAATACATCTATCTGTGTTTCTTTTATGCTGACGGATTTTTATGTCGCAAGAGTATAGCTCTGGCCAGTTATCCCATGTAACAATGCCTACTCAAGGCGAGGTAAAAGAGCCACTCCCCAAATATTTCACTCCAAAGGAATCGAGGAGAAAGTTTGGATACCCATAACTGTAAAACACCGCGTAATCGCTAGCTCTCATGTGAGTGCCCCCCTCCATTTTCTTGTGAATCTCACATTTCCGTCTGCTACCAAATAAGCGCCCTCACTTCTGCCACTGCAGGCCCCGAAAAAAAAAAAAAAACATTCTTCGCAAACTTTTTTTTTTTCTTTCAGTGTGCATATATATCCAATCCAACTTAGGTGCGTTCTTCTTGTCCACTCCACCCGTCCGCCATTCTACTGCTCGAAAGCACAGGGGACAGTTGCGGTTAGGCTGTGTGGCAATAACATGTATCCAACGTACAGTGAGTTCGAGCTAGATCGCAAAAGGCTCATGAGTGAGAATATTTAAAAGTACAAAGCTTTGCGTGCTCGATGGCTAGGATTGCAAGTTGCGTAATTGGCTCGCCAAGATTGGCGCCGCGGACTAGAAGAGCAGGGGAAATAATGCGTCGACCTTGCTTTTGCGCCAAATATCGAGGAATATGTCAATAGTTTTGAGAGCGGCTAAAAATACAAGATTCAAAGATCGCTATCAAGCGCTCTTCATAAATCACTTTGGTAAAACAGTACAAACTGCACTGCATTTTTTTCAGTGGCCACCGTTCTGTTCAGTCGCCATCTTGAATATCTGTGCGGGACCGAGGAAGGGCCCCTCTCATATTTGCTTGAATTATCGCTAGAGTAGAAGGGGGCTCTTCCTCGGTATATTATGGTACGCAACCATTTGATGTAAAGGGGACCAAACCAGGTACCATACGAATGCGCGGTGGATGCTCAAACCACTTGGTTAGCGCTGCGCTTTCAATAGAGAGAAAACACAGAAGCGCTCGTTAAAAAGTGCATTATTGAACAGAATTAACAAGTATCATATGGTTACAGGAAAATTCAAATCATCTACCTTGTCTTGGCTAAAAGCAACGCACCGGGAAAAACCACGTAGCAAGGAAACCTGTATATTGTCTTATCAGTTACGCGTAGCTGCCCTACCACAGTAGCCACATTAGCCAAGTTATCCTGACTGCATATGTCGCAGGTATAATATCGTTTCAAGCAATAACTCAGGAAAAATCTATCATGTTAGTTTTAATTTAGTTTTTGCGATTCTTTCCATTGTTAGAGCATCACTCACCCTCTCTCTCACTCACCCTCACCCTCACACACACACACACACACACACACACACACACACACACACACACACACACACACACACACACACACACACACACACACACACACACACACACACACACACACACACACACACTCACTCACTCACTCACTCACTCACTCACTCACTCACTCACTCACTCACTCACTCACTCACTCACTCACTCACTCACTCACTCACTCACTCGCTCACTCTGAACAAAAAAAAAACTTAAAGGGTACTTCGCCACAAGAGAATCGTTATAAAGGGAAAGCCACCGTCACAGGTGCACTCAGTACACAAGAAAAAATGGAAATAAAGCACCAAAACGGCGCTCTGCTATGGGCGGCGCGGGCAGTAGCAAAGGCTCAGCGTAAACCGAAGAATGCATAAAAAATTTCTCCCGTCAAGACACGTAACGACGCAAAGGCGAGGGTATAAGGGGAAGGAGACGGGATCGAGAGGACGCCGAAGAAGAGCTATCGTGGTGCAGAGAGGGAATGCACCTTCTCCCTCAACCACCCGCGACCGGTTGGCGACGCCGACGGAAGCGCTGCGGCCGTTCAGGAGGGTGTGCGGGAGGCCTCAAAATAGCAGTCGAAAAAGGAAGGCGAGCGAAAGCGGAAGCAAACGAGGCCTGGGGAGCAACGCATCGAAGCGGCGGTGGCCGTCGCAATGCTGCGAGCACGCGTGGCCGCCCAGAATGCGGTCGGGGCTGCTACTGCTGCTACCGCCACTGTCACCTAGTGGCCTTCCGTGGACAGGCGCATCTAAGTTTACCGCGTTGCAAAAACACTGCTTCGCCCATGATACTTACTGTGGACGACGAGTTCAAAAGTGCGGATGAGGGCATGCTGCGAAAGCTACTCGGGATGCGCAAAGTCAAACGTAGAGCTTGAAAGGAAAAAGGCTGCAGAAAACTTAGGGAACTGTGCGCTTGCTTCTTGGCTTGTACGATATTTGAGCATTCACTTCCTGAAGTTTAATAGTGACTGTGAGTAAGACATATCGCGACTCATCAATGGTGTGAAAGATCTCTTCTTAGTCCTAACTCCAGCATCTCTTCTATGAGTCGACCGTAGACCAGGTTCCTGATTAATTTGTCATCATAGGTTGCTTAGAGGGATACTGACAACTTTGCGTACATAATAGTTCCCAGTGAACAATGTTTCAGTGGCTGTTCGAGGATTGTGCTCATTCTTGTTCGACAGCAAGATATGTGTTTGTTACTGCAAAAAATTTTAGAATATATCACGTCTCATTTTCAGTCTCATGTCGTCAACACCGAAACAGACTTTGTGATCGCTGTTTTGGGAAGTCAGCGGTACTTTTTCCAAGTCTCAGGGATCCACTGCGGTTATTCTTTTAAAACGTCCAGCAGGGGTGACATCTAATTCATATTTTTTAGCTTATGAAATATTCCTTCTCAATTCAGCTCCATGGTCTCGAACTGAGAACGAACCTTGCATAAGGTAGAAGAGATAAAATTAGCCTTGGTGACCCTGGTTCAAGACTTTATCGACGCTTAATAGCGGCGGTTTTCTGGCGGTACGAACCAAACCCGTTCATCTCACTGTCAACTTAACCTAATATCGCACAATACACTAGTGTTTTCTCATTTCGCCTCTTATCGAAACGTTGTTTTCTATTAATACGACACCAAAGTAACCCTCAAAAGACCTGACTGGGTTCAGCGTCTGATTCCTAATGCAAAGCGTAATAAAATATGGTCGAGCAAGTCATGCGCAGAGTGTCGAATCTCAGAGCCAGTATTACCTCTATAAGAGAGACGGCGATATTTTGTTATAAATGCCGCATATACTTGATTATGAATAGCGCCCTTGTATGAACTGCTCCGCCATATTCGGAGCAGATCATTTGTTGACGGGGGAATCTGCACAACGAGTAACCACGGTGGACATGCGCACAGGTTTCATTGTGACGTAACGTTTCCTATGTGGTCCTGCCAGATGACGACAACTCTCATTATTAACATTTCCCAGCATGCACCATTGTGCATCTGTCTGCTCTTTAAAGCAGAATTTAGACGCCTAAACTCAAGTCTGGTACCCAACGGCTGACCATGAAGTGACACTGATAGGACGGCTTAGGAAAGCATGATTTAAGCTCGTCTGCTCGCGGATATTGAATTCATGGCCTTCTATATTCTAGACTATTGCTATTAAATGTTTCAAGTTAAAGACTTTTTGAATTCATGGCTGAACCGAAGACTGACTTCGTATGCGATTGTGCTTAGGATACGGGCACGAGCAACGGCGCTTACAATAGTAATAGAAAACCTTGAAGTCACTTGCAAAGAGGATCCATATATATAATCAGTCTGTATTGCACAACAAATTAGTTCTTCCAGAATACTGCTAGAAAATGGAAATGAAAAACAGCACTTTCATGTACCTCCTCCCTCTAAAAATGCACAAAGAAAGTTAGACATTTTCTAGAGTGAACGCGATGCTTTCGCTTCAGTCATAAGGTTATGTGAGGAATCAGGATGAATCCCATCTTAATCGCTACATTTAAAAGCCAAGAAAGACTACTGTACTTCGCGTGATGAACAGCTTGACATAATCTGAAACTGGACTGCCTCATATGCATAAATGTTTTATGTCTAATACTGTGCTTGCTTCCAAGGTAGACCGTGACATTTTGTTGGGATTGTTGAATGTTTTGCATCACACCTTATATCTCTGAAGGTGGGACTGACTAACTTTCTGTTTCATTCACTATTCAGGCCCTGAGAGAAAAAAACCTTTCGGGGACCAGCCTAACTACAGATAGCAAAAGAAGACACAAAGCACAAAATGATTAAAAATTAACTGAATGTAACAAAAAATTGCCTCTAGCGTTAGTAGGCATGTTTTATCACCACGTACAGGAGCAGGAAAAATGGAAAGAAGTGTGCAGTGCCTTTACAGCGCACTCATAACGCACATGAAGGAATAAATATTGAATAAACAAAAATTAGCTGCTAATTAGGCGGTGTGGCATGTCGAACCTTCCAGCAATCTGCTGTGTGGGGTCTTATAGACACATAAAGTATCGATATATTTCCGTCAGGCTAGGCGTGATTGCGTCTAAAACAGGATAGCGTTCTCAGTTCACATGCACCTGTACATAACCAATTTCACCTCAAACGTGTAGAACAAGCATCTACACCCGAAAGAAGGAAAAAAAGATCAGTCTGGCTGTCTCCGATAGTTCCAGCCCGACGATTCCATCTGAGGCACACGTAATATGCACACGTCAGCGGCAGACGTGCACTGCTTGACAGGTAGCCTGTTAAGCAGACGGGCGACCGAGGTTTCTCCACATACGGATTCACCACGCAAGGGGGCAAACGAGGTCACACGAAGCGAAGAGGAACGATGAAGCAAGACGCGCAAAACAACAAAGGCAGTCGAGGGGGCTGCTGGAGTAACCAAGGCCAGCAGGACCGAAAGGAGGCAGTGTTCGTGTTGGGAAGGCGAAGAGAGGCCGAATGTAAAGAGAGAAGGAAGTCGCTTACTGCGACACTATACCGTATCTCGGAAGGTGCAGGCGGTTGACCTTCTTGCCTCGTCCCAAACGTCTTCGGCCGAGCGACGCAAACGTCAGGCGACGTGTAATGAATCAACGTCAGCTTTTATTCGTTTCTCGGGGCACTGAGGTGCTATTACTAAAGGCTTAAAGTATTTATTTTATTTTTCTCTTTCGTGACAACTGAAAACTTAATGAGGATGCCTTGTCTTCTTTTTGCGAATTTTACTATTATCTCATTAATTATTCGCTCGCACGACTCGTAGTGTATCGCTGGGGATAAATAGAAAATTAATTAACTTACGGATACAGTGGCTTGTCTGCACGTCGAAGAGAGCGAAAAACTAGTCACGGGATGGTTGTGAGCCCTATTACACTATGTAGTCCCGAGCCTTCAAAGCGAACATTCCGTATTAACTGATGCGAGGGAACGCAGGTCCTTCACAAAACGCAGTTTAGCTTTAGAGAGGTAGCGAGGGAGAAAACCGTTCTTCTCTTTTTTTCCCCTTCTCATGCTTCATCGTTCTGTCATAGAACACTGCAGTGGCGCCATACATGACTTCAATGTATCTGGCCAAACGGTGCGACGGGCGGCCGCGCCGCTTGTGGCGTGGACGTCAACGGCAACAATAACGCCGTCAAATCATGATGAGTGCCATTAGCAAGTAAAGCGTATCAATAAATAATGCGCCTTGTATCTCTAAATTCTTTGAGTTTAGTTCTCTCTCTCTCTATCTCTCTCTCTCTCTCTCTCTCTCTCTCTCTCTATATATATATATATATATATATATATATATATATATATATATATATATATATATATATATATATATATATATATATATATATATATATATATATATATATTCAGTTCAGTTCAGGCGTTCAGTCGTGTCCGACTCTTCGTGACCCTATGGACCATGTCACGCCACGCTTTCCGGTCTCTCACTATCTTCTTAACATCACATAGCTTCATCTGCAATGCCTCGAGAATGCCATCTAACCATCGCGTTCGCTGCCTACCCCTTCTCCGGCGACCCTCAACCTTTCCCAACATCAAATCTTTCTCCAGCGACTCCTCTCTTCTCATCAGATGACCAAAGTAGCTGAGCTTTAACTTTAGAATTTGACCCTCCAATGAGCAGTCAGGGTTTATGGTCGACAATATCGACTGATTTGATCTTCTGGCAGTCCAAGGAACTCTTAAGAGTCTTCGCCAGCACCACAATTCAAACGCGTCAATTCTTCGGCGGTCAGCCTTTTTCACAGTCCAACTCTCGCATCCATACATCACAACTGGAAAGACCATAGCACGGGTTATACGGATCTTGGTTGGCAGACTAATGTCTCTGCTCTTTACTAGGCGGTCAAGGCTAACCATTGCTCTCTTTCCCAGAAGCAGGCGTCTCCTAATTTCATGGCTGCAGTCTCCTTCCGAGGTAATCTTGGCGCCCAAGAACAGAAAATCTGTCACAGCTTCCACTTCTTGTCCATTGATGCTCCAGGACTTGATAGGGCAAGACGCCATGATCTTCGTCTTTTTAATGTTCAGTTTAAGCCCAAACTTCTCACTCTCTTCTTGTACGCGCATCAGAAGTCTCTTGAGTTCCACTTCACTTTCTGCCATTAAAGTGGTATCATCCGCATATCTAAGGTTGTTGATACGTTTTCCAGCAATCTTCACTCCAGCTGAAGACTCGTCCAGACCGGCCTTCCTCATGATGCACTCTGCATATAGGTTAAATAGGCAGGGCGATAGTATGCAGCCTTGCCTCACCCCTTTCTCAATCGGAAACCAATCAGTAAGACCATGCCCAGTTCTGACTGTGGCCTCTTGCCCTTCATACAGGTTCCTGAGGAGACAGATGAGGTGAATTGGAACTCCCATCTCTCGGAGAGCTTGCCACAATCTGCTGTGATCTACGCAGTCGAACGCTTTCGCATAATCAATAAAGCAGAAGTAAATGGGTTTCTGGAACTCTCTTGCTTTTTCCATGATCCAGCGAAGGTTGGCAATTTGGTCTCTAGTTCCTCTGCCCTTGCGAAACCCAGCTTGCACGTCCGGAAGCTCCCGATCCACATACTGCTGCAGCCTACCTTGCAGGATTTTTAACATCACCTTGCTAGCATGCGAAATAAGCGCGATCGTGCGGTAGTTGGAACAATCTTTGGCACTGCCTTTCTTTGGAATGGGGATGTAAACTGACCTCCTCCAATCCTGTGGCCACTGCAGGGTTGTCCAAATCTTTTGACATAATGTATGCAGTGTGTTAACAGCGTCGTGGTTGAGGTTTTGAAGCAACTCAGCTGGAATACCATCAATTCCGCTTGCTTTGTTCTTAGCAAGGCTGGCTAAGGCCCATTCAACTTCACTCTTCAGGATGCCCGGCTCGAGATCAGTAATCACAACCGTCCTATGTTGGGATTGCACATCCGGGTCCTTCTTGTACAGTTCTTCTGTGTATTCCTGCCACCTCTTCTTTATCTCTGAGGCTTCAGTGAGGTCCTTGCCTCGTTTGTCCTTTATCACGCCCAGCTTAGCACAGAAGCTTCCTTTGATATCTTTGATTGTCTTATACAGAGCTCTTGTGTTTCTTAATTGGCTGTTGTCCTCAACTGCTTGACACTGTATGTTCAGGAAGGCATTCTTATCTCTCCTTGCTATTTTCTGAAAATCCGCATTGAGAACCTTGTATCTTTCTCTTTCCCCCATACCTTTTGCCATCCTCCTTTCCTCAGCTATTTGCAAAGCCTCTTCAGATAACCAGTTTGCTTTTTTGCATTTCTTTTGCTTTGGAACTACCTTAGTAGCAACTTCTTGTATTATATCACGAACATCAGTCCACATCTCTTCGGGCTCTTTGTCTTCTAGATCTAATTCTTGAAATCGATTCCTCACTTCCACAGCATATTCTAATGGAATCTGATCCAGATCATACCTGAAAGGCCTTCTAGTTTTCTGCGTTTTCCTCAATCGAAGCTTAATTTTGGCAACAAGAAGCTGATGATCGGTGCCACAATCGGCCCCAGGCCTTGTTTTTACTGCTTGTATAGCGCTTCTCCATCTCTGCCGGCAAATAATATAATCGATCTGATTCCTGTACAGACCGTCCGGTGAAATCCATGTGTACAGGCGCCTCTTGTGCTGTTGAAAATGAGTATTCGCTATGGTCAGGTTGTTTTCTTGACAGAACTCTACTAGCCTCTGCCCAGCTTCATTTGGCTCACCAACACCGAACTTGCCTGTAATTCCGGATATTTCTTCACTCCCGACCTTAGCATTCCAGTCTCCTATGAGAAAAACGACGTCTGATGATGGGGCGCGGTCTAAAAGGCATTGTAGGTCCGCATAAAATCTCTCAACGTCAGCTTCTTCAGCAGCAGTGGTCGGTGCATAGACTTGGATAACTGTTATGTTGAAAGGGTGACCTTGGATCCGAAGTGAAATCATTCGGTCGTTTTTGGGGTTGTACCCTAGCACTGCTTTGCCCATTCTTCTGTTTACTATGAGAGCGACCCCATTCCTTCTCTTGGATTCGTGCCCACAATAAAAGACATAATGGTCGCCGGAGTTAAATTCTCCCATTCCGGTCCACTTGAGCTCGCTGATACCCAAGATATCAATGTTCAATCTGTCCATTTCTCGCTTGACGATATCCAGTTTACCTTGCGTCATAGATCTTACATTCCATGTTGCTATGTGACATATCTCCTTGCAACATCGGACTTTCCGGTCGCTTCCCGACACATCCACAACTGAGCGTCCTTTTGGCTTTAGCCCAGCCGCTTCATTCGTCCTGGAGCTACTAGGAATCGCCCTTTGTTCATCCCCAGTAACATGTGGGACGCCTTCCAACCTGGGGGGCTCATCTTCCGGCGCCATATCGATAATGGTATTGTGACTGGCCATAGGGTTTTCTTGGCAGGAAATACTGGAGTGGGTTGCCATTACCTTCTCCAGTGAATCACATTTTGTCAGAACTCTCTGCCGTGACCTGTCTATCTTGGGTGGCCCTACACAGCAGAGCTCACGACTTCATCGAGTTTCGCAAGCCCCTCCGCCACGACAAGGCAGTGATCATATATATATATATATATATATATATATATATATGTGTGTGTGTGTGTGTATATATAATCAGCCGGCAGATTGACATGTTTGAGGATTATCCTACCATACCGAGCCACGTAGTTGCACTATTAAACCCGATCCGCCCTTTATTTTTTATTTAATATATGGCGCCCTCTGAGGAATGGCTAAAATTTGTCTTCTACTGGTTGAATGCACCTGCGGAGTAGCAGTTATGCGCTGGACAGCTACCGTCATCTCTAGCATGCGCCTGTCGCTAAAGTGAACAGCGCATGCACAGTTCGGGCCGACTGTTCGTCTTCAATCAATGGAGCTGGAGGAGAAGCACGCAGAGCCATTAACACGCAGAAAATGGGTGCGTAAGATCGATGTCACAGTTTTGGTCCCGAAATTTGTAAATAAGGTGTGCGTATTAAAACTGGGGTTTCCATAGAATTCCGTTCATTCTTCAATGTTCTCTTTTCAGTGTAGTACTTGTTCATCCTCTCTCATGTTCCAGGATCCCATGCATGAACAACCTAATTTTCAATCAACATTTTTCAGGCGTCACCTGTATATCATAGTAATTGTCTGTAGAGACTATACTAGACGTCACAAAATTAAACGACGGGCGCTGTAAATTTTGATGCATATAAGAATATACAACATGAAGGCGGTAATGAGGTTGATCATGATAGTACGTTTCAGGCGAAACTATATCCCACTCCATCTGGTGTTGTAGTGCCTCACAATTTCTCACATTTCACTGAAACGCTTGGATTGCGGTTTATGGCACATCTTTAGGCGATGGGGTCGTATAGCGGTGGCAGCGACCGCGCCGTTGATGGCTGCCTTTCGTCACCACCCACAAGCACCTTGACACGGATTGCTTTTTCAACGCTGCTTGCCTAATCACCTCTCTACCCGCGTGCAGCCACAAAGACCAGACAGAAGCAAGAATCTACATTTGAGGCAGGTTTCCTCGCCCATCGTCATAGGGTTGTGATGGAACGCGCCCGTGGCGTGTTGACATGACCTCAATGATTTTGAGTTAATGGCTCTTGCACAACCTCACTGGGACGACTGATGGCGCGTCCGAAAAACAGCACTTGGACCACTCGATTACTGTCTGCATTGTGCGAAGTGTAGGCCAAATTTCTACTATACGAAGTCTCTTGGACGATGGATCAGGCTTTCCGGTAGGGGAAGGGGGCTTTCCGCACCGACTGTCACGCTATGTGACCAGGCCGTGCAAATAGTCGTTCCTTTGCTGGTCGCGGTAGCTCTCCTAATACAAACAAAGCGAATGTTCCCGGGAAAAGATGTTTGCGTACGGAGCCATTTCTTGTCCGCACAACCGGCCCCACATGGGCTGCATCTTTCTGTGTGTAATCATTATGCCATGTAAGGAAACGTTCACTATCTGCATTAGTAGTGTAACCGCAACTAAATTTTTGCCTTTCAATTTTTTTTTACGCCGTTAAGAAGTTTGCACCGCTTTAAAACAAAAGTATGCAATAGTTACATCATCGGAGTAACTGCGCCGTCTCTGTCGCTAAAGAAAAGACGTGAATCCAAGTGGGTAAAGGCGCGATTCCATAAACAGAGGTCTTTCCGCAGTGTACATTCCAGCGAAGTTCCTCCTCTCAAAGTATATACCGCGCTAAGAGTCCTCTTTTTCGAAAACGGAACCAGGTGACCGGAAATGGCACACGCTCGCAGTGGCCTTCCCGCGCTCTCTGCGCAGCTCGTGGGCGGTAGAGCGAGAAGACGATGACAGCATCCCGTGGCGTAACCCGGGCGCACCGCCGAGCGTACGGCATAGTGAAAGTGGTATTCCGCTGTGGCTCGAGTTCTTGTCTCTCGAGCGGACTGAAATCGCGAAGCGCGCTGCTCACACATCGAAGCAGCAGGGACACTCACGCCTCCATGCGAACTAGTTGGCTCGGTTGTTCAACTTCCTCCCAGATATGCGCCGACGGAAACAAATCTGGAGAGGGAATTCGCGAGGCGGTGTTTTGGCAGTCCTGCTTCTATATTTCGTTCCCTCGCGCACCGACCGCGAGTTGCCGGACGGCGAGGCAGGCTAAGCGAAAGGTGGCGGAAAGGGTGAGAACATTTAAAGCACACAAACGATTCTTCGCTCTCCCCTTGTGCCGTCACGTTCACTGTTGCGTCTGCTTTTGGCAACGGGGAAGGTAGGAGAGGGCGAAATGAATCAGGCACAAGGTTTCCGTGTCACGGCTGCGTGTCACTTTCCGGCTGCGTCTGCCGTTTCTGGCAGGGTCTGGTTTTCACGGGTAATCTGATAGATGAGACTCGTTTGGTGAGATGAGACGCGTAGCAGCACATTTCATACGTTCACTGTACAATGTTTTGGTTAGGTGTATTGGGTTTAACATTCCAAAGCAACCCAGGCTATGTGAGACGCCGTAGAGGAGGGCTCCGGAAACTTCCGAGTAACTGGGGTTGTGTAACGGGCACAATAAATCGACTGCATCAGAGTTCTAAAACGGAAAATAACTGTCTTGGAAAGTGTGAATATAATTTTCTTCTTTTGCGATAACCAATATAAACATGTGTGCAAGTTCAACAGCCTCACAGTGGTCGTCTTTGCAAAGCGAGGTAAATGTTCCTGCTTTCTGGTGCTGTATGTTATTTTCGGAACTGCTTACAGTACTAGTTGGTTCTTGGCTACTACCGGCAACAAGCTGCTGGAACATGAAATATGCACACAGGAGGCGAGCTTGACGGAACTAACGCAAGTTCGCTACATCGCTTTTTTGTAGTCCTTGCACCAGTGCTGTATGTGATAGTCATTTACCGAGTCAAGTAGGGGGGGGGGGGGGGGGGGGCGGTCAGTTAAAGCATTTAGATTTATTTGTAAGGTCGCTACAGTAAAAATAACTGCAATAAAAGCCGACCCAGTCGAGCGAAAGGATTTTTTTTCTTAGGTTTTTCTGATCCTTTTACTTTTTCAAATGCCAAGCACCAAGATGTAATCTAAGCAAGTCGGCGATGGTTTTTTAAAGAGCTCTGACTTCACGACATTGCCGACGCTCAGTGATGGTGCTCTTCGTCTCCTGTCTCCAAAAACGCAAAAGCACAAGAAAGAAAGAGATAAAGAAGTACCAAAAAAACCATTGCCGACAGCGCGAGCTACCAGATCAACCATAAACGCCATAGAGCGATCCCGATGAAATGTATACGGCATCTCCCGCTCTACGGGCGTGTTCGTGTATATATATATACGGGCACGCATATAACACGACCGAAGTCACGTTTCGTAACCTCCCTGCTGGTGCTTGCAAACCTGTCTTGGTCCAACTTACAGGCTCTATAAGCAATGTGGAGAGGGACACCGCATTCGGAAACACTGCTGAGAGAGGTGCTCATTGTAATAGGGCAGCGTTTGTTTCCGAGGAGGAAGGAAGGGAGGAAGGAAGTAAGTAGTGACGACAACGGCGGGGCCGTAAGCAATCCTCTTTCCTCGTCATGGGCACTTCCTTCCTTCCTGGACGCCAGACGGAAACGGCGCGAAGCTTGCAGCGGCGGTCCAGTGCGTGGGGACGAGAGAGGATAAGGCGGGAACGAAACACGTGCTAGCGCGCGGGCGCCCGCTGAGTACAATTCAGTTCGAAGGGCCGAAAACAAGCAGCGAGGCTGCTTAGGTTCGCATCCGCACGGGCAGCAGGATCGAGGAGGAGGGCGCACCCTGGCAGCATTTGTAGAAACTGACCCTTAGGCGTCGTAAAAATAAGTTGCATGCGAATAACAGACCTTATCTTTTATCCTCCTGACTGAGAGCGGCTAGGTGCAGCGTCAGAAAAGAATTCGAAGCGTTGCCGCATACACTAGTGTCTGAATGATGATCTCGTCTTTCCTTTTGCTAGAATCGGCGCGAGACGAGGATGCGATGGACTAAAGGCCCGGCGGCCAAAATTCGAAACATTATTTGCCAGTTACTTGACGTTGAGTACACATGATGACGTGATGAATGATATTCTGCACTAGGAAAACGTTCATGTAACATCCTCCTCGGAGCTTCGTTGGGACTCGGCTGACTACCAGTTTTGCCCGGTTCGAAAGCGTGTCAACATCAAGAGAATGGGCGCATCCTCAATTTAGCCGCAATGACCCCCCCCACCCCCCCCCCCCCCCCATTTTGAAAATAATCACGCTGAGTCAGCACGCACCACTACCAATCAGGTCTGTTCAACATCCAGGTCGTCCTCGCTAATTAACATTGTGAAAATTTTGGCTAATGGGCAGTCATTGTTAACGGCCATCCACAAAGAAATGTTTCGCTTCGTAAAATATGTGTTTTCTATCGGTATGTGAACAGAGAGCGCTGAAAACAGAGTATGGCACTGGTGGCTGCAGCGAAATCACTCGCAAAAAACGCCGTGTTTTAAAGCGAAACTGGAAAAATAGCGGCCATTAGTAAAAGCCGGAAATGACGTAGAAAGAGGCACAATCGGATTCTCGGCACAGAGCCAGGTACACGCGTCATCTTTTAAACTGCTTTCAAAACGCTTGTAACTACAGAACTACTCTTCTTAGAAATATAAAATCTCGTTACGATTAATTTTGGGACTCACCAACCACACAACCAGGTACTGTAGCCAAACTAAAATTTCTTTGCAATTAGCCTTTAAGAGTCATAGTGCAACAAATATACAGGTACACATGAGAGAAGGCGACAGTACAGTAGCGTTTAACTAAGAATGTGGACAAATTGTACTCGGCATTGTGTTCTGCTGTACCATTAGAGTAAGGAGAAATTTTGTTTTAACTTACACTGCGCAAGAATCTAGCTCGGAAAAGACAGAATTTTACAGTAATGCTTCGGCGAGAGTAACTTTCCCGGTCTTAGAGGCCTTCCTCGGCCTTGCACATAGCGGTTAGATGCATATCCAATAGAAGGCGTCTCGTTTGCCGTTCTCTGTCACGTTCGAAGTCTGTTCTTCCTAGAACATCCGAGGCGGCTTATATTTATACGTAGGGAGAGAGGAATCGTATCTTTCGCAGCCAGCCTGTTGCGATCATAGCTGTTGCGTAGTTGGGTTGGACATTTGGAGCTATAGCTGTACTCCTTCAGGTACAAACCAGGAGACCACCTCGATGTCTCCGGATGACCTTTAAGCTCGGCCAAGGCCAGCGGGCTCGGCTAGGAATCGAAGGGATGGTGGTTCGAGCGGTGACACGACATCTTTCCCTAATGCGAAGGACGTTTTCCGGTCACAGTTTCTGGCCACACGAAGCATGATGGCGTCACCTGGTGATAATGTTGCGAGGGGACCAACTTCCGCCGCCACATTTTGCAGACACTTCCGCCGCCAACATAAGCTAGTGAGGCTTTCGCCTTATTGACGGAGTCATTCCTACTTATCATCCATCCCAGCACACCCACAGAAAACTTACTAGTTGAAAAAATATTTTTTTTTTTTTTTTGGTGGTAAGAGGACTAGATGCTTAGCTGAATGAATGGAGGAAAACTAGCGATGCACACTCGTGAGTCCGCGCATTGTGCGGAAACCCATCCACCGCGGGTTATGGTCCCTCTTGCCGCTGATTGTGGAAAAGGCAGGGGTGAAAGAGGAAGTAACGCAGTAGGCTGTCAGTGTGTATACTATCGCCTGCCGTCACATTACTTCAGTCATTGGCAGTACGAGCCCACATACTTCCAAGTAGCAAATGAGTGACCACAGCTGGTGACAGATCCGAGAATCGGCGGTAGCATTGTGATGTCGGTAGGCATATCTAGCGATGGAATGCGTATAGGTAGAGGACTATTGAAACGATAGACATTTCCACGTCTCGAACATCGTTCACCTCAATCTAACAGCTATGAATAACGCCACCTTTAAAGAAATAATGTACGAGCTGTGAGTGAAAGAAAAAACAATGGATGCTTGCTGAGTGCAAGGCATGCTTTCTTGGCCTCACCTGGATGTGGTTTGCATGCATTGCACAAATACAGAAAAATGAAGTAATCTAACACTGCAGATCCTTCCTTAAAGCTCAGTAACATTGCTGCCTCACCGCGGAGTTTTAAAAGGACGATAGGCGCCGTCATGTGGAAATGATTCCCAGAGGCTCTCAGCATCTTTCCACGGGCGTCTCAAGCACAAGGTATGTGGACAAGTATTCGCGGTAGAGCGCCATGATCCCATCTCGTCACTTACTCCCTAGACAGCGAATAACAGTGATTATGCGTTGATGTACCCGTCCTTCCAACCTGTGCTCCTGTGAGCTGCGAAAGGGGTGGCAGGGAAAGTGGCGGACTGGTTGGGTAAATCCACACCAAGGAGGGGAGCGGCACGTACAGACCCACACAAAATCATGTGGACACGGAGGGGCAAAATAATCACTACAACGGCGCTCTTGGTGTTTGGACCACTTGAGGAAATCTGTAGGTCAGCTTCTCCGCGAGGCTTGTTTTTCAATCTAAAGGTCCCGTTCCCCAGACGACATTCTCATTTGAAGAAACGAACAGAGGCAAGCTCCCTCTTAAAAATAGCAGTATGTGGTTATTTATTATTATATATCAAAAAGGAAAGATAATATTTTGGTCCCCGCCGAGGTGGCGCAGTGGTTACGGCGCTCGACTAGTGTTTCCAAGGATGCGGGATCGAATCCCCGCCTTGGCGGCCGGTTTTCGATGTAGGCGAGAAGCCAGGCGCCTGTGTGCTGTGCGATGTCAGTGCACGTTAAAGAACCCCAGGTGGTCGAAATTACCGGAGTCCTCCCCCACGGCGTCTCTCATAGCCTGAGTTGCTTTGGGACGTTAAAACCCACAAACCAAACCTAACGAAACCAACCAGAAAAGATGTTACCGGTCCCGGTATCGGCTATCTGAAGCGCCTGAGCTGGGGCAGAGGAAATCTTCAAGTCAGCTTCTATGCAAGGCTTATTTTCCAACCAAGAAGTGTCTTCTACAGGCGACACTCTCGTAGTATTTCTTGAAACGAAAAGAGACAGCTACCTCCTTACTGCGCATTCACACTTGCGAGTCGCGAATGTGCCACAGGGAGGAAGCGTGACGAGTTAACTGAAACCAGTCATGCTCGAGGAGCGTGGTGCTGAACAATCACTTCACCCTGTTGCTTACTTAAAAAGGAGTGGTTTTCAGCCACTGTATCCTTTCGACACCTCTCTCTGGTCAAAGTCAAACTGGAGACACTCCTCAATTTACTTAAAAGGTGGGCGTTGCCTTTGTTGTTTTCTTCAAATAAGGCACTATTGTCATGGAAACCTGTAGAACAGTTAATTGTTACCAGGCAGGCTATCAAGCTGACACATAGCTTCTGTCTTTCTGAAACGAATTAAACTTCTTATCTCTCTAAACTTAAATTTTAACACTAAGGTCCACCAAACGAAAATTAGCACACAAGGACTGCGCGTAAGATAGCCCGATAAAAGACAATTCGAAAGTCGTTCTTTCTCACTCATTCATGTTCAAGATAAGACAAGCAGTGTTAATGAATATTCTTTCTTTTAACTCACAGGTGATTGCGTTGAGTGAGGTAGCTCAGGCCAACTGAAATCTCTTTTTAACCAGTGGGGCTGCCGTAAGCGATAAAAAGGCTGTCACCAACTTTGTGACGATTTGATAGCGTACTTATTTGTAAAACACTCCGTATTCACTTTCTTGTATGTATGAAAAAATAAACTTGACGCGTGAAACTTGATGAGGCGGCAAGGAACGGCAGTGTCTCGTGTGTCTATTCCCTTTCATATATGCGCTTTCTCTCAAAATTTGCCAATAATAACCGTTCGTTCATTACACGGTCTAGCCTGCTTTCGCTTTAAAATAAGTTGGCCACTTTCATGACAGAACAACGCTTGCTGGGTACTATTTAACATTTAATTTTTTCTCGTCCCTCACCCTATCATCGTATTTCACTCCCCTCTTTAACGACCGCGCATTTCATCTTTCCTTCGATGTTCGCACTCTGGTTTCTGTTAAAAAAAGTATAGACACCAAATTTTAGTTGCACGTTTTCTTCTTGTTAACGATGATCGCCATCGCGGCTCTATCCAGCCGCGGTCTAGCTGTGACCTCTGCGATCAGCAACGGTTAGGCGCGGGCCCGCAGGACAGCAGAAGTAATCAGTGTCCTGAACTTCCCTGAAGCAAAAACTGGTGCTCCAGTGAGTGCTCTAGTCTAGTCGTAAGACGAGCAAGAGGAGGCGTCCAGCAGGGACAACGCGAAATGTGACAAGGGTTATCAACGCCTCTTCTATACTTACGAGGGGCCAATTTTTTGTCCCCCCCCCCCCCCCCCCCTTTTTTTTTTAACAGCTCAAAGACGTGCAGAAGCCGAGGTGTGTACTGCGTATTACGCTGTACAGTACACGTGCTAGTGAAAACAGGACAGAACAGGGAAGCACCGAGAGCTGCTGCCCTGAAACAGAAAGAGTCGAACCGCTGCGTGGTTACCACCATTTCTTATAAAAAAAATAATAAGCTGGTGATCCATGCATTGTCAGATTAGTTTCAAACTTGCGCTCTTAGAGGCAAGCTGAGGCATTACGCAAGACGGTAAAACCTTGAATTTCGTACACGCGGAAGTAAAAAGAAATAAATAAATAAAAAGAGTTGGGGAGAGGCTTCCGTGTCCTAAGACCGGCAGCGGTAGGGATCCTACTCTTGCCTGAGGCATGCCCGTTGACTTCCACTGCTACTTGGCGTTGCGCCTGCATGGCCGCGAATGCAGGTTTCGTTCTTCGCGCTGACCAAGGGACGACACCTTGAGGCACGTGCTCTTGCACTGCGCCCACCCCTCCCCCTAGCACTCCCTCGCCACTTTTCCCCATAGCCTAGTGTCGCCTTGCGACCGGTTTTGGGGCCCAGAGGGTGACCACACTGAGGCCTGTGAAACATTGGGGAACGGAGAAAGATAAAGCTGCTATGTGGAGGCAAGAAAGCCCGAATGATTACTGGGTCCGCCGGAGACCCTTCCTTCTTCGCCCTATTCTTTTGTTGTGCACATGCGTCCACCTCTCGACAGCGAGAAACAAAGTTTTCTTTTCTCGAGATGCTGTCACGATCGGTGCAAGATCGAGCGGACACAATGCATTCAAGCCTCATCGCATTGATCCGTACGTACAAAGCATCAATAGGGAGGAGAGAGAGATGAGGCACAAATATTCTTCGGACTATGCTCCTCGTAAGTTTTATGCGTGAGCGTTTGCGCGCAATTTCATGTCATAATAGTTTTTCTTGCAAAACCTTCGATAGCAATGTTCATTTCAACAAGTAACAAGAACCGCTGAAAGCAAGCATCCAGGTTTGAACAGTAGGCTCGGTCAGTACCTCTGTTCGTGAAATGAAATTCTAATCACAAAAACAAACATGGATGCAGAAAAGGAGGGATAGGACGAAGGCACTTTGTCTCACCCTTTTTAACTGCGTCCCTATCTTCTCGTGTGGTTGAAATATGCATACCATTTTTATCCGCCAGATACAGCTGCTAGTTTATGTTAACTCTTCGTGAGAGCACCAAGCTCGAAAATTTTGTTTTGTGCAAGGGTAACGCAGGTTTTCTGACTAATCTGCATGCAGATATATATATATATATATATATATATATATATATATATATATATATATATATATATATATATATATATATATATATATATATATATATATATATATATATATATATATATATATATATATATATATATATATATATATATATATATATATATATATATATAACACATTATTTTCCGCTTTCTCTGCCATCTAAACGGCCTAGACGCCCAGTCGCCCCTCCTCAAGAGGAGCCCATATGAGCGGTTTATCCTGGTTTGCCCCCACTTCTGCACCGGACGGTCGTATACGGATGTAATACATACTACGGATGCAGTTCACGCTTAGCGTAGCGATGCAGCCTAGGATATAAATACAATGAAGCAAATGGTTTGTCTTGCTTCCTCCAGTACCGAGCCCTTTCCGCTTTATAGCGCGCAACAATCGGCGGTTACCAGTCTCTCCTAGCACTTTACTATTTTCGGTGCCGCGTACCTTCCGCCCTGTTTTTGTTTGTGTCTCTGTTGAAGGCCCATTCTTCTGCCGCCCGCCTAAATAAAGCGTCTGGGTCAAAACCTTTCCAGCTGTTTTCTCCTTCACTTTCCTCTGGCGGAGGTGCGGGCGATGAAAGCCGGACAATGGGTCGGGGTAAAAAAGTACGCCGCTGGCGCTTTGAGTGAGATCACCCAGACCTGAAACTTCGTGCGTGGAAAGGAAGTCAGCTTTATCCCTATACATGATGTCACTGACCGATTTGCGCTCCTTTGAACAATCGCTGATGAAGTAACGGAAAGCTTCTATATAGAAGCACGCAACGTGGAGTAAAGCGTATACTCTTTCGCCTTCCGTGTAACTGCTATCATGCACACTCAAACACCTCTCGGAACCGCCCTGTTTCTTGTTTTTAATCGCGATTCATCTCCCCGCAGAGCAAGCGTGATTCATCGCGTCTGCTTCAGAGTCCCGTGAACATTGTTTCGGTGATGTAACCGCTCATCACCCAGTATACTCTTAGTTCACATAAAATGAGATTAAGATGCCTGCCTCAGTGGTTGCGTTTGTTGTTTAACGAAGCCATTCTGATCCTGCACATAAGAATGAACACACGCAGAGAGAAATAAGTGATGGGTACCGCGATAAACAGCTAAATTTCAGCGCCCAAACATTCCGCGAAATGTCAGATCACCGGCTGCAGAGGCTCAGCTGTTTTGGCTGTTGAGTACAAGGTCGAGGGTTCGATTCGGGCTTCGGCGGCCGTATTTCAATTGAGGCGAAATACAAACACGCCTATATGCTCTGCTATGTCTGCGCTCGTTACAAGAACCTAGGTCGTCGAAATTCATCGAGAACCCTCCAGTTCGGAGCCCGCTTAGAAGGTGTGTTTCTCCGGGATGTCAGCAATATCTAACATCAAATTCATATGGCCGCGTATTCGAAGTATCAGTCACTCTAGGCATCCAGCAAAAGAAAAGCCCGCGTCAGATCGAAAAACATTATTTCGTTTTTTTTTTTTTATTCGCACGGCTTAGACGAAATTTCTCGCCGGAGGATATAGGCACTCTGTAAAATATTGCGCCGCTTTCCCGTTCCGATAGTTTCCGCTCACGCATACAGTACACACCTTGTCTGTACACGTGCTGCCCGTTACGTCCCTTGTCATGCTATGCTATGTCTGGGGACAGTATCAAAGATTTTAAACTTAAAATAACGATGAGCGCACTTGATCTGCGCGAATCTTTATTAATGTGCAAACATAAAGGGTCGACAGAGCTAAAACCGCTTAACGGGTGCTTATAATTTGATCGCCATTATGACGAGTAGGAGCTGTGAATATCTGCCATGTCATTCCAAAGAAAGGCAGTGCCAAAGATTGTTCCAACTACCGCACGATCGCGCTTATTTCGCATGCTAGCAAGGTGATGTTAAAAATCCTGCAAGGTAGGCTGCAGCAGTATGTGGATCGGGAGCTTCCGGACGTGCAAGTTGGGTTTCGCAAGGGCAGAGGAACTAGAGACCAAATTGCCAACCTTCGCTGGATCATGGAAAAAGCAAGAGAGTTCCAGAAACCCATTTACTTCTGCTTTATTGATTATGCGAAAGCGTTTGACTGCGTAGATCACAGCAGATTGTGGCAAGCTCTCCAAGAGATGGGAGTACCAATTCGCCTCATCTGTCTCCTCAGGAACCTTTATGAAGGGCAAGAGGCCACAGTCAGAACTGGGCATGGTCTTACTGATTGGTTTCCGATTGAGAAAGGGGTGAGGCAAGGCTGCATACTGTCGCCCTGCCTATTTAACCTATATGCAGAGTGCATCATGAGGAAGGCCGGTCTGGACGAGTCTTCAGCTGGGGTGAAGATTGCTGGAAAACGTATCAACAACCTTAGATATGCGGATGATACCACTTTAATGGCAGAAAGTGAAGTGGAACTCAAGAGACTTCTGATGCGCGTACAAGAAGAGAGTGAGAAGTTTGGGCTTAAACTGAACATTAAAAAGACGAAGATCATGGCGTCTTGCCCTATCAAGTCCTGGAGCATCAATGGACAAGAAGTGGAAGCTGTGACAGATTTTCTGTTCTTGGGCGCCAAGATTACCTCGGAAGGAGACTGCAGCCATGAAATTAGGAGACGCCTGCTTCTGGGAAAGAGAGCAATGGTTAGCCTTGACCGAGTAGTAAAGAGCAGAGACATTAGTCTGCCAACCAAGATCCGTAAACCCGTGCTATGGTCTTTCCAGTTGTGATGTATGGATGCGAGAGTTGGACTGTGAAAAAGGCTGACCGCCGAAGAATTGACGCGTTTGAATTGTGGTGCTGGCGAAGACTCTTAAGAGTTCCTTGGACTGCCAGAAGATCAAATCAGTCGATATTGTCGACCATAAACCCTGACTGCTCATTGGAGGGTCAAATTCTAAAGTTAAAGCTCAGCTACTTTGGTCATCTGATGAGAAGAGAGGAGTCGCTGGAGAAAGATTTGATGTTGGGAAAGGTTGAGGGTCGCCGGAGAAGGGGTAGGCAGCGAACGCGATGGTTAGATGGCATTCTCGAGGCATTGCAGATGAAGCTATGTGATGTTAAGAAGATAGTGAGAGACCGGAAAGCGTGGCGTGACATGGTCCATAGGGTCACGAAGAGTCGGACACGACTGAACGCCTGAACTGAACTATGTGTGGAAATTTCTACTTTTTGCGTCATTTCTTTCTGTTTTTGCAGCTTTTTAGTGTGGCGAACTAGGTGCTAAAGCTTAGTTTTGGGGAATATTCATCTCTAATGTACATACTATGAAACGCAAAAAAAAAAAAAAAAGTTATATTACGACACAATTCACAGCTCCTGTTGTTGATTTTCAAAGAACACAATCCCAGCTGAAACTGAAAAATGCTCGCTGTGGGTTGACATGGCTGCTTATTGAACATTTTAGTTGGTTCTGGGGGAAAGAAGATATTGAATGCGATTATTTTTTTCCCTGGCTGCAAACAAGTCTCTTAAAAGTTAAAGCGAACGCAAGCTATGCAAGGTTATCAATGCTAGCAAGATAAGTTACGGATATTTTGTCTCGCAGAGTATTAATCCGGTACCAAATAATAGGGCATCTAAAAGTATTGTTCTATTTATGGTGTTTTACGTTGTGACAGTCCGCGAGCTGACAGAACTTGAAACGCCGCCTAGAACGCCCATTTTGGCAGAGCGGGTTTTCGGAAAACAAAATATAACCAAGCGTAAGGAAAACTGTCAGCTGCTAGGGCGTCTCGTCGCAGAACAACGTGTCTCTTCCGAAGATGAAAGATGCCCCGAAAAAAAAAAAAAAAGGAACATGTTCGCGCATAAACTCGCAGTGTACCGCGGACGTCACTCACCTGTGACGTACGTCAGGACCGGCTCGGTTACCTCCTGGCGGTTCTCGATGAGCCTCTCCATGGCAGATTGTGGACCACGACGTCCGACGCTTTCGCCCTGTGCACTTTGCGTTGACCGAGAGCCCGCTCGGCCGGTCACTCGCTGCGCTGCCGCCGCCGGCCGCCTGTGGTCCCCTTGTGCGCGCGCCCGACACGCGCTCCCGCTCTCCACTCGGCGGCTACGTTTCGGTCGCCGCCGCTTGTTTCCAGGAGGGCGCTGCCTGAAAGACGTTCACCACCACGTGGCGCAAAGGCGAAGCGATGCGAACGCTTCCGAGCCGCGTATGGAGGCGTTGCGCACTTTCATTTCCATTACTTACTAAGCATGAAACGAAAAATGGTAGAGGTAACATTAAGAGATAGGAAGCGTGCAGGGTGGGTCAGAGAAATAACTCAAGTTACCGACATTCTAGTGGAAATTAAGAAGAAGAAATGGGCATGGGCAGGACATGTAGTGCGAAGAGAGGATAACCGATGGTCGCTTAGAGTAACAAACTGGATTCCAAGGGAAGGAAAGCGTAGCAGGGTGCGGCAGAAAGTCAGGTGGGCGGATGAGATTAAGAAGTTCGCAGGGGTCAAGTGGATGCAGCTAGCACAGAACCGGGTTAAGTGAAGACATATGGGAGAGGCCTTCGCCTTGCAGTGGGTATAGTCAGGCTGATGATGATGATGATGACTAAGCATCTAGGAAAGGGTCTTCGTGCTTTCGTTCGCATCATCAAGGGCTGCGTTTGGATGGTCAGTTCGGCTAGAGCGGCGGTTGTCCCCGCAAGGTGTTGGCTCTTAAAGGTGCGAAAAAGTGAGGTGATCAATTAGGGCCGACCAGTTTTCCCCCTGTAATCGGTTCGACTGCTACGTTCTTCTAGAATTCGGAGAGGGACAAGAAACGCGAAACAATTGCACCCCGTGCGCAATAGCTAAACGCGCTTGGAAACACACTGACCGGGAAAAGGGCCCTATGCTCGACGCTGGTGTCAGAATGATCTACTGATAAACTAGCAGCAATTACAAAGACTAGAATGAACAACATTAAGTAATATGGTCCCAAAGCTTCACATTTAATAAGAAGTGTGCCGTGTAATGGAGTGGCCCGGATTGAATTCGGCCGCCTCGGCTCCTTTTTGAAATTATACATGGGGCCGCTTTTACGCGAGAGGGTAATGCCCGTGTCGAAGAAAAGGCGGTGTCGACATTGTTGTCTGTTGTAACACGAAAATCCACAATGAATGAAAGTGAAAAGCGTCCTCCATGCGTGCGAAACGCTATTTCGTAATTAACCGTCTTAAAGCTTACGTATTCGTTCAGCAGGCTATAAGAAAAAAATATATAAAAAATAAAGACAAAAACTGAAAAAAAGCTTGGTGTGTGTGAAGTGCTATCGCGTCTAACCCTTAATGGCGGAGTTTAAGTGTTCCCCTCATTTTTATGTTTCGCCTCCATTAGCATGCGGCCACTTCGGCTGGGACCCGTCCTACTATGGAGGGCTCCACCGTCAAACGCCGTAACCACTACTTTAATATCAGTTCCAGTAACAAAGGTAGCAATTATATCGAGCTCAGAGGGTATATAAAGCACTGGAGGTATATATAGCGCAAATGTATACCGTAAATAAATCGATGAAATGTAGAAGGTCGGCATGCAATACGAGAGTACTAACCCAAAATTAACTAAGCAAAACAGGACAAACATTTAGCAATAGTTACTTGGTAAAACAGAACAATATATGGCAACTATAGGCTGTAAAACGTAATACTGCAAGGTAGACGAGGTATACGAGACAAGATGAAGAAACTTTATGAGAGCGCGAGCTTAGACTTTTCTCTTGCCGCGTGGCTGCGGCTGTGCAAAACATGTAGATGTGTTCCGGTCACTCATTGGCTCTTCAAACTTGCAGGGTTGATGTGGTGGACGTAGCAGGTCGCGGCTGGAACTTTGTCAGCAAAGCACCTCCTTGGCTGACACTTGTTTACGACCACACTCTTTTACTCGTCAGTTTCTGGCAAGCCGCTTAGTGCTAATATATTCCCTGAAGTTACTTTGTACTCAAAGCGTTAATTGCTTTTATTTTATGTTTTTGGTTTTATTCGTGAATGGAAAGGCTTTTCTCTGACTTTTTTAATTAAATCTGATCAACGATGGTCTTTCATTGGAACATAATTGGTCGCTCTTTTATGTTCCGTCCGTTTTTTTTTTTTCTTTAATATACTGGTCTCCTGAAATCCCAGTTGGGACAAAGACAATATTGAAAGCCCACATCGGATACGACTCACTGTCATAGAGTCGATTACAAGCCAGTCAATTTTGCAGCAAACTCTGCTTCCTTCTATAGGGTCAACATGCATAGTGATACAGAATACCGCATACTAACAACTACCTATAATGCAGACATCGTCCGAAAATGCAAGGATGACTCTGCGTCATATTGCTAAACTTCATCTAACGTTTCATGTGCATGCTATTACAAAGATCCTGAATGTGCTCCGAGGCTCTAAAAAACTTACTGTAACACAGGAGCTGACACGAGCTCCACCACCAGAGAGAGCGGCGCTTGCGTCGACCTAAAGGAGAAAGCGGGATCACGTGACTCCTCTCACTACTGCTGTAGCAAGCAGTCGACTGAATATGGGCGTTTTAAAATACAAAGGCGCGTTTTTCTCTGTAGTTTTGGTTGTTAGCGATCGCCATGATTGTACGTTGCTATCTGGGCCGTCATCGGTGTTGCTTCAGTTTATTTAGGCCGTTCCAGCTCGGAGTAAGCTTCCATTTCTACGCGAAAAATATGCGCAGAGAATGTTGGTCATTTAAGCTGCGAATGGGCAAAGAAGCAAGGCATTTTTTTCATCTGTGAAGCAAACATTTCAGCGAGCAAGCCTTTCTTATATGGAGTTGGCGCTAAACAGTTCGGTGAGTTGAGCCGAAGGACAGAGTTGAGTTCTTGTGCCTAACACTGAATCTAACGAAGACTGCTTGCTGGCAGGATGGAAAAGATGCTGGCTTCTTCACAGAGCCGTACTCCCCCTCCGGAGGAACGCCGTTCACCCAAAAGCCTGGAGGTCTGAAATTTCTTCTCAAAGATGGCGCGTTGACGACCGACTACGAAAGTTGCACTGAAACAAACTGAAAAATTCTGCTATCACGCGCAGCGCAAGTAACTTCAGCAGTACCGAATCAGTAATCTAAAATAACAGAGAAACATAAACACGAGCGAGAACATTACAGTATTGATCTGCTGATGTAAGGACTAATAAAACTACCCTGCGCAGGAAAAAAACAACTGCACGGAGACCGAGTCGAAATGATAGCAGTCAGTGAGCAAGAATACGTTGCCAAGAACACACCTCTGCCCTGTTACATTTCTCTTAGGCGTCCAAACTACCAGACTCGCCTACTCTACTACTTTCGAGGGAGCAATCGAAGGGCGCCCCTTCTGTTGGCACTATCCGAAGGCGCTCTGTCAAGTACCTGACAGCGCCGCTCACCTCACAAATAAATCTTATTACTGAGATTCAGTGACTGCTTTCCTTTGACTGGTTGTTTGGCAGCTTCAGTTCTTTCCGTAACTACAGCAACAACGCTGCAGCTGGTGTGCGCGGTCGTGGCCGTAGTTAAGGCTCGCCGAACTATACACTCCGACAGCGGCGCTGGTACGGTGAAGCGATTTGTTGTCGAATGAACGAGCCCAGAACCTCAAATTAACTTTAACAAGGCCCATATAGTTTCGGACCCACATAGCTGTGCTTCCTCTTTGAAGCCAAAGGTGTCTACGTTGACGGGCTAAACTTTTCTTGCCATCAAAAATTATTAATTTGGGCCAGTAATATCCGCGGCTAAGCGGTATCCCGAAACAAGAGTCTTAATTCATTCCGGAACTTTGTCGCGGCCTAGATGTAAGTAAATAAAATCGCTACAGTTACGTCGACATCAAAACTTTCGTGCTTTCAACCGAAGATGTCGCTTCTCTCACGAACCTTGTTTACAGATTATTTGTAACGTGCTTGCTAATAGCATTTGCTTTCATGAGGGATACGCGGCTGCACTCGCCACTGTTTCGCTCCACGTACTACGTGCCTCCAGCTAGGAGTCACGTCGGCTCGGCGCGCTTCGCTGCCCTAACATGCCAAGAAAGAAAAACACACACACACAAAAAAAACGAAGAAACATCGCATGAATCCCGACATTTAAAGAGCACTTCATCTGCCGCAGAAACGCCGGGAAGGAAGTATTAGGTATTTGGCTTACCTAGTGTTGCACCAAAAACATGGATTCTGCCTCAGAATCGGTAGGGGCGCCACATGCAATACTCTTTTTGGTGCCCGAATCTTACATTTCAGTTAAACATTTTTCAGTTATATAATTTAGGGCAGGTTAAATTATGGTTTTAGAATGGTATGAGACTGTCGCTGCAAGCCATCAAATGTTTGTACCGATGATACTGGGAAATTGTATCTTTATTCGTTGCAAATTTTCATGTATGTGTACTTAAAAATCGATTCCAACGAGAAAAGAAACCACTGTGAAAAAAAAAAAAATAAAGGCTTAGCAAATAATCCCCATAGTCACACCTACAGGACGTTATGCACCTGTGAAGGAATTAAGTCCCAAGAGCCCTAATAGGCACGGGAAATCCTCCACAGAGGTAGACCTCCCGAAAAGGAGGTCAAGGACAGTGGCGATGGCGCACTGATTCTGAGTCGGTCGGAAGGAGGACCACGTAAAAAGAGAGAAAAGAGATTTGCCCGATGCACGCCCGACGTCGAGTCGGCGTGGAAGCCATCAAGGCTCGAGAGAGGAGGCCAGAGGAGCAAGGTGAGGTGACTTCTTTGAGCACTCAGCGATCCGGATCCTCCTAATTGACGTGGAACGATCGATACATCCGGCTGTGAATGCGATCGAGACCACTGCTCTCTCTCCTCCGTGGTGCTGCAGCAGCTTACGGAGACAAGTGTCTCCTTCTCTCTCCCCTCTCTGCGTCGATGTGAACTATTTCTGAACAGAGGACAAAGAAAAAGAGCGATAACCTATACAAGAAGTGGCTATAATGAAATCCAAGTGGCGGACGACAATGCGCTGCGCAGGAAGCATCGATCCAGCACAAACAACCCTCTTTCGTTTTTCCGTCGTCGTTTGGTGCTGTGTGGAGATCATTGAATATATAGAGGGACTCCCCCATCCCCATTTCTTTCCCGCAGGGTGTTTCAGACAGAAGTTGCCACGGCCGGCAACACTCTTTTCCTCAATTTTCGATTATGAATAAACCACTACGACCCCCACCACTTCCCTACACACTCCCAAAGGAGGTGTCTGCACTCCCTTAATTTTACCACGAAATATTAAAAAAAAATTTAATATTGGTGTTCACAAAAACGACTATCGCTTCTCCTCTACAATAAAACTCCATCTCGCAGCAATGAAATTTAGACAGATCTCCTCCTCCTCTTCCTCCTCCCATTTTAAATTCCTGGAGAAACCCCTGCAAACATATCTAGCTGGCAATGTGTACCCTGATATGTGCACGTCCGGATGAGGACAATAATCGAGGCACCGTTACGATTTTTTTGCTTTGACATAAAAGTTTCAACTTGATGGCACAACAGGTCGACACAAAAGAATCTTGCAAAATTAAAGTTCATAACCTTAGTTTTTGCAAGATACACTGCAATTTTCACCAAAAAATAAACCTGATACCACAAAAGGTAGAAGCCAAAAGAAGTTAAAATGTCCTTTTTGACATTTCGCAAAGAAGCGAGTTCGGAGCCAAGTCAAGTCAAGTCATGTAAGCTTTATTTGACACCCCATGAATGCCAGGAGCGCAGCCAAAAATCCAAAAATCCTTTTGAAAGGCTTGACAGAGGGTCTTCACCCTTATACAGAACTTTCTCACCTTCGGCACAAAAGTATTTTGCTTATACAGCAACAACAGAAGAAAACGGCATTTTCACGTATTTTCACAGTAATGTAACAGGGAAGTAATTAGTCATTGACATCCGCCCAAGCGCAGCCGTACGGCTACAAAGGTACTCCACCTTGAGGGATTCCATTAAACATTTGACCAGTGCACAGTAATCACTGAAATAGAAAAACAATATAAATCAGTGTGTACATACATACATTTACATCAATACCGACCCCCCCCCCCCAAAAAAAAAAAAAATAATAATAATATACTCTTGGAAATGCCCTTCAAAATGTTATGGCTCGTGTTTGTGGAATGTAGTATGATCACGGGTGCGCGTGCTGTAATTGTGGTGCTTGCACTCCAGACTGAGAAAAACATGCGTGCATTATTACTGGCCGTCATATAGCGTGTAAATATGTTTTTATATGTTGCGGTATTGGAGTTCTACGCCGTACATGAGAGGTTGCCGTTGTCGATGCGCCGCGGGAAACATTAACAATTATTCTCAGGGCCTGTTTTTGTAACTTATAGAGTTCACTAATATTTTAAAACGTGGTTGTTCGTACCGGTAAATAACATTAATTAATGACGGAAGAAAATAATGAGCGGTAAATTATTTATTTTATCCGTTGCAAGAAAATGTAACGAAGTCCCTATAAAATACCGGCTACCTTAGTTTGTTCGTGCTGGACTCTACACGTTTATTCCAAAATAAATGTTCATTGAAATAAACTCCAAGGCTTTTTACTTCGGAGGCAAGCTCAATTTTTGTTGAGTCAGGACAGAGCGAAAGGTCTAGGGGCTCAGAGAGCTTGTTTCTGGGTTTAAAAAGTACAACTTTTGTGTTGTTATATTGATTACAAAAGAATTAAGGGTTGTCCATTCATTAAGAGCATGCAAACACTAATTCGCTTGTGCAGAGAGATCATATATGCGATTCGTTTTAAAGAATAAACTGGGGTCATCGGCACATATCACAAGTGTGAATTTCTTGCCTAGACTAATAATACCACTTATATAAAGGTTGAGCAACATTAGACCCAGTATGCTGTCTTGTGGGACACCAGCTCGTATAAAAATTTTAAATCGAAAAACTCGTTATATTTACCTGTTGACAACGGAAGGTAAAGTAAGACTTTATGAATTAAACGAAACACCCGGAAAACCGTAGATATGGAGTTTTTATAGTAAGGTGTCATGATTTATCCAGTCAAATGCTTTAAAATGTCTTTAATATACCCAGGACTAGTTCTCTCTCTCTCTTTTTTTTTTTTCTTTAACGATTCTTAAAACTAATTCTTTCTGTTGAAGTAGGGAGCTCTCTGTCGATCTACCTACCTTATCTTGAACCATCCTGGCATGAAGTTATCAGGTTGTGTTTTTCACAAAAGTTTAAAATCCGTTTAAGTGTTCCTTTCTCTAAGCATTTTGAAAAGACGGGAAGAATGAATATGCATGGGACGATAATCTGCGGAGACATTCCTGTCACCGCATTTATAGATAATAGAGACTCGGGCCATTTGTATGCGCTTGGGAAAGACTCCTTTTTCTAAGCAGCTGTTGAAAACGTATTCCAATACTGGGCTGATGAGATCACTGACATAGTTCAAATGTTATTGCCTGGAAATAACCTACATCACGAAATCTGCTATTGCGAAGAGCTGTAAAGCAAATCTCTATTTTGTACTTATCTGCTGACGACGTAAACCCAGTTTGAGGGTTCTGAAATTGAAGGTTATTGAGGAACGATCATCTTGAGTGCTACTCACTATGGAAAAAATTATTCTTGAAAGCAGTTTGCTAGCTTTATTGCTGATAACGTATCATTGCCCACGGTGATCATAATACGCTCCTGTGCAGCTCTTTGAGGGCTTAAAATACTATTAATTTGCTCCCAAACTGGGGAACTTTTTTTTATTTTGTCATAGTTAAATATTTATTCTTGTGTTCTTTCTTAGTTTGGCGAAGGAATGATGTTACCCGATTTCGGTAGGCTTTGAAAGCTATGAGGTCATCGGGAGCTAGCGGGGTAAGAAAACGGCTGTACAGCTTATGTTTCGTTTTTATAATATCCATGCAGTCTCTATTCATCCATGGTTTGCACGCTTTTATAGGTCTTCTGGGAGTATTTAGGGAAACTCTCGACATATATTTGTTTGAGGACTGTTATCAAGGTCTCATAGGCTCTTCTGTTTCCTTAATTTCTTAGACGCAGTCCCAGGACGCATATCTAATTTTTGTTCGGAACGCTTTCAACATATCTACATTTATCGTTTTATATGTTTGAAGCATTGCCTTTTCTCGTGGACGCTGTGTTAGTCAGTTGAGCGAAAATTACTCCAGGTTGGGTAGATGCACCTTGAACATCGGTAATGGGTGCATCAATAGAGGAGGCTTTCTGCGTTCATATTGGATCCATAATGATATTTCTAAACGCGTTGCAGCCCAAACCCCAGTTAATTCACGATGTTCATTATGCAGGTCGAGTTAATGAATCTAAAGCGATGTTGCCGCCTAAAGCTAAATTTAGCTTATTCTCATTTATCTATGACAGAAACTCGTCACGAAACAAAAGAAAAGACGACACGTTTTCACAGGGAGGGCGGTAAATCACTTAAAAGGCAAAACACATATGAGCCACACTGGCAGAACAGCATTCCACAATTGTCATGCACCATTGAGAAGCGAGGTATGACATAGCCTTCATATTTATGTAACGTTAACATTACACCTCCCCTTTTATCATTTCGGTCTGCGCAAGCGTATCATGATCTTCATGCTTTACAACTTGATCGCCATACCCATACTTTGTTTGTTTCAGTTATCGTTAACACATCAAATGTAAATTTTAACAATATTAGAAACGAAAAGCTCTTATATTCCCTGTTTTGCATTGACTGAACGTTCAAACGAAGGAAAGAAGGGACGTTTCGGTTTTTTGAAAGAATTCAGATTAGAAATATCAGCGGGCAAGAAAAGTTTCGGAGCCATAATGATTTGCAACTAGCATCACAGGAGTGCGTATTTAAACTATTTCTAAGTCTAGGTCATCTACACAGGCAGTGCGGGTCACATTATACAATTCTGTCTTTCTCGCGAAGATGCATGCGCCCATTTCTTGTTCAGGTGAATTTCCATATCGTTTCCTTTTTTCGAGAGACTGCTAGTCGCATCATGCCTTTTCATTGTAGGGCACAGGTGTTCGTTTACTTAGATGGAAACGTCCTTTTGGAACGTCTTCGCGGAGATCAAAATTGCCTTTGTTAATCTTTGTTTTTTTCTGAGCCTTTTCAAGTACCATATCACGCTGTACCACATCAGTTCTGCACTGTACCACATTGTCGTACAGTGCAGAACTGTACGACAACGTTTGGGCATGTGTTATTCCTTGTCGCAGCTCGGAACGCGATGACAGATTTCAACATCTTGCAATATTATCGGTTCTTTGATGACATCACCAAGTTTCTGAAAAATATCAGGCCGGTTTTCGTTGTTCGCGACAAAAAGACTCTTGATTTCCAGGGTTTTTTTTTTTTTTTTTTTTGTTTCTTGAATATTGTTTAAAATCGGTTGGGTGTTGTTCATATAGTCAGGCAGTAGTTACTTTGAGCAATTCAGTTCAGATGACAGAGTCGAATTTTCTGCTTTCAGCGCCTTCTTCTCCTCTTTTAATGCAGAATGATTCACTCTTCAAATAATTGAACTGCGTGCTACAGTACTCGACGATGATTGTAAGTTCCCGATGCTATTTTTGAAAATTTCTTTTGGTCGAGCTACACAATGCTGCACTGTCCCTGTGGAATTCTTTTATTAGGTCCTCGCTCAATTTATCAACTTCACTAGACATGAGTCAAAACACACTTTTCTGCGAGAACAGCAACAAACATAAAGAATTAACAGCAATAAACCACACCTGTGAGCAACAAACGTTGCGTTTCAGCTTTACAGCACAGCACCCGTTGCTGCTGCCGCCGCCAAGTGTGGGCCGGTGCTAGCTCGGACTTGCTAATATCCCCCATATGGGGCCTGGCGGTGTTGTTTGCAAGCTCCGATTTAGCGCATGGCGATTCTGACAGCGATGATGATGGAAACTGACCACCGAAGCAGGCTATAAGGTCTCTGATGTAGCCAGGAACTCTGGAATATATATGTCTCTGATGTAGCCCGGGTCGCACACCGAAGCGAATCACGCTGAGCGACCACGCTAAATCTCTTCAAGAGAGAAGGATGAATATGAAGCAGCGCGTGCAACCGCGTGAAAGATGAAGCGCCATACAGCGCTCACACTATATCCAGTTTTGTCTAGCTTCGTGTTACTAGTAAATAAACATGCGCTCACAACACACTTGCTACATATTTCAAGAGATGGTAGCGAAAATTAGCATGGTGGGTATGGAAATTTACTCTACCACGATTGCTTAAGTCCACGCGACATGTAATCAAGCTAGAAACATAAATGAACAAGTGACGTCCTGTGTGTCCGAAATTTGAAGATGCCCAGATTTTTATTTATTTTTATTTATTTTTACATACTGCAGGTCCATCTGGAGCTATAGCAGGAGTGGGGTGGTGGAGTGCATATTTTAAGAAATGACAAAAGGAAAAGAAAAAAAAAATGTAAGGTAATCATACAGTACAATATCAACAAACAATCGAGCAAACAATCAAACAAACGCAGAAACAAACTAATCATTGAATTCAGGTGATAAAGACAGTGATTAACAGTGGCTAATTGCCCTAACAAATTCATGCAATGGGAGGGAACGATGTGATCCAGGTATTCTGTTCCATGCCTCGATAGTACGAGGGAAAAAACTGTGTTTAAATGTATCGCTTCTGGCAAAATAGGTGCTAAGCTTTAGTTCATGATAATTCCTTCAAAACGTTCATATTCGAATAATAATAATAATAATAATAATAATAATAATAATAATAATAATAATAATAATAATAATAATAATAATAATAATAATAATAATAATAATAATAATAATAATAATAATAATAATAATAATAATAATAATAATAATAATAATAATAATAATAATAATAATAATAATGTTTATTGCACAAGTTTTGGCTAAAACGTTACAAAGAGCGGGCCCGTCAAAGCCAACATGAAGCTTGTTGGACTTGTCCCAAAGAAGAAAACACTTAAATGATAATTATATCACACTTTTATTCATGTCAAAGAGATGTTTATTTTTTCCTCAGCACGGATTACTGTTTAGCCAATGAAACTCTTGCCCGCATGCTCGCAGTACTACTTCACGGTAGCCTATGAAATCGGTTACTGCAAATGGCATTTGAAATAATCTTATGAAGCCAGATATGTTAGTCTCCAATAAGTGAGCGTACTTTCTTATAAAAGGTACACACAAATACCTTCACGACACAGTAAAAGCCCCGTCTGTACAGCCGCTTGTAAGAAGACCACGTGCAGGCTTTGCTGTAGCCCCCTCATGTGTCCAGTGGCTATAAGGTAACAAGAAGCCAAGCATTTTAGCTTGATGCCTTAGATTCACTTCATCGATATCATTCTGCTAACAAGCGACAGTTAAAACAGACCGTTAAACAGACCAACCTAGTTGTTCCTATGTAATGTTTTTGTTACTTGTGTTTATTTCCCGTATGGGACAATTTTATTGTCTATTTCTCAAGCTTAATTGACTTTATATTTCAAGCGTTGTTCAAACTCCCGCATCTTTTACAAAGTGCGCTTAATGCGCATTTATTTGCAAAACATTTGCTTACATTTATTATTTATAAAGTCTCCGTTGCACCAGTTTGTCGGCACTCTTTAAAAACAGCACCTTTGTTATCGATGTGAAGAGGACTGTAAGATGGTGGTTTGGCGATTAATACCACATACGTTACGGGTGCCGACGCTCCGTTTCACACTGAGCTCTTCTACGTCACACACCATCGGCACACTGGCAGAGCGAGGTGATCATTTTTTTTTTAGTTCGTCTCATAAATTAAGCGAAAAAGAACTTTTAAAATGAGTTCTCCCATTTGTATACAGGGATGTGTGAAACAAGCCGCCAGACTCTTCCTCACTACGTCTTTATTGTTCTCTCCACCTATGACAGAATCACTACGCACAGACCACTTCGATGGAGTCAGATTAAGGGCTAGGCAGCTAATTTCATGTGCAAGGGTAAGATGTAAACGGACACACGTAGACCCCCCTTGAAGCCCAGCAGCCTCGTAAAGCCACATGCCTGTGGCAGGTGATATAGTTAGCACGTGACATAGCTCAGCGCTCATTGGTCGGAAGTTTCCTGAAAGGAAATCACCGCAACACAATTAATTATTTCAGAACGAGCATTGGTTCATCTGTCTTTCATTATTTATTTAAGATTGATTTGCTAAATAAATATTCGATTACATAATCGTGTAGCATGCTGTCGAAAAGTGACGCTCCTATACCGCACAAGTCTCAATCATCTGTGAATATTTTTTCCCTCTATGGCAATCCGACGGAGGCTTTCTGAACGCCATCCTCGAAACTCGACGGAAGCGCGATTCGAGTGGCTGCGCGTACTCGAGCGAATGGGATTCCCGCTTTGTGTACTTTCGCACGCGCGCGTGTCCCTGTCGACATTCATCCTTGGCACGTTTCTCGTCGCCACCGCCGCGGCAGCTCTTGAGAAATTCGAGTGGTTACGAGTGGAGACCGCGCGTACGGCTCGCGTGCGGCTCGCCAGCGTGTGGCCCGGCCGACGTTCCTAAGTGAGGCTCGACGGTCATTGTGGTATAGCGTGCCGGCCAGCGGCATACTTGCGTCAATCGACCCCTCGCTCCAAGCGTACGGGAGAACGTTATTGGGCCGTGTGGCGCGCCTCACTAATTGACGACGAACTCTCTGCCGCTGCAGAAACCCTTCACCTACAAAGCCTTCACGTAAAACCTGGCTGGCAGCGAACGATTCACAATAGTAGAATGGAGAAATGCCTGTTCAACTCCAAGGTACGCTACTGCCCGTGGCTTTCAAATGCACTGCGCGAGTTTTCCAAGAGGACTTTGGAGAGGACCGTAATTCAATGCAATTCATGTGCTTCATTTACGACTGCCTTTGTGCCTGTCCACGCTTTAACTGAGACCAACGGCGGGGTGCGATATTCTGGAAAAACTTCACTTGAAAGGACAAGATATTTAATCAAGATCTGTAAAGTATGCAAAGCTTCGTTCAATGCGTTAAAAGACAGCTGTGAGGCTAATTGGTATTCTGTCATCACATTCATCGCACGTGTCCTTATTCATTCTATATAATTCTCAAGTCATTTGTGTTAAACAGAAGCTGTGCATATGATGACGGTGAAATTATTGTCTCTTTGAAATGTAAGACAAGCGCGGACCGACACAATGCATAAGTACGTTGGCAGAAGAAACAATTTTTTAAATTTGTTTAACTTCTTGACAGAAGCTCGGCCCTTGTAAATAAGCGGGAGAGAAAACTGTGAATAGGAAAAAAAAGAACAATACACCGCTCCCTCCCCCCCCCCCCTCTCTCTCTCTCTCTCTCTCTCTCTCTCTCTCTCTCTCTCTCTCTCTCTCTCTCTCTCGTGGTTCCAGGAGGTCAAATACGCACAGACTGTTGTATGGGGCGAAGAGGATGTTGAAACGCCTCCCCTCTTCAAACCGGTTCCGCTGCAACTTCCACCGTGTTAGCGAAGGACACAACAGCCAGCAAGAAATAGGCAAAGGTGTACATCAGGGAACGGGCTTTCAAGGAACCTGTACAAACGTCTTGCTTCTGAACTTGTTGCCGTAAGAAAAGCGAAATTCGTTTGCTTTTACATCTAAAAATTACAAATACGAAACTCCAGCACAGCATTTCTCTAGACTGCCAAAATGACCATTCTTATCGCGCAAAGTAAACTAAACCCTCAAAGTTTAAATGTCTACTGAAAACCCAAAGCCAACCCCAATTTTTGACTTGGCTCTTTTCTATCTTTAAATGTTCACAACACGCCATGACAAGGCCAAAGCCGCACCCTGCAGACGCAACAGTTTTCCCACGAAGAGAAGATATATGCTCGAATTTTGAGATGTCTCGTGCATTCTGCAGAACGCACCTCGCTCGTGTTCGCAAATACAAGTGTGCGGACGTTGCTGTCGGCAAACAAAGGCTTGTTTGCTTAAACAGTGAACGTAGCCCTCACTACGTTTCACCCGCATTGGTTTTGGCGTTCGGGCTTGCGCGCACATCCCGATCGATGTAAGCATGTCAGCACGTTACCGACGCAGACGCCGGTAGATTCAAAGTTCGACAGAGCGAGCGTGGTGGAAACGCGTTGTAGAAGGAGCAAGTGTGAAAAACCTCATTGCCTAATTCGCTCAATCTGCTATAGCCTATCGACTCAGCAGTTGCTCCAAAAAATAGCGCCGCTGCTCTTTTCCTCAGTACACTGCTCTTACTCTGCAATGAAAAATTGTCTATTGTAAAACTAAATAGGTAGATGAAAAAAAATCCTCTCATGTGAAGTCACTGTCGACTCGGCCTTCCAATCGCGAATATTGTACACTGAAATAAAAAAAAAAAACTTCTGCAAGTCGCAAAGCTGCATGATATCAGAATCAGTTTATTATAAACGATTATCAACTGCGTGCACACATTTGTTAAATACAGAAGGAGGGTCCAAATCTAACGGCGGCACAGAGGACCGTCTGCTACAATAGCGCGAAAAAAATTACAGGATACAGATATAGGCGAAAAACAACTAATAAAGTCACTTCTAAAACATGCACAAATACAAGATGGTGCAACCTATAAAAGAAACATAATTTCAGTAAGTGTTATACAAACGTACAGATAAAGGGGAAAATTCAAGCGAGTACCATGTATCAATGAGAATCAACGTGATTGAAGAAAAGTATGAAAACTTCGTTTGATAGCAAGAATGTTATGCGACTTTTTTATGCTAATGGTAATGAATTCCATAAAAATGAGACAGAGAAATTAACTGTGCATTTTTTCGCAGTTAGTTCTTGACTTCGATAGAGAGAAATTATTGTGGCTTGTGAAGCGATTGTTAATTATCGGAATGCGAAGTGCTCCTTTCGTTACCTAAGCGATGAGGATGCCAAAAGAATAAATAATCATAAATGGGATGTTATGAGCCTGCAGGAAAGGTTCAGTAAGACGCATAATTAACAGCAATTGCGTGCCTTAGTGCGAAAACTTATGCCATATGCTGTCTTTTTTTTTTTTTTTAAGGCAGCTTATATGTCTGTGAAATTTAAATGTTAATTAAGTTATGCTCCAAGAAACATCGCAGGATTTAGCAAATAGTATGTTAGAGTCGAGAGAAATGTGTGGGAACAAAGATATATCCTATAAGAAGATTAGAAATTGGCAAAGCTATATTTACAGGCATTAATATTATCCGTGCAGCCTCGACACCTAGTTGCTAAGTTTGCAGCATCATCACTCAACTTTGTTTAAGGAGCCTATGTGCCTGTCAGATGCTAGTATGGCAGTATCATCAGTATGTAATATACATTCAGGAAAGGTAAGGATGGTGATGTATGGATGCGAGAGTTGGACTGTGAAAAAGGCTGACCGACGAAGAATTGGCGCGTTTGAATTGTGGTGCTGGCGAAGACTCTTAAGAGTTCCTTGGACTGCCAGAAGATCAAATCAGTCGATATTGTCGACCATAAACCCTGACTGCTCATTGGAGGGTCAAATTCTAAAGTTAAAGCTCAGCTACTTTGGTCATCTGATGAGAAGAGAGGAGTCGCTGGAGAAAGATTTGATGTTGGGAAAGGTTGAGGGTCGCCGGAGAAGGGGTAGGCAGCGAACGCGATGGTTAGATGGCATTCTCGAGGCATTGCAGATGAAGCTATGTGATGTTAAGAAGATAGTGAGAGACCGGAAAGCGTGGCGTGACATGGTCCATAGGGTCACGAAGAGTCGGACACGACTGAATGCCTGAACTGAACTGAAGGCAGGATGGCAGATCATTACGTATAATAATGAAAGGGCGAAAGGGGACAAAATGTCAAAAATATCCCCGGCTTGAACCGTGAAAGGTGTAGAATTTATATGCACCTATTTCGGAAATATACAGATTTCAATTAAGTAACCATTCATTCGTATACTTCTCAATAAATTTGGGTGCATCAGTTTTTCTTCAAGATGTTTTTTTATATTCCTCAACTATCATGGATATACTCTTTCTATAGTCCCTGATACGGCGGTCTTATGGGCAGCTTCCGTGTTCAGTGTCCATTCGCTCCTTCACTGCGGCCTTGAAAGCATTTCGCACGAACCGGAAGCCAGCCCACATTGGCCATCTTTAATATCTACTTGGCTTTGCAGCTCATTTTAGCCGCTGCAGAGCCTGCTGCCTCATCTAGATAATGTTTCACACAGCGCGTCACCATCAGCATGCTCAAGGAGGATGCCATCTACCCCAGAAACGTCTTGTTGAAGCTCAGCCACGTCTCTACACAACTTGGCGCTATATGCGAGCTGTGTGTGCCTTCACTATGCACGAGCAGGAGCGGCATATACAACGCTTACCAACTTATGGGTGGCCCTGGAATGCACTCAATCACAAATGTTGAGCAAATATTCCTTATGATTTTCTTATCCGCCTACTGTATCGATCGAAAATCGATGCAAGTCTTAGCTTCGCCGATACAATGGTCGATTTAGCATTTTATTTGTACGCAAGATATATTTTATTTGCCAATAGTATCAAGGCTGCTGTTCACTATTACATTTTTTAGTTATATGTTTGAGCTGGCGATTTTTTATCACCCTGCGTTTGTAGCAATGACAAAATAAGTAAATTTGTGTTTTTATCCTCCTCAGAGTAGCAGATATCACCATTACTTGTGTCATTTCTTTTCTTCCACATTTCTCTCCAATAGTACAATCAATATCAGAGAGCGGCCTTCATGAAACTTTAACTAAACCGTAAGACGTTGCATTCACACACGCACAGGAAAAATATGCGCGTGTATGTGGTTACTCAAGCATATTGTATTGGGCGCGACAGGAAAACAACTCGGTGTCAGGTTATTACACCCAACTTACATAACGTGTATTGTACACTGATCATCATGATTACGTCTTGAAATCAATGAAATATTTGCCTCCCTATCACACAGAAAAAAATTGCGTCCGTAACTAAGTCATGAACGTCTCTCCGCCTCCATTATACGACGATCTAAAGAATATGCCATCACTGAGGGAGTAATGTTACGCGAGAGAGTGAAATTCGATCGAAGAGCGAGTTTTGTTGGACACGTGGCCAGTCCGTGCCTAAAACCCGGCAAAGCAGAAACGCTCATAACATCAGCTCTATGAACGTTCTTTTCGGAGGCTAAAGTAAATAATCGTTGTTGTTTTTTTTGTTTTGTTTTTCAGTGTTTGAGGCTAGTAGGAGAAAAAGACAGCCGCTTTCCGCAAGGACCTTGCACCGGAGAAGAAATACTGGGGTTCTGCGGCAAATTAATATAGAAAGCAAAATAAATGGAGATGAAATAAGAGGAAAATACACATAACAGTGAAAGAAATAGCCGAGATTTTTGGAAAAACAAGGACGAAGAAAATAACAGAAAAATTGAGAAGAGAAGCAGAGCCTCCGCAGCCTAGTTAAAATTTGAGTGAATCATACACCGTCAACTTTATTGGGCTGTAGAAGCTGAGGCGGGCGTTAACCAGCCAGGCGTATGTGTCGAAGCTATCCTAACATAAGAAGGTTAGTTAGTTGATGGAGTTTAAGGTCCCACAGCAACTCAGGCTACGAGAGAGGCCGTAGTGGAGGACTCCGGAAATTTCGACCACCTGGGGTTCTTTAACGTGCGCTGACATCGCACAGCACACGGACGCCTTGCTTTTACCCTCCAGCGAAAAGCGACCGCCGCGGCCGGGATTCGATCCCGCATACTGGGCAAGCGCCCTAACCACTGCGCCACTACCGGCGGGGCTCACATAAAAGAATAAGCCTGATTGATCAGCGGCTAGCCCGTGGATCATATAAATAGCTTACGCGGTAACTACTTTTAATAACGTTATTCGAGCAAAGGAGCAAATATCTGCATTCAGTGCTCGAGGAGCAGACGCTGAGTCTTACAGTCTGGGAAGCATATCATATAAGGACAGTCACGTTCACATCCCTCGCAGCAAAACTTCTTTTCGGGACAAGTCCATGACGATTGTTATTTCTACAAGATAGGAATTCAAAGACACGCACATGATAGACGACATGCGCAATCCTCAGCTGCCGCTTGTTTACACTGCGCACGATCTTACGCTCGCGTCTGGAGGCATGATGAAGGTAAACATTGCCTGCACTGCGCAGCAAACGTACCGCCTCTCTACGCATGCAAAAACGCATCCACAGGCTTGCTTTCCTGTCGACTTGTATGCATATTTTTACGACGCCCAAGCACGGCATACATATAATAAATCCAAGTCCTTTACTAATTATTATTATTTTTTTTTGCTTCCATGTCTCGAAAAAAAGTTACTGAAGGCCATGCTGTGACAAACAGTCTGGAACAGGGTGTAATTGTGCGAAACATTTCGACGCAAATCAAGGTATAACACAGGTAGAATTCAGAGTAATGGGCAGCAGGAGAAGGTTCAGGGAACAACAGAAGCAAAAAAAAAAAAAAAAAAAAAAAAGATAAGAACGCTACAAATAACTGCTTCTGCCGCAACTAAAAAGTAGAGTGCAGACATTGAATAATTGTGCGTCCGTTGCCATTATAGTCCTGTTTTGTTCAAAGTGCACGTCTCAGTAAGCACTGCTGTAAAATAAAAAATATTTTTTGTTTCTTCTCTTTCATTAATTGTTTCGTGGAATTCACCAAAGGAAGATTCACTTGTTTAATGCGGACGGTCAGCTGTAAATGTGTTACGCTTAATATATTGTATATCCTTAATTTTTGTCGAGTCCACTGATCAGAGTCCAGTTTCGCGAATTATGAAAATGAGGAGAACTGTTGGGGCCTGTGCAGCAAGAAGTAACCGGGGCCTTTTCCAGATATACTAAGATCTCATCTCGTGTGCATCTAAAAATAAGAAAACGTTTCATTCAGCCCTCGGTGGTATGCCCACGCATTCCATCATTTAAGAAATTTAAAAATAAGGGGGCAAATATGACTGAAAAGCTAGAAATTGAAGAGATACTGGCACAGTACCAAAAGCGTTAGCCAAAATATACCACCATGCAAGAACTATAGACGCAGTGCAAAAGAAATTGGGACTGATGTAGGCTGAAAGGATCATTAGTTTGACTACTGCAGTAGCCAGTAGCCAGTAGTAGTAGTAGTAGTAGTAGTAGTAGTAGTAGTAGTAGTAGTAGTAGTAGTAGTAGTAGTAGTAGTAGTAGTAGTAGTAGTCATAGTAGTAGTAGTCATAGTAGTAGTAGTCATTGTAGTATTAGTAGTAATAGTAGTAGTAGCAGCAGCAATAGTAGTGGTAGTAGTATTAGTAGTAGTAGTAGTACCAGTAGTAGTAGTCGTATTAGTAGTAGTGATAGTAGTAGTAGCAGTAGTAGTAGTCGTAGTAGTAGTAGTAATAGTAGTACATAGTTGTAGTAGTAATAATAGTAGTAGTATTAGTACTAGTAGTAGTAGTAGTTGTAGTAGTAGTAATAGTAGTAGTGGTAGTAGTAGTAGCAGCAGTAGTAGTAGTTGTAGTAGTAGTAGTTGTAGTAGTAGTAGTAGTAGCAGTAGTAGAAACACTTAAACAAATAAGGGAGTTGTGGAAGACAGGGCAGCAGGGGGGATACTCAGTGCAAAACCCCTGTGCTGCGCTTTTGCTTTATAGATGAAACGGCACGGCAAAGGTTCTAACAGAGGAAAGCAGGAAGTTCGGAAAAAACGTACGCACGTCAACGTTTGCTGAGAAACAGAGGAAGGAGCATTGCTATTGTAAAGTTTGCGAAGCGGAGAAAACTAAAACTAAAAATATGATGGCTTGTTGAGGATTTCATTGAGTCTTTGCAGATCGGCACTTTAGGTTCAAATCCTTAAAGAAAATAAAGTAACTTGGGAGTCCACAAGGTGAAAGCGAAAGATACCTCCTAATTTCTTTCAAGGCTATGAGGAAGAATGCAAAATAAAAGTACAACGAGAAGTTGCTCTCGGTCGCGTATCTGGTATGCCGGTAGCAAAGTTCTCTATTGGGATACTTTTAATCCAATTTAACCGAAGGTCAGATAGAGAATCGAAGCGGGGTTGGCGCTGGGACCCCTGCCCGCTGCGGGCAAAGCGGCTGATGCACTTTGGTAAAGCTGTTTGCATTGCATTGAGGGAAGCATCGATCCACAGTACAGATATCCGGAGCGACAAAATTAGCCACCAAAGAAAATTGGTTCGTATATTTCGATCCCGCCCTACCGTCAAAAAATAACATTGAAATCAAAAAGAAGGATGAGAGACGTGAAAACTGATCCGTATTTGTGCTTAAATAAGCAACGTGTAGCAAATGTCTTCCAGATACGTCCGGGCTGTAATTTAAAATAGCTAATACCGTTCGAATGTGTTCTTGTCGCTCTTGTTTAAGGACTTGCAATCTTCGCAAACAAGCTCACTTCTACCCCCCGCCCCAAATTACGAAAGCATTATACCAGCCGCATTATGCGAAAATCTGTCTGGAATCTTTATAGTATTTTATTCAGTTGGGGTTATTGCTGTAGTAGTCGTTGGCGTGGTCGACAACCTCCACAAATTGCAATTTTGGTACTGAGGCGAAATCCTTATAGTAGCCCTACTATGCGAAAAATATGTCTGGCATTGTTATAGTAGTTGATGCAGTTATATATAGTTCTTGCTGTAGTAGTCGTTAGTGCCATCGACAAATTCCGATACCAATAATACGGTGTCGGCGTACGGCATCACTAGTGAACTTTCATGTTGCGCAAGATTTCTCTTCTTTCGTATCAAATTATGACGTCATCGAGTCTTTGCGCAGCGTCCATGATGGTGTCATGCCATTTCGCTTCCCTAATCATCCATCTGCTAGTCAAGTTGAAAGCTAGTTTGCGATAGGGATTCGATCCGACGATATATGTAATCACCTCTTCAACACTCCACGTGATCTAGGGCAGCGGGAGCCGTCAACTGAAGAGGAGGCGCGGGAGCACACCATCACAGAAACAAAAAGTGTACAGCGGGCATCGCGCAAGGGGTCACGCAATGGCGCGCTCCACAGGCGTAAGCGTGGGAAATGGCCGTCGAATCTAAAAAGCGAGGAAGCTTTCGCCTCTTTCACTTATAGGAGGTTCTGAGTGTCGATTTTTTTTTTTTTTTTTTTAGTGCGTTATTCTCTTAAATAACGCCAGAGAAGGAATGACTTACTCAAAAAATGAGCAAACATTTAAATGTAATAGTCAAGAAAACGTAAGAGATATTACCTGTCAGGGAACAAGACACGGAGGAGTTAAGCGAAACGCGAAAAGTTTTCGCCTTAACCCGCTTTGAGAGGGAGCTTTTAAGGACGAGTCAAAGGCGTGCCGGCGAAAACTAAGGTGCCTCGATGCCTTTCGCCTCCGCGGAGGCGAAATTGGGTACTAGAGTGTGTACCCTTATCTAAGGAAACGTCTGTTTTTGGTTTTAAATAACTGCTGCTCTGACACCTGGCTATGGCAATAATTTAAAACTCTCAGTTGACTAATTACTATAGGCACGATGAGGTGTTCTGTGATCCTTTTCACATCGTGCTACTTGCATGCAGCATATCGCTATATCTTGATCATGGGATTTTAAATCAATCAATTGATTTATTTTTCAGTTTTCTTTATAAAGAAACGAGGGTGGCAAGGAAAAAAAAACAGTGATTATGGCAGCTTGACCCCACTAGGAGGCAGTTGTGTAGCGACTGAAGGGATGAGATTAATGTACACTTTTTGTAACACACAGAAGAGCTAGACGGTAATATATAAACACACGCACACGCTTAAAACTATCTGGATTCATTGGATATTTAGGAACGGAAAGGGGAAAAAAAATAAAAGAAACATATGTGTATTCTATACACATTTGCACGTGTACAATTTAATCAAGGAATGCATTCCGAACAGCAGAGCCAGACATACTCTGCAACCAGTCATAAAATGGTGTGTTCAAGACGTATTTGGGGGGTATATATTTTAGTGTGGAAAAACCGTAATTTGTTATGCATCGCGACAAGGAGTGGATAGTGCTTTTTCATGTCGTGTACGGTGTTTGGTGTCATGTATGTACCACTATATGCTAGAAAAGAATGTGTTGCTATAGGCTGTTGTTTTTTTACACTCTTAATCTCGTTCCGCATAGGTTCCAGTTATAAGTGAACTTTCAAAAAAGTTCCGCTTAATAAGTGGAACTTTTTTAAAAGTTCCACTTATAAGCGGAACTTATGTAGAACCAGATTAAGAGTGTATAGAAGGATGCAAACCTGTAGTCGAACATTTTGCTTATCGGTATTATTTTGTATTGCAGGTAGATTGGACGTGTCCGTGCGTCATACGGCACGTTGGAAATTGAGCGAAGTACTCTTTTCTAAAAAATTAGGAACTTCTGAATGTTAGCTGCTGTAGTTTTTCCCAAAACAAGAAAACAATATACGATACATAGGAATAAAAGAACGCATAGTAAAGGCGCAGCTTTGTTTTAGCAGGAAGAACATACTTATTACGCGCATTAACCCTAACTTATTTAGAAAGATCAGTGTAAATTTTGCTGAAGTGGGCATACCAGGACATAGTGGCAGTAAACCTTTATAGTAAACGCTTTATATATATATATATATATATATATATATATATATATATATATATATATATATATATATATATATATATATATATATATATATAAGTTATATATATATATATATAACTTAAGTGAACTTTCAAAAAAGTTCCGCTTAATAAGTGGAACTTTTTTAAAAGTTCCACTTATAAGCGGAACTTATGTAGAACCAGATTAAGAGTGTATAGAAGGATGCAAACCTGTAGTCGAACATTTTGCTTATCGGTATTATTTTGTATTGCAGGTAGATTGGACGTGTCCGTGCGGAAAGTTATATATATATATATATATATATATATATATATATATATATATATATATATAAAGCGTTTACAAAAAACCCACAGACAGACAACAATACCTTCACTTCAAAAGCTGCCATCCACGCCACTGCAAGACTTCAATCCCATACTCGCAGGCTATCAGATTCAAACGCATTTGCTCAAAATCCGTAGCTTTTCAAGAAAATGCTAATCGCATGAGAATAACACTAGAGAAACAACACTACCCGCCCTTTATCATCGAAGATGCCATAAAAAGGGCTGAAATAAGTAATCGTCATCACATCCTTGCGGAATCACAGCCAACATCACAACACTGTGATCTCATTCTAACCTTCGCAGGCAATATCCCGAATATTAACAAAATCCTTAAAAAAACATTTCAATATCATAGAACAAAGTCAACGACTCTCCAAAATATTCTCGACGGCTCCTCGGGTAACATACAGAAGACCAAAGAATTTACAAAACCACGTTGTCCACTCAACTGTCAATAAACCGAGACCTTTGGGTTGCACGTCATGCGTAAAAAGCCGATGTCAAATCTGTAAACACATGCAGTCCACAGCACTGGCTAAAAGCACCCACTCAAATTTCAAACATTTTATACGAGAAGATTTAAATTGCGATTCTAGCAACGTTGTTTACATGCTCGAGTGTGGTGACTGTGGTATGCAGTACATTGGCCAAACAGATAATTCCTTCCGATTGAGATTTAATAACCACCGCTCGCACGCTCAAACCCTTCCCAACCTCCCCCTTTCGAAGCACCTTCGCAAGGAAGGACATGAGTTCGATAATCTTAAAGTCACAATATTACAGAGTGGCTTCAAAAACACTCGTGAGCGCGAACAACGAGAATCATATTTCATTTTTAAATTTAATACTCTACAACAGGGCTTAAACGAAAACCACGGGGTCCTGTCCTCTCTTCCGATGTCACGAACACAGGAAAATTCCAACTGTAATACACAAAGCACACCTAGCCAAGTCGTCTGAGGCCATCAACTTTTTTGAATGCCAAAGTGTTTGCGTGTTCTCGTCTTGCCAAGGCCACTTACTTCCTACCGCCCTCCCCCCTTTCTGTTTTCTTTCGCTTTTCTAAGCTAACACCCTTCCTTATCCACCTCCACCCCCCCCCCCCCCCTTTTTTTTTCTCTTTTTTTTTTTTTTTTTTTTTTTTGTTGTTGCAGCGGCAACAATTGTGGCGATCTCTTTCTCCCTACCCCCACTCTTCGGCCGTCGTGGCCAGGAAGAGTGACAATAGTCCGCATTCTCTCGCAGCAGAGGCTATGCATCCAGGCACCTGTGTCAGCGCAATTCGACAGGCCTGTCGAGCTCAGAGCTGCGCCTGGGATGGCACACCTGGACATCACCCTTCCCTACTGCATCTGTCTCTTTCGTCTGTCTCTCACGTTTAGTTTTCCTACCCAGGTGTGGTCTGTGTCCAAACGCTTATTAGCGGTAACACGATCCAAGAAGATTCACTCTTGAGAAAGATCAGTGTCCGATCGAAACGTCGTGTGATTTACAACCACATACTGAAAGCAAGCGCTGAAATATGATTCAGAGAGAAAGAGGGCGTGCTCAAGTATACCATAATGATCAAGCCTCTTAAACATATAGTTTTGTGAATAAGTGTATCAAATGATTTGCTAAAATAGACAAAGACGCATAAGGTCAGAAGCTGAGCTTCAAGGTTATTTAATATCAATCCAATAATTCCCGGCATTTGATTTGTATTCGAGAGCTAGACACTGTTACATAGAGCCTTCAGCAGTACCTTTGATATTGTTGCTATCGTGGCAAAAGAGGTGGCGACCTTACACTGTAAGTCACTTAAATGGTGCTTTTTATAGCTGTGCTGTGCTGGCTACTCAGCAGCAGTGAGATAGGTTATAAAATAACAGAGGGTTAAGAGAGTGTAAACAATACTTGGGAAAGGAAAGTTGACCCGCGGCACTTATTGGTTTAAACATAAACACCCTAAATAGCGGCAAATCTTTCTTAAAGAGCTGCATTCCTTGTGCGCATATGGAATAACCTCTCGGGTCGCAATTCCTCCCTGCGGCTCTAAGCGCATTGGCCTGCGTTCGAATCGTTCGCCTGGGAGGTGGTATTGATTGCGGCTGTCTATAAATATAACGTGCGAACGTGTTTCGCCCTTGCGGGCTGTTCTCGCATCGCCCGAGGGCGCAACGGCTGTACGGGACACTGAGCCGTCCGTGAACCCGCATTTGCTCCGAGGTTCAGCTGTCGGCACTCTACCTCGATCGCATGTGCTTCTCTAATGGGACAAACAAGAAGCGATCTCGCAATTGAGAGTGTGTGTAAACACGAATGGGATTTATTTTCGGCGCAGCAATTGCACAGCGCTCTTAGCATCTCACGCTCCGTTCACTTGTCGCGCCATCGAACGGTGACATATGATGCCGATGGTAGGCATCATAGGCATCATGACCAGCGTGCGCGTTCTCCAAACACAACTCACTATCGCCTCACTCGCAATGTGCCGCCAGGAATATCTCCGCACGGGCTGCAACGAGCGTAAACTCCGCTCGTTGGCTTCGCCCACCGCAGCCTGTAATAACTGTGTGCGTGTGTGCGTGTGTGTGTGTGTGTGTGTGTGTGTGTGTGTGTGTGTGTGTGTGCGTGTGCGTGCGTGCGTGCGTGTGTGTGTGTGTGTGTGTGCGTGCGTGCGTGCGTGCGTGTGTGCGTGCGTGTGTGCGTGTGTGCGTGTGTGTGTGCGTGCGTGTGTGCGTGCGTGTGTGTGTGTGTGTGTGTGTGTGTGTGTGTGTGTGTGTGTGTGTGTGTGTGTGTGTGTGTGTGTGTGTGTGTGTGTGTGTGTGTGTGTGTGTGTGTGTGTGTGTGTGTGTGTGTGTGTGTGTGTGTGTGTGTGTGTGTGTGTGTGTGTGTGTGTGTGTGTGTGTGTGTGTGTGTGTGTGTGTGTGTGTGTGTGTGTGTGTGTGTGTGTGTGTGTGTGTGTGTGTGTGTGTGTGTGTGTGTGTGTGTGTGTGTGTGTCCAAGGAACTCTCAAGAGTCTCCGCCAGCCCCACAATTCAAACGCGTCAATTCTTCAGCGGTCAGCCTTCTTCACAGTCCAACTCTCGCATCCATACATCACAACTGGAATGACCATAGCACGAGTTATACGGATCTTGGTTGGCAGACTAATGTCTCTGCTTTTTACTAGGCGGTCAAGGCTAGCCATGGCTCTCTTTCCCAGAAGCAGGCGTCTCCTAATTTCATGGCTGCAGTCTCCTTCCTGGGTAATCTTGGAGCCCAAGAAGAGAAAATCTGTCACAGCTTCTACTTCTTGTCCCTTGATGCTCCAGGACTTGATAGGGCAAGACGCCATGATCTTTGTCTTTTTAATGTCCCGTTTAAGCTCAAACTTCTCACTCTCTTCTTGTACGCGCATTAGAAGTCTCTTGAGTTCGACTTCACTTTCTGCCATTAAAGTGGTATCATCCGCATATCTAAGGTTGTTGATACGTTTTCCAGCAATCTTCACTCCAGCTGAAGACTCGATCTTCCAGACCGGCCTTCCTCATGATGCACTCAGCATATAGGTTAAATAGGCAGGGCGACAGTATGCAGCCTCATCTCACTCCTTTCTCAATCGGAAACCAATCAGTAAGACCATGCCCAGTTCTGACTGTGGCCTCTTGCCCTTCATACAGGTTCCTGAGGAGACAGATGAGGTGAATTGGAACTCCCATCTCTTGGAGAGCTTGCCACAATCTGCTGTGATCTACGCAGTCATACGCTTTCGCATAATCAATAAAGCAGAAGTAGATGAGTTTCTAGAACTCTCTTGCTTTTTCCATGATCCAACGAAGGTTGACAATCTGGTCTCTAGTTCCTCTGCCCTTGCGAAACCCAGCTTGCACGTCCGGAGGCTCCCGATCCACATACTGCTGCAGCCTACCTTGGAGGATTTTCAACATCACCTTGCTAGCATGCGAAATAAGCGCAATCGTGCGGTAGTTGGAACAATCTTTGGCACTGCCTTTTTTTGGAATGGGAATGTAAACTGACCTCCTCCAATCCTGTGGCCACTGCAGGGTTGTCCAAATTTGCTGACATAATGTGTACAGAACGTTAACAGCGTCGTCATGGTTGAGGTTTTGAAGCAACTCAGCTGGAATGCCATCGATTCCGCTAGCTTTGTTCTTAGCAAGGCTGGCTAAGGCCCATTCAACTTCACTCTTCAGGATGCCCGGCTCGAGATCAGTATTCACAACCGTTTTATGTTGGGTTTGCACATCCGGGTCCTTCTTGTACAGTTCTTCTGTGTATTCCTGCCACCTCTTCTTTATCTCTGAGGCTTCAGTGAGGTCCCTGCCTCGTTTATCCTTTACCAAGCCCAGCTTAGCACAGAAGCTTCCTTTGATATCTTTGATTGTCTTGTGCAGATACTGTTGTGTTCCTCAATTGGCTGTTGTCCTTAACTGCTTGGCACTGTATATTCAGGAAGGCATTCTTATCTCTCCTTGCTATTTTCTGAAAATCCGCATTGACAACCTTGTATCTTTCTCTTTCCCCCACAACTTTTGCCACCCTCCTTTCCTCAGCTATTTGCAAAGCCCCTTCCGACAACCAGTTTGCTTTCTTGCATTTCTTTTGCTTTGGAACTACCTCAGTAGCAACTTCTTGTATTATATCACGAACATCAGTCCACATCTCTTCAGGCTCTCTGTCTTCTATATCTAATTCTTGAAATCGATTCCTCACTTCCACAGCATATTCTGATGGAATTTGATACCTGAAAGGCCTTCTAATTTTCTGCGTTTTCCTCAATCGAAGCTTAAATTTGGCAACAAGAAGCTGATGATCGGTGCCACAATCGGTGCCTGATGATCGGTGCCTTGTTTTTACTGCTTGTATAGCGCTTCTCCATCTCTGCCGGCAAAAAAAATATAATCAATCTGATTCCTGTACAGACCATCCGGTGAAGTCCATGTGTACAGGCGCCTCTTGTGCTGTTGAAAATCAGTATTCGCTATTGTCAGGTTGTTTTCTTGACAAAACTCTACTAGCCTCTGCCCAGCTTCATTTGGCTCACCAAGACCGAACTTGCCTATAATTCCGGATATTTCTTCACTCCCGACCTTAGCATTCCAGTCTCCTATGAGAAAAATGACGTCTGATGATGGGGTGCGGTCTAAAAGGCATTGTAGGTCCGCATAAAACCTCTCAACGTCAGCTTCTTCAGCAGTAGTGGTCGGTGCATAGACTTGGATAACTGTTATGTTGAAAGGTGACCTTGGGTCCGAAGTGATACCATTCGGTCGTTTTTGGGGTTGTACCCTAGCACTGCTTTGCCCATTCTTGTGTTTACTATGAGACCGACCCCATTCCTTCTCCTGGATTCGTGCCCACAGTAAAAGACATAATGGTCGCCGGAATTCAATTCTCCTATTCCGGTCCACTTGAGCTCGCTGATACCCAAGATATCAATGTTCAATCTGTCCATTTCTCGCTTGACGACATCCAGTTTACCTTGCGTCATAGATCTTACATTCCATGTTGCTATGTGATATATCTCCTCTCAACATCGTACTTTCCGGTCGCTTCCCGACACATCCACAACTGAGTGTTTTTTTTTGGCTTCATCACAGCCGCTTCATTTGTCCTGGAGCTACTAGGAATCGCCCTTTGTTCATCCCAAGTAACATGTGGGACGCCTTCCAACCTGGGGGGTTCATCTTCCGGCGCCATATCATTAATGCTGTTGTGACTGGCCATAGGGTTTTCTTGGCAGGAAATACTGGAGTGGGTTGCCATTACCTTCTCCAGTGAATCACATTTTGTAAGAACTCTGTGCCGTGACCTGTCTATCTTGGGTGGCCCTACACCGCAGAGCTCACGACTTCATCGAGTTTCGCAAGCCCCTCCGCCACGACAAGGCAGTGATCCATGAAGGGGAGCTTGATTATATATAGCCCAATGTTTACTCTGCGGATGGCTGATTAACCACCGTTAGCAAAATTGCTGAACCATGCAGTTCTGAAAAATCGTTGAGGGGTATGTGGAAATCTGCACGCTCTTCGGATTCCGGAAATTATTAAAGCCGCACAACACTGTTGCTGCCCTCTCGTGGCGCCCGGCCCGCGCTAGGCAGAGCTAGTTGCACTATTCTCCGTTGGGCGCCGCCGCATCTGAGAGCCTGATGACACATGTGCAATGAGAGTTGAACTCGTACTTGAATGTCGTGGTATCCATTCGAATGTCACTCTACCTGAAGTTTAGAGATACCAGTCGTCAGGTAAATTAATCTGAGGTAAACGTTAGCAAAAAATGGTTAGAAGATTGGTAGCTGAAAAACAGGAAGTTGGCATAAAGTTATAAATGTAAAAATAAAAATTCCGTATTGGAAATGACGAAACACCTCACCGATTTATAACAACATGAAAGAATAGTACAGGAAAAGAAAACCAAGCATGGTGGAAAATGCCACCACCCCGTTTCAAAGGTGACGCTCTTATATTCCATTCATCCACCCACCCATCCATCCACCCGTCCGTCCGTCCGTCTCGCGCTCCAGCACGTTTCGTGGATGTACGCACAGACATGGCTACAGTGAACGTAACACGGCCGCGGCGATCGGCATCAATGAAGGGAAGTCTCAGAAGTGGCTGGCGCTTGACAAATGCTTTCCTTTATCTACTTTTACATCTTTCTCATGCGTCTGATGTGCTTTTGTGGATGCTCTCTCGATTTAAGAACCCTTCTTGCAGACAATAGATAGACATTAGTAGCATCCGCTTTGGAACGGGGTTGTGGTAGGTGCCACTATGCTTAGCATTTCCTTCAACACGAAACATTAGGCAGTGCCACAAACGCGAAAACTGCTCTTGGTATTTGTCTGAATGGACCTTTTTCGAGTAGCGCTACTGCGCATGCGCGAAGCTTTTTCGGCCACCATTTTCGCCGGGATGCCACGCGAAAATTGGGGGAGGACTTCCCTACACGTGCTTTTCCAGGAAACGACGTCCCTCGCTTCATTGACGCGACGAACTGCTGCACAATACTTGCGTGCAGTGCTAGCATCTTCAGGTCTTCGTTATGGACGAATTGTATTGTCTCCGCCTACCCAAGCTTGCCTCAACAGAGAAGACACGGCCAGATTCTCCACCTTCCTGTTGTCATTGTCATGGTTGCAAAGGGAGTAAGATATGGGAGGGGAGGGGGGAGCTAGTGCGTCAAATTATGGTCACAGATGTCTAACGCGTCTCTGCACAGGCTAGGCGAGATCAGCCCTTCACTCAACTACTGTTTGGGAAATAAGCCCACCCACTACTAGGAACGAATTTCTGCACACATTCTCGGTAACCCGTCCCGTCAACCATACTTTGTCTCGCGGCCGGAAGAGGGGTGCGCTATTGAAAAAAGTCAATTTCTTTGCCACGTGCGAGGTGGCAGATGGCAATAGTCTGTTGTCTCTGCCACGATTGTTGCGCAGAAAGCCAACTGTCTGGTTGTTAGGTGGCAAAATGAACAGATAGAATCCTTCATCTTAGTTTGTATGTTAGGCTCGGGAGAGGTGTAAGAGAAGTCTTTAATGTGCAGCCCGTGAGTTGTGTTCAGTTGGAAACGGGTATGCTTCATAATTTCTCTACAGGTCAACCAATGTCCAGTAAAAAAAAAAAAACAAAAAAAAAACAACAACATTGTATTGGCTTCTATTCCAATATAAGGTGATCATTTGTTGCTACGGATTCACCCCACCAGGTGTTATCTTCTTCTTTAAATTTCTTTTTTTTTCACGATTTAAGATACAATTATCTTGTTTCAAAAGCAGGACATTGCCTCTTGAGTCATTGTAGATCGATTCTTTCCTGTTTTCTCTTCTCCATTTTCTGTAGTAGCTGAAAATATTTTTAGTATTATTAAATTAACGCAATTAATTGTTACCGTCTGCGTTGTTCACCTCACTTTTAAGAAGGGCAGCTCGGCGATTTTTCGATGGTCACAGATGTCTACGAATTTGTTTTAGAAATTCTCAACGTCAAGATTGTGTGTGCCAAACAGCACAGTTGAGAATGTTTTAGTTTTCTCGCAAAGTAATTTTAAAGATAGTGTCCTCAGACTTGCAACTCACGCTGCCAAACCGAAAACTTTTTTATGAATAACACTGTGCTCGATGTTGCCACATTCTTGTAGGAGAACGGCGACAGTGCAGCGGCCCTACTTGGCGCCACTCGTTGCCAGAAGTTGGTGTGGGCTCTCATGTATAGCCTTTTGTTCGCAACTTGGAACGTTCGCTGCAAGGGGACAACGGCGCTACTCGGAAACAGCCTGGCACAGCGCATACACAGAAGAAATAACACAATGATTTACCAATGAATTGTTAAGAGCAAGGAGCTGCGCAACAATTTGATTCTTGTTATCCGGCGCATCAACCGGTTCCCCGAATCTGAGAGCATGATGTGTGCTCAGAACCCTTTACGCCGGACTGCTACCAAGACCGGATGCTTTTCATGGAGGAGTTTGGCATCGGGGTACCACGCGGGGGTTGCAGTGCCGATAGTCTTGCCACATGCGACGCCTGTTAAACCGCCAATACACCGAGGGGCAGCAGTGAACAGGACACGAGCCGAGGTAAGTAGATGTTTTACTAAAGATATCTTAAAATAACCAAAATAATTGAGCGTATGGAACCTGTCGACTCGTTGTTTCACGAAATATATGCCGACCACTTGTACCGAGGTGTGTGAGTGCATAAATAGCTGAAGAATTCTAGCGAATGCTTCTTCCGGCAGTAATTAACCAGCATTCCAGATCACTTGCTCGTTCTCCTCTCGTTGCGAGAATTTTTTTTTTTTTCTAGCTGTATTTGTGTCCAGCCCCTACATTTTTAGAGTAGTTTTCGACTGACGATACGGGCGGAAAACTTCGCGTTTTGCAGCGCACTGATTCGTTTTATAATATTTAATTCAGCTCGTCAATGAAGCTCTCAGTCTCCTCGATCGTGTGCCTTCCGCGGCGGGTCTTTTGACAACGGACAATCGCTCTATAATTCCAACAGAATGACGAATCCTCGATGTCACTACTCGGTGCTATCGAGGACGATTCACTGATATAAAATAGTGCAGCCGTGAACTTTATGAAAGGGAACACGTGAGCGCGTGGCAGATAGCCTCGTCCAGAACTAGTGGCGAAGCGCTACGACGGCGTTGGAAATCAAGTGTAGAGAGCGCTGCTGTTCCATCCGCTGGTAGGGTGCCTCGATGTAGCGCGCCGCCGTACAGGGTGGAGACACCGCCTTCGACGGCGCCATGTTGGGGCAAGCTCAGATACGGCAGGCTATGGAGCCGCGGCCCTATTTCTTATTCAGCACGCGCTTGCGCTAGCAGGCTCGGCTGTGTACCGTTTTTACACACATACGCGCAATCCTGAGCGCTTTTTCGCTCGGAGAAAAAAATGTGAAAGCAACTACTGCTTGCTAGCATGCGTAGTTTAAGAGGAAATGATCAAATTGCAGATGGTAAGCATTTACTCTTTCGTCGTCTCGGATGTTCAAATGCGGTTATTTTGACGACTGGCTGTTTTATAAAGCAATGCATTTTGCACTGCCGGCCATAATTGAGTTTATGAGGTACATAACATTCAGTTGCGTCTATTGCTATAGATGAACAACCATGTGTACGTTTCAGGGAGCCGTATATCGAAAATAATTTGTATCGCATTGGCCCATCGTAAACCGTAGAAAAAACACAGCAAAAACGATGCGTAAATCAACCTTTGGCACGTGTCGCATATTCACACGGCATTTTATTCCAAAACAATCCTCATTAAGACTTTGAAGCTGATTTTGGATGCACGCCTAGGACACATCTTTTAATAAATGTTGCCGTCAGCTACAGTTTTGATGCCGTACCCATCATTCGATTTTTCTGGCTGACTTAGCCAACTGAAGTAAATGCGCAAGCGGATCGTCCCAAACCGCTCTAACAGTCTGTTCATAAGCTTTGGGTATTCCGCGCAATCAACCACTGGAATCGGAACGGTTTGTTCGATAAGGCATTTATAGGATTTTACTCGACTCTTCAAGCGGAAGATGTCGTTTAGTTCTGATAAATTTTTACACGCAATCAAACAATGTCGGGACAGCTGTTGACTTGAGGAGCCACCGTCCATACACTGTGTTTGCCCTTGAACTGGCGCTGAAACAAGATAGGCTACGAAACAGTCATTTTTGCGTATTTTGTAGTGTGCACGCAAATGGATGAAATAATAAAAACATTATGGAAGTAATGCGATATTTACATGTACGATCGCAAAATTTTTCCATGGATGCCAAACAAGCGACAGCACTAATTCGGCAGTCAAATTTAGCTTCACCAAAATTTGGCTTAACCTCAGACGAGTACTTGCGGGGACAACAGGGTGTGAACATCGCCTCGCGATGCGTAATTATTATACAGGGAAGGAAAAGCTGCATTCGGGATGAACTGTTGTACTGCGCAAGAACCTTGCTTCCTCACGACCGTTTTCATAAGATGATGTCGCTACACCTCCCAGCTCACGTACGAGAGAAGTTTCTTTGAGACTTGTCGAGCTGCCAATCATATGCTTAAAACGACCTAATTTTCATGAGAACCCAACTTTTTATATTATTGCGAATCTCAGAAACCTCGCGTAAAACTGCTCCTGTGTATAATTAAAAAAGAGCAGTTTCAGAGGACCTGTTATCTCTGTTTCGCGAAATGTTGTACTAGCGTTAAGCCCACTTGCCAAATTCCAGCGCGGCCAACTCACGGGGTGTTTTTTTTTTTTTTTGCGACCAAAATAATTGTTACAAACTGCGTTTCACTTCATACTCTGTCGCGAGATGACATGCCATCCGTCGCTCTCCATTGTATTATTTCCCGAGAAGGAGAGAGGGAATGTAATCTGTATGAATCTGAAGCCTCGGCGGTTGCCACCAGCTTTCAAGAACGAGTGTAAAGGGGAGCGATCGAAAGGGCACAATGGTGCATTCCTTTGACAAATACCAGGCTCGACCTTCTCCACATGTTCTTGGTGCGGCTATGAAGGCAGATCCTCAACAACAGATATTATTGTGTGACACTACGCGAATGATACTAAAGTCGAGTGTCACTCACTGAAAGTTACACTAAATTTCCCCGAGTGACTACAACATAGCAGACGCAATTGTCCATATATTTAGTTTATAAGCCCTCACGTACGCTGAAAATTCAAAATTTACACTTAAAAAACACAGCGCGCTACTCCCGATGCCAGGCAATGCGATGCTTCGACCTGCTTCAACGTTGAAGAAGGCAGACCAAAATCTGTTGCGCACAATGCTAGATGGGGAAGCCAAAAACCGCACAAAGCTCGTGATTACAAGCAGGTGGGTGAAGCGGCGTGAGATAATGTCATTGCAAAAAGAAGTGCGTAACTGCGTTAGACGAGTACAAAAATATCTTTTAGAACGCTTTCGTATAAACAGATACAGACCGCAAGAAAGACGACACGCGCACATACGCAAGCGCTTGTGTGTGTTTATCATCTTTCTAGTGATCTGTGTCTGCGCTAGACCTTTTTACACGATTCAAATGCACCTATTCGCTCAAAACAATTTTATGAATGCATAAAAGAAGCACAGGTATTGTGGCTTACTTCGCAGTCTTCACGCTTCACTTTCGCGTCCCATACATTTCTCCGTCTCTTACCCATGGAGAACGAAAACATCTGGCTCTTTTTTTTTTTTTTTTTTTTTGCTGAACCAGCACACAATGGAACACAACAGCCTGGCATGCTAGTTTTCGCGACTGAACACAGTTCAATCGCCCAGCACCCAGCGCTCAGCACAACCGCTTCGGACACTCCGCAGCAACGGCTTGAAGCGACTTGCCCCAAGATGGCGAGCGCGGAGAAAGCGGCGGCGCGGGGCATGTCAAAGGGTGTCACCACCCTGTACGGCGGCGCTGGTATCGAGGCACCCTAATCCGCTGGCCTCATACCGTGCACTACGCTGTGCACGGAGCGTGGTCACTTTTGGAATGGCAGCTAAAAATCGGTGGAGTGTCATGCTGTCATCACCTGATATCATATTTCGCTTGGCACAAAATAGGGACAATGGCTGATAGCGATGAAAGTTAGTTTTGTTTTACGCTCGGCGATAAAAAAAAGGATCAAAGAGCGGGATTAGCCTTTCGCTGTAGCCCCTTAAACACTTGACACTTTTTGCAAAGTCGGGCTTTCAGTTTTTCGGACACTTTTTGCAAAGTCGGGCTTTCACTTTTTGCAAAGTCGGGTTCTACAGTTTTTCATGCCGCGAACTCGAATACAAGATTTAAATTAGGCAGAAAACAAAAACAAAAATAGTCTTTTTTTTTTCTTTTTTTTTAGCAGGAATGTGCAGCCGGCGCCAAGCGGTTCACCGCGGGTCGTGCGCGCCGCCGCCTGTGATTGGCCAAGACGCCGCGGGCACGACATTTTGAGCGCTGAGGGTGCTGTCAACGTAGCTACCTCGTTGCGCTGCATGCTGATCGTCGCTCTCCGCGTCGTTGTGCTGCGCACTATTTTCCCTCGAGTCACAATCGGGGGTTTCGCCACCTGTATCCGTACCAGATGCACCGTGGAGAGCAATCAGCCGTCAGTATGTACCGCTTTTGCATCAACACTTGCTATGATACAGAGTAAGACATTTTGAAAAGTAGTACATACCATCATTAGAAAAAACTGCATGAGCCTCAGCGAAACCTTGGCGCACATATTCTTGGGAAAGAAGAGCAGCGAACAATGCACCAGCCGACTATACCACCATGGCACGCCTCCTGTCCCGCCCGGAAGATCATTGTTATAAAAAAAAAAAAGGGAAAAGGGCCCAAGGCGAGGTGTACCAAATTTTTGCTTTGAGTGCCAGACACCGTACGTCGGAAAAACGAAGAATTTTATGGAAAGGATGAAGCTGTACAGAGCTACCATCAGATAAAAATGATCAGTGAGGGAAGCGTGGTTGCCGAGCTCTGCAATGCATGTGAGACAGTGGTGGAGCTATATAGCTGGAGACCAAGTCAAAGCCGCGCACAATGCTGCCTGAGCCACGGCACGTTCACCAGACGTAGAGACCCCTTCCGTTATCGTAAGCTCAAGGCATAAGCGTAGTGAATCGACGGCTCACTTACGTTGGAAGCTAAGCTGTAACTCCACCGCAGATCGTACCTTCAAGAGAAAACCATGTTTTGAAATGTGTTTTCTCACAAAACCCTCGTTGGTTTTATTTCTCACTTAATTTTCAACACCAAACAAGACATAACTACGTAAAATCCTATCGTGCGAAGCGTTTAACTATTTTTCATGACGAGACACTTCGAAGAATGCTTGCTTGGACGCATCGAACCAAACTTTGTTCAGTACGCTGCAGACCTGGGTGCGCTCATGCGCAGCTGTGCAGTACACAACTAATCTTTTAATAACGCTCCCACAGGGGTTCTACGAGCATGTCAGGCACGTGTGCCGTCCGGAAGACGATCCCGCAAAGCCGTCACAACATGCGACACAGCACGTGCAGCTGACTAGTTGTGCAGAAGCCGTAGCGTGTATCATTGCGCAAGGAAACAATACACGCAAGTACTGCCACGCGTCGATGCCACCTGCAGGTCCCATCGCGAGATTGCACACCATGAATGGATCGCAACGGTTCATATACAATTGAGGCCTGCAACGCCAGAAAGTAAAAGAATTACCATCAGGAGTACAAGCCCTTACCTCCCTTTTCCTCCTTTAACAAACGCGGATCTTTGGAATGGTGACTGACTCTTTGGTGCGAGGAAATGGAAGGAACCGCGTCATGGTTCAGCCATGCCTTTTTGACAAAACCGTGTAGAAATCGCATTAGGAACAAGCTCTGCACGCAGTCGCAGTTATGAAAATGTTTCGAGAAGAATACGTTTCCTTTGGTAAGCTTGAATTTATCGCTCTTCCCAGCAGCGTCCCATTGCGCTGCGAGCTTTTGACATTGCGAGAAACGATCGATGGAAAACGACATCGTCGCGGCCTCAGGAGCTCGTGCAAGCGAACGCAAGCAGAGTAGTGTTGTATCGGGGGCACAACACTAAGGTGACATGATTTGTAGTACGTGCGCAACGCAAGCAAAGTGACACAAAGCGCACGCCAAAAGCCCGCTCGCGTGGCTCTGAATGCCTCCGTTGGTTGCACAACTTTTATTTCCATCGGAAATGGGGCCCTCTTCCCCGCCCCCGGAACGCGTGCTGGAGAAGACGGGGAGTCGTGCGCCTACGGATTAGAGGCTGGCAGGTAGCCCTTGGCTTTTTGCGGCCTCTTCCGCCAGATGGATGGTGCGGTGCTGGATCGCAGGGCCCGTGCTTCGCAGCAGGGTATTCCAGACTTCTCTACTTGTAATATTTTGTCCTATCCCTGGAGATTGTGGGCACTCCCAAATTATGTGGTCGAGGGTCCCTCTCGCCCCACTGTGTTTGCACAGATCATTGTCCCTAAAGTCTGGTAGCGCTTGAAATGCCCAGACCGGGTTCATGAACGTGTTTGTAGCCGCCTCCAGGCAATAGCTTCTTTATTATTTAGGCTAACATCTAGTGGGGGTGCCAGTCTACGTCCCAATTTAAAATGGTCGTTGGTTTCCCCGTAATTTTGCAGACGCTCGTCGTATGCCCAGTGTTCGGGGGGCTCGACGACTACCCGGAAGTAGAGAACTCGGGCTAGCTCGTGAGCCGCCTCGTTACCAGGGACGGCAGCGTGAGCGGGTGTCCAAATTGACTGAATTTTCCTATTTATCGTTCTTTGGGTGAGGATTTTGGCCGCCTACGGCGATATCCTCCCCTTCCCAAAATTTTAAATGGCAGTTTTGCTATCGCTAATTATGAACTTGGCTCCCGTGCCTCCGGTTCCTCAAAGTGACGTCACAACATGACGGCAAGAGTCAACACCCTCTAGTCTAGAGGGTGTTGCAAGAGCGAGCTTTCTCTCTCTGCTTTCCTCCTCTGCAGCTGTCGCGCGGGGCGCGGAATATTTGAATAACGTGCTTTCAGTCCGTGATTGCGCCTGTTTTATGCACAATAAAAAATAACATCAGGCGTGATCAACGGATACTCTACTACAAAAATATGCAGTATTAGTACATGTGAAAACGGCCTGAATGCCCTTTAAAGACAGCTCTACAATTCGGATTCATTCATTATCAGGCACACTGGACATCCTAAAAAGAGAAGTGCGCTAAATTTGCTTTATTACTCAAGAAGATAGAGTTATGTGTGCCCCACCCTTCTAAGACGACTTCTAACGTATCAACGAAACGAACGCCTCTAGAACCGCAGACGACAGAAGTTAAAACAGGCAAAACCGCTGAACGCTTGCCCTATTAGTTGCTTTTCATGTTAATTCCTTTATTTCTTTTTATTCCCAAGCGTCAAATCAACGTGCTTCCTTTCTTTGCTATCAGGCGTCGTCCCAATTTTGCTCGAAGTGAGCGGTGATATCAGGTGACGGAAGTACGACTTTGCACTTATTGAGCTGCCGGCCGATGCAAAAGTTGCGGCCAGCAGATGGAAGAGCATCGCTCCCTCCACTTTATTTCCTACGCCGCAGTCGCGTTTCGCCGCTAGTTCTGGACTAGGCTATCTGAGACGCGCTTGCGCATTCCTTTTGATAAATCTCGCGACTGTACGTTCCCCATGGCGCCATAACAGAAATTGACATTCGCACACCTCGACAAAACGGCCGCGCGCGCGCGGCTCGGCTGCAAGCTTAGATAACACGCAAAGCAGCGTTCTCCGGGCCCCACGCGCGAGTTTCAATTTTTATTCAAGTTTTCTGTTCATCTAAAATTATTATTTTCGTTTTTCAAGATACGAAATCGCGTACTGTGATTACCAAACCTACAACAATATAAACCAACCCAGAACTCAGTACGGTCTTAAAATCGCAGGAGTTGCTTCAAGCTCTTCATTTCTTGGGCATAGTGTTCGGAATATGCACTGGGTATTTCCTAATGCTTTTTCGTCACTGTGAGTCAAAGGTATTTCTCGTGAGTATTTAAATACCTTTCCTGCTCACCTGTTAAATACTTTTTCATACAACTTCCAGTTTTATTTTTAAATCGACATTTTGGCAGGAGCCCTGCCTTTCTCAAGTCCCGAGAAAGGTAGGCATACTGCCGAATGGTCGACTCAAAATTAAAACTGGAAGCAGTACGAAGCACTTTTTGGGTCGTGTTTACATCTGGTTTGATTTAGTTTGTAGAAAGAGAAATAGAATAGAAAGACAGGGAGGTTAATTGGGCAATGCCCAGTAGGCTACCCTACAACGTGGGGAGGTGAGAATATATATATATATATATATATATATATATATATATATATATATATATATATATATATATATATATATATATATATATATATATATATATATATATATATATATATATATATATATATAAACAGGATGTCACACAACTTTCCCGATTATCTATTTTATTCCAACAGTTTCGGACGGTGGACCGTCCTTCTTCAAGGTAGAATTATACTACCTTGAAGAAGGACGGTCCACCGTCCGAAACTGTTGGAATAAAATAGATAATCGGGAAAGTTGTGTGACATCCTGTTTGAATTTAACTCTGGCCCATTAGTAACAAGCAATCCATGTCTATATATATATATATATATATATATATATATATATATATATATATATATATATATATATATATATAGAAGCTGCTATACCTTTCTTCGCAAGATTCACTCTGGCGGTCGGGATTCGGTTTCGGTTCCCGACCGCCGGCGGCCGCGCTTTTTTTTTTTTAGTGCGATAGCCCTCTACTACGGCACCCCCTTCTCTCTTTCCACTTTCACTCCCACCTTCCTCATTCCCTTACGGCGCGGTTCAGGTGTTCACAGAAACAAATGTGACAGATACTGCGTCTTTCACTTCCTGTTAACCAACTATTATTAATGCCTAGATGCTGAAACCCCGGGATAAAAGTTATGAACTGCTGGGGTTTCATCAATAATGGTTCCTTATTTGAGTAACGCAAGAAATTGAAAAATGTATTAAGGGAAAGATATGGTAAGCATAATTAAACTTGTCTAGTTTTGATCACTTTAGTGTAAGGACGATAAAAATGTGCGTAAATTCACTGAAAAAAACCAAACCAAATCGTTGCCAAATCCAAAGTTGCTTTCTCATCTGCCATTGCAGGTTACCACCACAGATAGTTTCTCGGATTATGTTTGTAGTTCATAATCGTCCGTGAGCAGAAAAACAAAATATTCAAAATTCTAAACTACGGCTGATACGACGGGTGATACAATGGTTAAGTTAAGGCGTGGGACCAGACGTCGAAAACCTCCGCCGTAATGCGAGTCGCCTTCCTGCAGCCCTCGCGAAGAGTACAGAACTACCATTATGGATCATACAAATTCATCATCCGAAAATGAATCAACCTACCCGCAGGGGTCTGACGCGGATGAAGCTCTGGCATACTGTGTAACACCAAAAAGAAATACCTTGCTCGCGATGCGCGTGTTAATGCGAACTGAACTCGGGTCATTGCTACAGGTTATCTATTGAGGTTATCGCGCTGTACTTTTGTTTTTAGTGTCAGCACTGATTGACATTGTGTTGCATGAACATATGCGGTCAAGGAAGAGAACGAGGGAAATAGGACGCCTTTCCTGGTTCCATTGTTTGGGACAGAGAAAGTTAAACACGTGTTATCACTGCTCCGCCACGAACCAACGTTGCAGTCCTCTTGAATGAAGCCGATGACTTTCATGAAACGAACAGGGAAACATGTTCTCTTGGCTCATATTGGCTGCCATGGCTGCCTATTGCAACACCTGGCGCGGACGCTAGAGGAGGACATTGAAGTCACTTTTTTGCCTGTTCGGAAAAACTGTGTTGTGCGTTGTGATTTGCTTGTGTTGGTAAGTCTATTTAGTTTGTGGAAAAGCCGAATGATGGACTATCCTGACAAATCACCACGGTCATCGAAGTCTTTATTTCGAGAGCAGTGCGCTTTGGTGCGTGGAGTGCACGCTGCCCGGAAAGAGCCGCCTATAGTTGGCTACCGCATACGGCTTGCATTATGCGGCTTGTCTTATGCGGCCTGTATTATGCGGCTTGCATTATGCAGCCTGGTGATTTGAGGAATGAGCTGTTTTAGTTTCTCTTCCCCCGAAGTGTTCCCATGCAATAAAGAAAAAAAGAACTGCGGCGATAGCTACATTCCTAACTCGCTTCCCGGCCATGACGAATTCTTGGGTTCGAATCGACTAAGCTCCGATGGTTTGGTGTTTTTTTTTTTTTTTTTTCTACCGAGCTCGGCACCGTGCCTGCATGCCGAACGTACACGCCAGGGAAACAGGTCGCTACGCCAACTAGGCAAAGCCACAAGATCACTGACGACAATCTTCTTGCACACGATTGGATGGCTGAAGGAGTGCTTTCCGACAAAAACTCAAGAGGCCGTACGTACGCAACGTCCTCATCGATGAGACCTATAGGATTCTTGGAAAACTTGTCACGGCCATGCGCAGTCATAAAGGATTGAAAAAAAAAAGATAAAGAAATATTTAACTGAGTTAAGTGATCCTATTGCCAACACCTAAACGTATATAACCAATACAGCGATTGGAGCACAGAACAGCGTATTCATCTCACACGCTTTGAAAACAGCAGTCACATTTTCGAGCACAAGTTTGGAGAGCTGCTTCTGGCCCACGCCGTAGGGATCATTTATGCATCCCCAACGCTTCAAATTTTTTGCAAGAGAGAGAGTATGGCTCTATTGCACTGAAGGCTCGAGCTTCAATTTATTCGACACGAGCCCAACTGCTACAAACTGACCACACTAGGTTCTAAAAAATTGACGAAGGTGTGCAATATTCAGGGCTTAGCGACCCAAAAGCGACGTAGACTATGTGGGGCTCCGGATAAATTACAAACACCAACTTCGCATCAGAGTCATTGTTCTTTTGTTGACTCGAAACCGAAACAGCTTCAAAAATAAGTTAAAATGTGGGGCTATTTAGCTGACATAGGTGAATCTAGCGTACTAAAGCCTAATACGTCATTTCAAAAATTTAAATATGGATTTAAAAATTAGTTGTCTATACCCCTTAACCTTCGCTACGAATTTGTCCATGTTTTTTTTTTTTTTTTTTTCAAGTAGAGGACGATTTATTATCGCGCAGGAGCGTCCTTGTCCATTTGCAAGTGCAGTTGATCCTATTCTTATGGCAACATCCTGAACGTCATCATTACGTCACGAATTAAGAATCGCAGTAATAACTCTCGTCATGTGATATTGCAAACAACGTACTGCATGCACACTCAAGCCCGGGGGAGAAACACAAGCATTGATTCACCGGGATCCGCTGTTGATGTGTTAATTGTTGCCCCAGCCGATACTGCGAAAGCTCTCCGTCGTAATTTACTCCCGTCCCTGTTTTTCTCAGGCGGTATTTCATGAACAGCTGATTTCAGAAGAAATTCGCTTTAAGGGTGCCAAGAAACGTTTGATGTTATAATAGTCGACCTTCCCTCTACAGAAAATACTTTGTTCGCTTTGCTAGAGCTTATGGCCGGACTCGAGCGGCGGCGGCGCGCTCTTTACGCCGTCGCCACTGACGGCCGGCCGTGGCTAGAACGAATTTGGCTTCAGTATTTAACTATACAAGGGGAAGAAAAGTGATTGCTGTCTGCTGCGTACATCGTCTTATTCCATGTTTGTTTCCATAAAACAATTAGTGTAATAATCAGCCTTTCATTTTGTAAAATAGGAGAGGGCTTCAGAGTTGCCAAGATAACTTGATAAGTTGTACACTTCATACAATACTAATACGTAGATTCTGCACGATAACGCCGTACTATATTTTAGTTGCTGTGCGATACACTTGGATGAAAGTAAAGAAACATGGTCGAGAACGCAACGAATTGCACAGTATAGACTAAAAGAAAACATTACTTTGAGGATCTGAACAAAGAGCCAAGCATATCCCTCAAAGTCCCGCCACGGTTTGCTGTGCCGGAGTTCCCGGATTCGATCCCTACCGCCGGCGGCTGCGTTTCGGTGGAGGCGAAACGGAGTGGCATCCACGTGCCGTGCGATATCAGTGCACGTTAAAGAACCCCGGGTGTTCGAAATTTCTGGAGTCCTCCACTAAGGCGTCTCGCATAACCTGAGTAGCTTTTGAACGTTACACCCCACACACCAACCAACCATTTTCCTGAAACAGCAAACAACAAGACTGTCTTGAAACAGCAAGCGTTATCAAAGGAAGAGATACGCCGAAAATAAAGCATCAGATTTTAGTAGCCGCAGTGCTCCTTCCTTGCTTATCTGGCGGTACGCTGCAGGTAAACCCCATAGCCGCTAATCAACTGTCAGGGCCATTTGCGTTCTGCCGCGTATCTCGTCTGCCCCGCTTCAGGTAAGGCACGAATGCGAGCGTAGTCAGCAGCAGCGAAAGTGCGCGAACGGGAGAGCTGTTCAGTGGCACAATTCCTCTTCTCACAATCAATTACTGTCCACTAATGAGCCGACGCAGTACTTACCTTGTGTAATTTTCGGCCGAGCATCTCGCCTTCTCATTGGCATAGCAACTCGACACACCGGCGGCTCCAGCACATACGCAGTTTTGTGCCGTTGTGATTATATTAGTAGCGGCGACATCACAGGCTGCATCAGAAGGCATTACTGACATTACTGACCAGGTGCCCTTCTTTATAAAGGTGAGCTCTTTGCATCCAGTGAGTTAGGTGTGGAAGGATACATCATCATCATCATCATCATCATCAGCCTGACTATACCCATTGCAGGGCGAAGGCCTCTCCCATATTTCTCCACTTAACCCGGTTCTGTGCTAGCTGCATCCACTTGACCCCTGGATACAAATTTGTAGCAAATGCTCCATCGAGTAGACTTTCTAGAGCTTGTAGCACTAGAAAAACGGTAGAGCAAATGAAGCCGGCAAGCGTTGTAATTGGCGGCAGAAAATCACTTGGACGAATGGGATTAGGAAGTTTTGCAGAGACAAGATGACCGCGGATGGCAGCAGGCAGGCTCAGTTGCTGTGGTCTTGGTACTGCAGCCAATGCAGTTAGGCTGATAAAGATGATGCTTGACTCGGACTTGAGAAAGTATGACGTCAGTATTACAGGATCACATGGTCATCTTCTGGGCAATAGGTGCAATCTAGATTGGCAGTCAGTTAGCTTGGCGTGTGCGTCTCTGCGGGCGAGGAGAAGGAAACTTGGAAGGGGAAACTTAAGCACAACCGTCGATGTCCCTTCAGCCTCCTTGATTGATGGGCACGGCCATCTTGGGAACTTATGATGCGTACATTAAAAAAAAAAAAAACAGATTTCAGTTCTCTGCTTCGCATACTTACGGTCTTGCGCAGGTCAACTCATTTTTTCGAACGCTTCTCCTGCTTGCACACTGAACACGGCAGCGCCCACTCATAAGCACAACGAGAAACATTTCAAGTCAGCGCACCAAATTGTCACTTTCGTTTTACGTTTCAGGCAGCACAGGTTAAAACTCCCCGTTGCTATACTATGCAACGTCACAGCAGGGTCTCGTCGACGGTCCTGCTGCTGCTCTACCTGTGCGCGGTACAGCAGGTGAGTAGCCAGCATGGAGTGCACATGGCAGAACTCCCAGGTGATCTTAACTACTACAACCATGAAGAGATGACTGCTTTCCTGAAGAACGTCAGCACAAGCCACCACAATTTAACTACACTCTACAGTATAGGAAAGTCCGTGCAAGGTGAGTACAACCTGCTTTTGCAGGCAGATGAGCAAAAAAAGAAAAAAAAAGTGCAATGGCTGGCTTCGATGCTCCTCGTCGAATTGTTGCAGTATCTTTTTATACTTTCCAAATATTGCCCGCCTGCCTTCCCCCCAAAGAGCCATTCTTCTTGAGGCTCTCACTTTATAGCAAAGTGATAGGAGAGGGAGGCCTGCGCGGCAATGACTACATTTTTCCGTCCTAGAGTATAGTTACATGTAACATTTCTGCTGCAAAGAAAACGTATTGTAAACACGTCCGCGAACATGGCACACCTATCGCGACGAAATTTGTAGGAATTTTTGAAAGTCATTCACGCTATGTTCCTCCTATACTTCCTAATACTTTTTTTTTTTTTTTTAGAGGATGAGGACAGCAAGCTTAACAAACAATTACGATACTCGGTAGTGCTTAATCTGAACTGATTTCTTGGGCAGTTTTGGTTTTACGATATGCTGAGGTTAAAAAAATAAAGGTTAGAGAGGCCTATTTAGTACACAGCTGGAGCCTATAGTTGGATACCACTCATTAAAAAAGTGCCAGATGTCTCTCAACACTGGTCTTTCAGCATGTGGCGTCGATCGATTTTGAGGACACGGCGGTCAATCCCATTAGGCCATAGTGAACCTCTTTTCATCTTCCACGCCCTACGTTGCCCCGCTAGCAGCTTTCTTCAGCGGCGAAGTTTCTACGAAAGCTGTACAGCTTCACTGTTTGGCCATATGGCTGCGCTTGGGTGAATGCTTATTTGGTAATTGCTCCCTTATCCCTGTGTAAGGTTCTGCCACCTGATTTATGATGTGAATCTGTTGTCAAGAATCCTTTCCTAAATTTAAAGCAGCCTTGTTATGCTTAAGGCTAACAATTTTAATTAGTCTGATTGAATTCGCAGCTCATTTCTTATTCCTTTTTGTCATTGGAGGTAAATGCAGGTGGTTCAATATGAAGTATCTCATGTCAAACGGATTTTGTAGTTTTTGCTTGCGTGCAGACGTCGTGCTGTCAGCCGCAACATGTATGATTAGAAATTCATCCTTTCTTTTTTAATTTTTCCTGTCTTGAATTCATTCGAACCTGTTCGAACCGTAGGGGAATGTTGCTTCGGATCCGAACCCGGAACTGAGTCCGAAAATTGCAGGAACCTGCACCCTACCCCACCCGAAAAAAATTCCGGTTCGGCACTAAGTCGACTGTTGCTTCTGACCCCCTCCTCTAATTTTCTATCTGCTAGCCGAAGCAGGTGGCGCTTCGCTCTCCTGCTACCTTACTGCTACCTGCCGTAGCTGTCAAGCGGCCGTTTACGCCAACTACAGCGCCAACTGCAACGCCATCGACACGCGATCCGATTTGCACCTAATAACCGCCCTCTTAAACGTAATTCTTTTGTTCCTGGCTGACAGAATCGACTGTGTTCATTTGTTTGTGAGGTGTGAGCTTTGTCGCGTTATCGCTTGTTGTGATTGTAGGAAGAAAGAAAAAAAAAATGCACGGGCCTGCTACTGGCTCTGTAGCTGAGCCACCTCCGCTGCCTCGTGCAGATAGAAGAGAATATAGATAAGAAAGAAAAGGAAGAGGGAAAGAAAGACGCGCGCCGCAACAACAGCCGTCGTCCACCACCAGCGGTGGCGTGTGCAATGACGGCCTAGAACAGATAAAAATTCTGTGCCAGGCTAGGCCCCACCGCAAGCGGCGGTGACCCACCTGTTTATCGCTTCTTTTCTTCTGCCGCGTGACTTGCAGGGCGTGACCTGTGGGTTCTGCTTGTCACCAAGGACCCCCAGGAGGAGACGCTGCTCAAGCCCAACGTTAAGTACGTGGCCAACATGCACGGCAACGAGGTGACTACATACGTGTAATAGTTTGGGCTCATGAAGCACTCTGGCATAGCGTGCACTAGATGGCATACAAACCGGCAAGATTTTGTCTTTCATTAAATTCCAAATAGCAGTTTTACTATCGCTGACTACAAATTTTGCTTCCGTTCCAACGCAACCCACCTATCGCGGTGCTGTGCGTAGAAGCCTGATAGCCGTCGTGGTGTTAATCGTTAATTGCGACACTGTTTAAAATCCTAGCGCCAAGATATTTCGCACACTTAACCTGCATGTTATGATCATTCGACCTTTCGAAACTCATCGAAATCTAGAACCGGTGCAGTTTCCCTTTAACGTGCGATCACAGTGTATGCTAAAGATCCCCAGGTAGCCGAAATTACTCCGCAGCCCTCCACTACGGCTCCTATTTCTCCCTTTCAACTTTCAATTCCACCTTCCTCCCTTCCCTTACGGTGCAGGTGCAGTTCAGCTGTCCATAGAAACAAGTTTGACAGATACTGCGTATTTACTTCATGCGAACCAATTATATTTCACCAAGAAGCCATGCTAACTAGAACTGTCAGAGGAAAATAAAAAAAAAAGGTATAAAAATGGTGGACGTTTAAGAATGGCTTGAACCAAATTATACTAGCGAAAGCTGTGTTAAGCATGGTTCTGCATTGTTTATCAAGGTTGTGCACGTTTAAATAATAAATAAATTAGTTGACAGCAAAGGAAAGGCGAGTATCTGCCGCACACTTTTTCCCGTAGGCATCTGAAGCGTACCGCAAAGGAAGGGAGGAAGGTGGAAGCGAAATCGGAAAGAAAAAAAGTGGTGCCTTAGTGAAGGGCTAAGGAGTAGTTTCGATCACCTGGGGATTTTGAACGTATCTGGCTCACTTTTCTGTGGACACCTACACTTAATTATGTCGAGGTCATTCGACGAAGAGAGCTGAAATCCGAAGTTGCACTCCGACTGGCAGAGTACAGTTCAAGCTAAAAGGAATTGCATCCAAAGCTTCTATGTTTACCGCAAATAAGCGAATAATGACTTAAGTTACTCCCCGAGATGAACAGCGCTAACAATTGTTATCACAGTGCTATAGCTAGCTACAAAGGCAATCGCGGTGCAGAACAAACTGAATACCGTTAAAAAGCTCGATAGACGGCCGTTTTGTTTAATCGAGCCAATAAAACAACATGACCCTAAATGGGCTACCTTCATCGTCCTGCGGTGATCCTATCCGAGTGCTACTTGTTTGTAGCTTTTGAGGAATAATAATAATAATAATAATAATAATAATAATAATAATAATAATAATAATAATAATAATAATAATAATAATAATAATAATAATAATAATAATAATAATAATAATAATAATAATAATAATAATAATAATTGGTTCACAGGAAGGGAAAGGCGCAGTATCTGTCACACTTGCAATGTGGACACCTGAACCGCGCCTAAGGGAAGGAATGAAGGTGGGAGGGAAAGTGGAAAGAGAGAAAGGGGAGCCGTGGTGGAGGGCTACGGAGTAATTTCGACCACCTGGGGATCTTTAACGTGCGCTGACATCGCACAGCACACGGACGACACTTCGTTTCGCCTCATATCCCCGATGGACACTGAAGTCATAAGCTTTTGGGGAGAAAATTACGATTTCAGTGTCCCTCGGGGATTTATGCGTTTCTCCTAGACTACTCATTTTGTTGCTGAAATGAAGCGCCCGGACGGCACACACGATGGGCAGACATCCGGTAGGCGCTGTTACCTCGTGTCTTTGCGTTCATTCATCTTGTGTGTCACTGGTGCACTTTGGTTCAAGAGGTGCTGCGGTAAGAGCAGAAAAAGTCAGTCCATTAAGCGCCCATTAAATCTAATTATAGGCCCGCTAGTGACTCGCCTATGTTATGGTCCGTAAATGACGGAGCAAGAGAACTAACTCTACCACTATCCCCCTCGTCAATTTCAGCATGCCGGATTAAAGCACATGACACTGTTTCCCAGCTGCAAGCCGTTGTGCCAGCGATATATACACTGCAGTGATCCCCTAGCTGCTTCTTTATGGACCACGTATCTCCATGCCTATAACTAAATGGAAAACTAACGTTTCAATGTAAACGGTGTTTGTTCTTCCCCCCCCCCCCCCCTTTTCGGCATTTCCGTAATTGTTGAAGCGTTGTTTAAGCAGCTCACATAAAAGGTATACCGCTTTCTTTCTCGCTATGTAGCTTTTAGAAGCTATCTTGCATGAGCAGACTGACTTCCCGAACGGCGCATGCGCAGGCGGTGGGCCGTCAGCTGATGGTGTACCTCATCGCACACCTGCTGACCCGCTACAACGTGGACCCGTACGTGCGCTACCTGCTGGACAGCACACGAATCCACATCATGCCCAGCATGAACCCGGACGGATACGAGATCGCCAAGGAGGGAGACTGCACGAGCGCACTGGGACGGTACGCGCACCGGGCATGGATGCTTGATCTGTATTTGTAATCAATGAACGGGGAGTTAGCTCCCCGGCTGTGAACGTGTCCGTAGGTATTAGGCTGAAAATGTTTACGTCGTAGATTACTTTGCTGGTCATGTTGATGCTGCCGTTCACTTTCTGCGGAGCCTGCAGCAATGTCCTGAGGTCAGCAGGAGTGAATTCATGCTGTGCGCAGGTACAACGCTCGTGGCATGGACTTGAACCGCAACTTTCCTGATCGCAACAACAAGCAGAGATTTCGTGAACAGCCGGAGACCGCGGCAGTGCGGCGCTGGAGCCATCGTATTCCATTTGTGCTGTCCGCGAACCTTCACGGAGGCGCGCTGGTAGCCAACTACCCGTACGACGAATCACGGAACGCTGGTGCGCATTCGGGCTCTCTGTCACGTTCCCACGGAAATGAAAACACTGGCCGTAAGCTCGAGATTGCTTCTTACATCGAGGCGTTTTACCATTTATAATGTACGCTTCATCAAAGAGCGCCCTTTGCATGAGGTGTAAGCCTCGTCTTGCAGGCTTGTTGGTTGGAGAGCTAGCAACACCGCTTTTAGCTATATTATTCATATCCTCGTCTCTGTAGAAATACCCTGCAACTGTTTATTGCTATCAGCGTCTAGTGCTCAACCTGAAGTGTTCACTATCATCGCCACTATCTTCACTGTAAATCCCTTTCAGGGTAAAGGCTGATCCCCTAAGCCAGCGTCGGTCACCCTATTGTAGAGTTCAATGTTCGACTTAATCTCCCCCATTCACTGATGTTTCCTTTTTTTTTTTTGTTATCTAGCACTAATAAGGCTCAGGAATTGTTGGCACGCTGTCGTGACGCTGTTCGACGGCAATGGCCTGACGCAGGCTGGATGTTCAGCCACCAACCGGCGGTGACTCCAGACGATGACATGTTCAAGCACCTGGCCAGCGTGTACTCCTTCAACCATGCCACTATGCACCACGGTCTCTCCTGCTCCGCACTGCGGCTTCCTGTGTTCCCCAACGGAACAACAAACGGTGCCGCTTGGTACTCTTTCCCAGGTATCCCATTTGTCAAGACTAGCGGCACCGCGTGCACCACCGGAGCTAACTCCGAGCAGTCCCACTGCATACTGCGCAGTGCTTACTTGTACCGATGGAGCACTGATCACTGCGAGGACAACCGATTGTGGGGCTGAATTGTTGAGGATAATAATAATTCGGAGGGGAAGATAACTATTTTTTGACAGAAGGAAACATTCTGTATGTTGCTGTTTCTATATTGCGAACAGACCAAGCAGGGTTTTCGTTGAATAGATAATGCAGCCAAAAGTATGGCCATGGCATTTGAACTTAGCGCCAAGTTTGCAATCGGAATATATCAGAAGCGGTATTGTGAATACAGTTTTCATTAATGAACAGTTATCAATAAATAGCGTCTGAATCAGCACAACAAGCAGCTTAAACAGCACCAAAGTTTGGCCGTTTTGCTCGGTCTTCAAGCCACGGATAACATGCGACAATAAAAAATAAAATATGTATTTAATTACTTAATGCGCGTGAACATAGCTTACCTACAAAAGATAGTGTTCTTCAACGAGGCTGATGACTGGGCGAGTTCGTGTGACGTCAACTTAACTTAAAAAAAAAAAAAAACACCAGCAAGGAACTTGAGCCTCTGTCGTCTGTTCTCCTTGCTTCTCTTCCTCTGTGTGGCATTTTTTCGGCTGATTTTGAAGAACATAATGCTCCTGCGAAAACAATTTTAGCTCAACATAACCAAACATAGAGAATAAACGCTAAATGTTAAAGCTGCGTTTTCTTGGACCAGTGGACAAAGCCCGATTCATATAATAGCCGTTAAGGAAGTCCAGCTCCATTTCTTCCTGCACCAAGTTTTTGTCAAGAGAACACGCGGTTGTCTGAGTAACAAACTGAAAGAAGCAAGCAGCGGCGAAATTTTCTGTGCGCGTTGCGCCAAAAGGAGAAAATGGCACTCACAGTAACAGTGGCGTAGCAAGAAATATTTTGCGGGGGTTTTATACACCGCAGGTCGAAAAAGAAAATAATGGAAAGAATGGAGAATGCAGTATTCAGAAAACTTTCGAACACACACACGCACGCACGCACACACCGGCTGCGCCCCTGCCCAACAATTGTTACTGTAGGACGTGGCTAAATGTCACCAATTTAAATATGTTTGGTAGAGTGAATCGCTGTCGAGAAGACATATTGCCTTTGCATTATATCGCTCTTTATAAACACTAACCAAGAAAACGCAGTGATGGGTGCTTCATAAATCCATGATGGGGCAAACGCGGCCTGTGCCATGATGTGAAACCTCATCGTCAGGGTCCGAACGAATTGCTTGCCAGATTTTTTTCTCTGCCCCAATATATGTTAGGGGCGGCGCCCGCCACTCCTCAGAACCGCTTGGCGCCGTCACTGGGATTAGTATGCGTGACCCTCACAGAGAAAGTACTGTAGATTTACGGTGTTTACCATACGGTTCGCCCCATCAGAAGTCTACAGGCATGTTTTTAAAGCGACGCGCCCGTATGTAGGATCCCACGACTGCAAGACTTCGAGAAAAAAAATGTATTTATTTCCTTGCTCTTGTAACTGTCTTTACTAAAAACGGCCAGTCAGTTCAAGAGAAGTATCCAGACAGATTGCAGTTAAAGGTTCAAAGAGAGAAAACTCCCGCACGACTATGCATCAACAGTAGCCAGGGAGCAGAAGCCCTGCTGCAAACTAGCCTGCAACTTGAATAGCTTCTTGTATTTTGTTCCCTAGGTGGCATGCAGGACTACTGTTACATTTGGCAAGGCTGCATGGATGTGACCCTGGAGGTGTCATGTTGCAAATTCCCGCACCGCCGTGAACTGGGCCGATTCTGGAAAGAAAACAAGCGAGCACTCCTTGCCTACTTGGATGAAGTGCACAGAGGTGAGTGGTACCTTGCGTTGCTTGTATAGCTCAGTCTCTAGCAGGGGCCGCTTGGATTTGCCGCGCGAAACAACGAAATAAAAGAAATACATGAGCACAGGCGTCAATAACGGGCACTAAATTGACTACAGAAATGTAGTCCACGTTGACTTCTTTTGTGTGCTTACTTATCGGTGATGGCAACCTTCGAACATCACTATAGTCGAGAACTGCGGGTACATTTCGGTTCCAGGAGAAGAAGAAGCTGTTGTGGTGAAAAGGAATCGCGACTTTAGACAGGACATAAGACAAGATGCGGGCAGGACAAGCAGTAACTATAGCGTTTAGCATTTGCTATAGACAGGACATAAGACATCTGGTCTTACGTCCTGTCTGAAGTCCTGATTCCTTTTCAACGCAACAATGTCGGACCAATGGCACAACACTTCTCCTTATTGAAACCCGATGAAACCATTTTTCTTTATTGTTTTATCATTTAATACGACTCATTTTGCCGACTGGAATTCTATTGCCTAGCTGACGTGTTGAATACGTCAGCTGGTTTTAGGAGACACCATGCGGGAGAAGCACTCAGTTGGCTTTATTTAAGAAAGAAATAAGCAAGAAGGTCCACGCAAAAGTGTCCGTGAGTAGCTTGAAAGCCTTTGTTTTAAAGTTATAGCTTGGCTAAGTCACACATCAAATTAACGGGCACACAACGGCGGAGTCGATACAAAACATTTAGCATAGCTGAGAAGTATATATACTGCGTTTACCGGTTTACCGAACGCCGCTGCTCACGCGTAGTGACAAGGGTGGAGGGGTCCGGCACTGGGTATACTTCTAAGCTGTAGTCGCATGCAACTATTCAAAAAGAACGGAATATGGTCGTAAAAGGAGGCCCTTTGAGGGGTATCTGTCGCTTTTTCTTGAGTACGTCTCCCCCATTCTCGAAGCCACTAAGGCAACACCGCACAGCGTCACACATGGAAAGGAGAAAAACCTGGGTGGAACGATTGCCTTCAGCGAGAATGCGGAGCTCGCGCTGGTGTCTACGGTAACATTTTTCGCCGCACTCTTATCACTAATGTAATCCCACCCCTTATGTAACACCCCCTGAAATGGAGGCCTTTAAGGAATAAAACTGAACTGAACTGAACTGACTGAACTAATGAAACACTGAGTGCATAGCATTTGGGCGTCTTCGGTGTTATTACCTAGCTCGTGTTTGGGTATCTCACCACAGCATTCCTTCATCAGGTGTACGCGGCATCGTGAAGGACAGAGAGGGCAAACCCGTGGCCGGTGCCTCTCTACGAATCTCGAGCCGCGAGGTCGGCTTCAAGACGACATCTAGGGGAGAGTACTGGAGGCTCCTCAGGCCCGGCCACTACACACTCGAGGTAAGAAGACCCCGAGACACTTTCCGCGGATTAACTAGAAAAAAGTGTCATGATCGAATTCAAGCGTTAACACAGTAATTGGTCGGCGAATGTTTACGTCTCTTGCTTTTTTCTTTTTTTTTTTTTTTTTTTTTTTTGCAGGTCTCTGCGCGAGGATTCGACTCGGTTAAACAGGACTTTGTCGTGTTCGATGGACTGATCTCCGTCCTGAATGTGACGCTCAATGCAAGTGCAAGAGAAGCCTGATGAAATCGTGTCGGGCTCAAAAAAAAAAAAAAAAAGAATGCGATTCTGGTCAGTGATGCCAAGCAACAGGTCACGCACGGCTTTCCGAGAAGACGAGCCCTTTCTCATGTAGTGAAACCAAAAGCCACCCATTTTCAATTGACCTGGGAACTCCTTTCATCTCACTGTGTAGAAAAAAAAAAAATATATATATATATATATATATATATATATATATATATATATATATATATATATATATATATATATATATATATATATATATATATTACCTGATCGCCAACTCAAACCCGGTTCTAGTTACTGCAGGAGAAAGGCCTTTCCCAGCAGCTTGCAATTAGTTCTGCTTTGCGCTACCTGCAAACATCGTAATTTTTTGCAACAAATTTTGTTACTCGTCACTCCTGCCCCACGCCTGACTTCAACTTCGTTTTCACTCACTTGTTATCCATCTAATAAATTTCCCGTCTTGCCTTGACCAGTCGCGTGCCTTGACCATGTCCGTTATTGTACTAAATTTCATCTGAACAATTTCAGCTGTAGCTGAGAGAACCATATAGACGCTTTCTTGCCCTATGTAGAGAAATGCTAGACGGACCTGAAGCGGCGCCCTGTTGCGCTTTCAATACACAAAACCTCCACTTCTGGTGCACTGTCAGCTGATAAACCGTAGGCTCGGCGTTCGCGAATAGGGCATTGTGACGGGACTACTGCCGAGAGAGTACGCTATGCTGATCATGTGATCACTCCGCTCTTGCAGCTGGTTGACGAAAGAACAAGCAAATGAAACTTGTGTAGCAGTGTCCTTTAGGCCGGAAAAAAATAAAAAAAATATTGGTTCACCTGCTTTCACTGGCCATATAGGTCGAAGTGCACGTTTAAAAAAATAAATAACGGTTTATTTCTTCTTCTCGAAATTCTTTTCCGCTTCCGAGAGTCAAGAGCAGAAATTATTAGCCAAGAGCACAAAGTATTGAAACGCATGAGCACAAAAAAAAAAAAAATACGTATGGGCACGGAAGATTACCTGTAGCACCATTCAGTATGGGTGAGCTAGAATCAGTTCAAGCTTTTCGAGCCCAGAAATATGATGACACAAGAGAAGTGAAACGATAAAGTAAAGCGCCTTCGGTAGTTTATACTTTCGCTTGCCCCCTTCTTTTTGGAGCGAAAATTCTATGCTCGGGATACAACATCAGATTTCGTGGGCCGCTGCTCAAACTACTTTGAGGAGGTCATTGCGGGGCCTTGTTGTTTTGCGATGTCTAGTCATGCTACGCCTGGTGTAGTAGGACAAGAGCAGTAGTGACGTGACCACTGTCCGCTGTTCACCTGACCTTGGCCTTTCAAGTCATTGGTGACGATTGGTTTTTCCGCATATGACGTCAGTATCTCATGTTCTGCGCTATAAGACGGGACGGACCTCGCTGCGCGCTCGCACTCACACAGCTCGTAACCATGGATAGAGATATCGTTGGAGCGTTGCCTCGACGAAACCTTCATGACCCGAAGCACCGCGCGGCGCGCTGCTGCTCTTGACGAGGAACGCCATCTATGGCAGAAAAATAGAAACTGGGAATATGGGGGCCGAGCCAGCCGCGCTTTCTATTTGCACTGCCGCACTCCCGCTCCCTCCTGAGCTCTCGCGCTGCATCTGCGGCGCATCGCAGAGTACTGTCAGCGGCGCGGCTTGAGAAAAATCTACTTGCTTGACTTTTATTTTCCGTAATTTGAACTTAAATAAGGTGGAAAAGCTCGTTGAGAATGTGTACTCTCTAAAGCAGACAGTAGACAACTATGATAAATACAGGGCGCGATGTGTGCTTCGGAAGTCAACGATCACATTGCAAACGCCGCGTGATTTGTGTTAGTGATTTTAAACGATAACTTATGGAGCTCGTTCGCTCGAAAAGCCGCCGACGTAGTATAGTAGCCGCAACACGCGTCTGAAATATTTAATCTAGGGCTACGTAAAAAACATTGTGTCATTGTATACAAAAATAATTTGTGGTTCTAATGATTGATGACTGATTGACAGGCGATGAAGAGTTTATAAAATCAATGTAATTAATTGATGAATGAGAGGAATAAAAGAGATAAAAAAATAAAAAAAAGTGGTTCAAAGGTGTCAGAATGCTCAGAATGAAACGCCAATGCTTCGTGGTGCTAATTTAAAAAAATGTAATGCAGATGTGAAAATATGACTGTTATTTCAGTTAATAGAAAAAAATGAAATATGCCTTCAAAGGTGTCAACTGCTCAGAACTTAAAGCCAGTTTTAACCGATGCTAATTATCGGCGTATAAAATTAACAGTAAATACAAAATAAACAAATAGAAATACAAAGCAGAAAAATAAAAAGTGTAAAACACCCTCCGTGTGCGTGTGTGTGTGCATTGCTGCTTCAGTGACTCATCAGTATCACTATTTTGTAGTGAAAATCGTCTTTTGAATTTTGTTAAGATAGGGAAGGCCTAAACTTGCATACATATGTTGCCGACGGTGTGGGAACATTTGTTTTTCTAAGTTTATATGTGGTGTTGTTTCGAAAAAGAAGTTGGAGTCAGAGCCTGTCCTGTGTGTCTATTTGTGAGTGTACATTTGTTAGCGCTGTGAATCTTTCCTTTTATGCTTTATTACGTTGCAGGGCTATCGGCTGAAGATACCTAAAGCGAGGAATAGCATGGCGAGCCCGAATATTCTGGTGTAGGAGCTTTTGCACGGAATTTATAGCTCGAGGCCTTTGGCACAGGGGGATAATGGTGTGGTGCTGGGACTTTGGCCGCGGGTTTATTGCACTGGAAGCAATCGTGCCAGACTCCTTCGCCTCCATAAAAGCAGGTGTTACTGAAAAGACAAGGAATAGATTAGCAGTCCGGTGTCTTGAAGAGCGCTGGTGAGTGTCCTTTCAAGCTTCGACGTTCAAAAGCGCAATGAGTAGAGCAGTTGTCTTGTTAGCTGAAGGCATAACACTACAAAGAGCTTAAGTCGGTGCCTATAGTGTCTTCAGCGCGTACCATTCATGGCTGCACTTAAGAATTCGGTTTTAATTTGGATCATTGTTCAAGAGAAGAAAGCATGTCATCGGTGGTGACTCTTTATTGTAACAAAGGGGCTCACAATTATAAGAACTCTGACACACAGCGCTGGCCTTGTGGCCTTAAAGCAAAAATAAAATAAAAGAGCTGGCAAAGATTAAAAACTACTAACATAATTCTAACGTCACAAAGCCTAGCACTGTGCGACCTGTTCGCTAAGTTTGACTCAGATTTCACTCTATAGGGACACATGCATACTGAAGCAGCTGTATCGGCCAGCGGGTGATTTCTTATTAGCGAGCGCCCAGAATAACACGGGGTGGGCGCGCAGCCAACCTGAGAGGTTCGGCTGCTTGAATGAAAGGCCGACGATAACCGTTACACATGCGCCTCCATAGAGACGGGAAACCCAAGCGCAGCATAAGACACGTATGTTCCCACGAGAAAAAAAAAATTCAGAGCACTTTAAACATACCAGATTCGGAACCACTGACGGATTCTGCGTTCAGAAATTTGATCCTTTGATTAGTGCGAAACTGGAATGTATGAGAATTTCGTGCCACCTGTTTCGGTGATGAAATCGCTAATACCCTGTAGAGTTGTCAGAAGACGCCGACAACAACGTTTCACCCTGGTAGTCAGCAATGAGTGATCATGGGAGGCCTTTCCTTGAAGCCGCACTTAACTGGTATGAGAAAAGAACTCTATGGTTGAAAGCGGGAGTCTCCTGCACCGGCGTCTTCCCTGTGGATAAGCATGTGGATGGTGAAAGTGACGCCGTTTACTACGAACACTGGGACTCGAAAAAAAAAAAAGAAAAAAAAAACTGCGTGGTTCAACACACGCCGCGCAACGCAAGCCTTCTTGGGAGTGCGAAGGAAGGCCATGGCGACATCGACGAAAAAACTCTCAAGCACTGTCCTCGCACCAATTCGTCTTTCGCGGCTCGTCGCCAGTGTGTCGTGCATGTCGGCGCGACTGCTCTATAGTCCTGGAGGTTTGTGCGTTCGCGCGCACTCGTCAACCGAAGAGGTTCCCGAAGCCGGACTTTATGGAGTTCCACATTGAAGGTGCCCTCTGAAGCGACGATGGCCCGAGAAATACGCTCAGTGCCGAAGAGTCCGGGTGAAGGAAGTCTTCAGCTGAGAATATCTGGGAAGAGAAACAACGAGGGAGGGAAAGATTATCAGTCAGCGGTAAACAAATCTCTCACAAGTCAAAGCGAAGGCGAAATAGGAGGGTTGTTTTGTTGCCGCGTGAGAGAAAAACAAGTGCAGTTTGTAGCCAGAGCTTGATCTGCTGGCGAAAGCAATTCGTAAGAATTTCGTAGGAGCGGAAGAATAAGCAACAAACTCGGTTTGTTTTTACATAATGTCAAGACTGTACAATTGCCCTTGTAGTTGATTTGCGCTTTCATTTTGCTAAATGCCTAGCCACTTGCAGCTCATCTCTGAACGCATTGATGTTTGCCGTCGGTTGCTAAATGATGATGATGAACAGGTGGAGTGCTCTCCGGGGGACATATTTTGCTTTCCTCGTTTTGGGGCCCTACAAAACCATTTTGCGCACTGAAACCGAAAAACGTCCATTCTATTTTATTTTATCTTGCTCAGTTCCATCTCCGCGTACGTACAGGCGGAAAAGAAAGAAATTTGTATCGGTTTCACAAAGAAAATTTCCTGAACTGGTTTCTGGGAACAACAGACCTCATTTGCACGATACACCCGCTTTCCTGAAGTGGACTAATATTTTTTTCTGTGGCGGAAGGAAACTGAGGATTCATTCATTTTCCGGCACGAGAAGTGGCACACGTCTTTTCCTACAGAACTCTAGGCTCCTTTTCTTTTTTTTTTTTTTCAAATGAACAGCTGGCTTCATACCTCATGCGTCGTAAGAAGCAACATTATCAGTCGGTAAAAAGTGATCTCGCATTCCTGGCAACCCGGCCTCTCTCGTTATTTTTATAAATAATTTAACGACCATTTGTGAGCCTCAAGAAATCACGGTAATAATATCTTCATTACTCAGGACTTTCAAACATTTTTACCGCCACGAAATGGTCGGAATCCTCTATGACTTGCTTCCCATGGGCGCGGCTTGCAGTTTCTTCCGCTGTACCACTTTTTTACTATTGCTGGTTCTGCTGCGCAACGCACGAGCATGCGGGCTACAACGCTTCTTTGCACGACAGAAATGCCCTTTGAAGCGAAAGCTTCACTGCGCCATGTACAAACCAAGGTCAACCTTGGCGTACGCTTGACCTTAAAGGAGCCAAAGCTCATAGTGTGGCTCTGTAGCTAAACCATGGTACCACCTATGGTGCACAACTACTTGACCTTTGACGGCAGATGCAGCATCACGTGTTCTCTCTTGTATTTGACGGCGTCCTCTATTCCATAGTCTCGTCAATTCAATCGCAGCAAAACCATGTCTCTCCGTGTCTAAACCTAAGCCTAACGAGATTAAAGTCCAGCAAAACTACGCTTTCGCTTCACTAACTAGGTTTAGCAAGGTTAAGCCACCGCCAATTTTTTAACCTGCTAGTTTTAGTTTTTATCAGCCGCGTCTGCGTATATTGCGGTCGGTCTATCTTAAAGGGACAGAACACTGGCCAAAATATGTCATGAGATTATGGTGGAGATGAAAATATCTTACCTCATATAGTACAGATCGAGCACTATATACAATATCAAAGAAAAAAGGCTTTGCAATTTTAATTTGCCATTGAAAATCATATAAAAACAACTGAGGCGCTATCTAGCGGAGAAACCCTATTACTTTCAGTGTAGTATCCCACGTGACTACAAGTCAGCAAAATATCGCTGATTTTCCTAAGTGCACGCTGTTCTTTTTTCTTCTAGCAGTGCTTGTCATAATTCATTATATTTTGCACTCTCTCCACTGCGTCCTTAAATAAAAACCACCCCTCCTTTAGCACCGCGAGAGGCATGCTTTTTAGGTTTTGCCACTAGATGGCGTCACAGTATTTGGAATTTCGTGAATGAAGCGATGATAGTACCCAGTAAAACTTTCGCCGACGAGGCGTGCGTTATTGTGCTGAAAGAGCCTTGAGTGTGGAAGTGAAAAGGACATTACTCTAAGCAAGAAATGTCGAATTACTGCCTGGCGAGTGAAATTTATATTTGTTTTCGGTACGTCTCTTTTTTCGACCACCAGTCGTCATCGCGGTTGCTGCTCATGTTTCCTAAAACCCCTCAATAAACTAAAAGTAGCGCCATCTCCTCTCTCCTCCTCCGGCGGCGCCGCTCCTCCTCTCGCATTTCGACCGTGGCTCCACCTACGGGGTGCGCGACTAGCGCGCGCTCTCCTGAGCAGGCGCTCTTCACAGCCGTCTCGATCAGCGCCGCGCGCGCGCGCCGATCGAGGCGGCCGTGCGCCGAGTCTCACCAGAGCCTTGCATTTTGTCGCAATGTGTTCAGGTTAAAATATTACTTACTGCTGAAACATAATTACCGAATGTTGACAGGGATTTCCCGCCAGAATAGTTTCAGCTGTGAGTGTCATACACCACATATACGCGATTTCGGCGTTGGTTCAACTCGCCGTCATCTCCGTGTGTCTGTAGTTCGTCACATTTGGCCACTCAGCGGCATGCTTTATAAAATTTGTAACTAGGCGGCGGACAGGAACAATTTTGGAACAGTCTGTGTATGGTTTCTTTGCAGCGTTGACTGGATTGCGAGCTGCCGGTAAACTTGAGAAGTGTGGCAGCAGCTGTCTTCCATGTATATTCAACTTCAGCTGCAGATCAAATTAACTATAGGCGGCGGAAGCTGCAGTCTGTGTGGAGCCTTTGCAGCTTTGATTGACTTGTGAGCTACCGGTAAACTTGGGGAGGGAGGTAGCAGTTATTTTTTTTTATATTTGGCTTTGAGACGGTGCCCTGTTCAGCTGCCATGGTGTGTCACCATACGTACACGATTTTGGCGTCGATTTAACTCGCCTTCACCTCCTTGAGTCCGTCAGCCATTGACAAAAGTGCGCAACATGCTTGAAAAAAAAATTAACTAGGCTGTGGAAGCTGCAGTCTGTGTGGTTTCTTTGCAGGTTGAACTGAATTGTAAGCTACCGTGAAACTTGAGAAGCGTGGTAGCAGTTTTTTTTTTATATTTTGCGCTGAAATGGTTCCGTTTTCAACTGTCAGTGCGTGGCACCATTTGTACGCGATGTCTGTGTTGGTTGAACTCGCCTTCACCACCGTGCTTCTATCAGCCGCCGGCCAAAGACGCTCTTGAAAAAAAAAAAAATTAAATAGCCAGCGGGAACGATTTAGTAGCAGTCCGCGTGGCAGCAAAACACACGGCGATATGTGCCGCGCGCGCGCCGCCCGCCCCGCTGGAAAGGAGGAAGCTGCACGCCCAGCAAAAAAAAAAAAAAAAAAAAAAAAAAAAAAAAAAATCCGCGCGCGCACGTGACGGCGCTCGGCCAATGAGAGGGTCGAACGACGAAGGAGAGCGCAGGAGAGGAGGAGGGCGGCAAACTTCACATGTTGGCGCTACTTTTAGTTTATTGAGGGGTTTTAATGTTTCCAGCATCGGACTACAAAAAACGGGCGCATGCACTGATCGAAAAATTCTCGGTAAAAATGTTGTACAGCGTTTCCACCAAAACCGTTATGGAATCGAACATTTTAGACATCAATCTTCTCATTAATTCCAGTGCTCTGTCCCTTTAAGTGCGCCGATGAAACCGGCTACAACTGCTACAAAATGAACTATTTGTTGACGACGCTCGATTTAGTGGAGGAACGCCTTCCCGACTGCAGCATAGCGTCGGGCACGGAGTTTGCACCAAAGTAACCATTACGAAGCAAAGTGAACATGAAACAGACGTTGTCATGGCGCGACCATCGAGTATTTTTGCGGGGTTGGCTGGCACAAGGCAGAATAGCCAAGCAGACGACGCTGGCTCCAGTAGTATGACTGATGCACATGCTCTCCCGGAAATCAACGCTCGCACTTAACTTTTAAAAAGGTAGGCAACTGTGCACAGTCACGTACTGCCGAGGTGGGCACCTCATTGGCTAAAGCCGCAGTCAAGGTCACGAAAGGCACTTTTCTTGTTCTACACCCAGAGTGATCTGTCGACGTTACTTCCTTTTCTCATACACTTGTTACGCTGGCACTTTATATGTCGCTGAAGATAATTTAATTTTGTTCAAGAGCGCAGCAACATGGAAAAGTGAACGCAAAAACGAAGAAGCGAAGCTTGAAAATGTTGCGATCACCGCGCCATCATCATCATCATCAGCCGGACTATACCCACTGCAGGGCGAAGGCCTCTCCCATATTTCTCCACTTAACACGGTTCTGTGCTAGCTGCATCCACTTGACCCCTGCGAACTTCTGAATCTCATCCGACCACCTAACTTTCTGCCGCCCCCTGCTACGCTTTCCTGCCAGTTTGTTACCGCGCCATCTTGTGCTGCCAAATATAAGCGAGCGAGAGAAAGTACAAGCAGCTTGTAACTTTTATGGACATTTAAAGGTACATTAAAAAGTGAAATTTTTCACTTTCTGGTCATAAGCTGGCGTTTCTTCTGAGGCTCAGGGACTAAAGTACTGCAGCAGAAGCTTTAGCTACGTTTCATGGTGGCCAGATCGGCGAATGGAATCTGCTTCTGCCAGGTGAGAAATTCGAGGAAGCCATGAGCTGCAAGTCTGATGCTTGTATAATTCGAACTCAAGCAAATATTATACTTCACAAGTATGGCTCGCCTAGAGTAGCGGCCTTTTACTCTTTCCCTGTGCGAAAGCTCTGCGCGAGTTCTTTCCCGCTTTACTGAATGCCCTTTTTCTAGGTATTTAGAACAGCCCCTTCACGAGATCGCGACCTCCTACAATAATTCAGTTGTCAGTCTGGTGAGCATAGGTAATATATCAGTGTGTTGTAAAGTCGTACATGTATCTCTTTTTTTTTTTATGTAGCGCGAGAGCATTAATTATCGCGTCTATATTCTCGTTTTAATACTTACAGATCATGACATGCGGGGGAAGCTATTCTTCCGACGACAAGCCTGAAGAGAAAAAAAAAAAAAAAAGAGACGAAACAGTACAAGCCATTCTATCTTATTTGCTCCTGATTGGGCTTCTTCCTTAGTGCTTTCAAACTTGAAAAACTGTAGGCAGTAATCGCTCCTTTAAGTTAAGCATGAATGGCTTTAGTGCGTTGGTTAAAAACTAACTGGCATAGCGGACCGAACTGGGTTCGCCAATAAACTACTGAGACATCTTCACAACTTCCGTTACAGCGATCAGTGCGCACTTGACTATCTCTCATGAATAGCTCGTAGGAGTTTCTACACAACCCGCTGAGGCTACGTGCGAGAACAGTATACCTTTAATTTAAACAATCGTTGTAAGCCGGGCGCTCTAACGTGTACAGTCCAAAAGGTTATTTTCTGCGAAGGTGTATTAGAAAGTTGAGACATCGGAGCTGAGGTGATGTCCGAGTTTGAAAAGCTTAAAGCAACTGAGCTCGAATTTCTGGTCGTAAATGCGCCTTCTATATCCTCACTGTCGTCACCCACAACTTGGCTGGCGTCTCAGGGATAGTTCTGAAATTTACAAAAAAAAAAAAAAAAAAACGCGATAATAAAGAGGGAGAGCAATGTAATAGTCCACGATGGAATTATTTTTCATCAGCGCCGTTCAGTTTTGTTTATTATTGCATGGTAAGGCACCATTCTTGGCGCCATCGATGTTAAACACCGGCATACACATCGCCAGCCGGCTCTTCAAAACAATGATTTATCCGTCACAGTAGCATTCGATGTCATAAGTTGCGCTCGCGGACACAGGCACTGTCGCTGCAGGTGTCCTGTTTGAACAAGAGCTCTTTATATTCCCAGTTGCGAAACTTCCCATAGGGGCCACGTATAAAAAAAAAAAAAAAGAAAACGGCGGTTTTCATTGGTTAAAGTTCGGGTGTCTGCGAATAGTGGCTATGCCCGCGGCCACTAAAGAAAACTGTGTCTAAATTGCAAACTTTCAGATTGTTGATAAATTGACAATCACAGGGAAAATAAAATATGTTCAAGAGCTGGAGTAGCAAAACTTCTTAGATATAAAAGCCGTACAGACAATTAAGGTTGAAAAGAAAAGAGAGAAAGTGTGATTTCCAGAAGTCAATGACGGCAATAGCAGAAAGCTTCGATTGACCGCTTCTAGATAGCGCGACAATTCATAAGTATCCGAAAAGTGAAGCTTTTTGAAGCTGAGTTTCCTAACTGGTATGATCCTAAAGCTCTGGTTTGAACAGCGTTGCACGTAGATGCGAGTAGCGGGAGCATAAGCAGGACCGATCTCTTACCCTCATGGGTGATACTTAGCAGGTGGGACTAAGCTAAAGTAATTCATGCCGTTGGATCATCCACACTATATTAAAAAAAAATCTAAGTACGTGGACACCTTAGCAGAAAGGCGCACAGAACTGAACGGTAGCAATGAGGCGATCTCGCGCGGCGCCCAGAAAGTGCGACTGGTCTGGTCTACCTTACCCGAATGCAGATGGGATGCTTTCATTGAAATCCGTCGCGTCGCACACATTTACTGCGATGCGTGCAGTGTCCACGGATGGTAGAAAGAAAACAAAATTTTTAAACTTTTGCGAACACGAGTGCTCGACATTTTCAACACAGTTTTTCAACAGTAGTGGATTAGTGACCGAAGGTGATCAAGAGAGACGTAAGTGACTCCCACCTTCACTGGAGGACGTCTGCTCGTGGTCATTGGAAGTCCTGTGAAAGTCCAACCCACAGAGGCTTGTTGTTACCAACGGCCGTCGGCGGTGTTCCGTGTGAAGTGCTGGAGTGCGTATTAGTGCCGAAAGATGTAGCCTCGGGGAGTGGTTGGTGTGTGCAGTGCCAAATGCGCCAACGGTAGAAGCACTTGAACGTGATTAAAGCATAGCTTGCCAATCAGATAGGCAAGACCCTGCGGCTAGGAACTAGCAATGCTTACGTGCATTTTAGTACCATAATAAGCAGCCAACTTTGAAAGAGGTAAAGAAATAATTATGTTACAAAAATTATTTCCTTTTTGCAATGCTCACCCCAAGTTCCCTTCCGCTGTGTCCGACAATTTTAAGCTACTCGAAATTTCCTGTTTGAGCGGTAGCTGCGTGATTGTTATCAATTTGTAATTCCTGTGCAGCTTTCACGGGAAATGTGAAAGCGCCTGCATTTAAGAGAGATGAGTGACTAGTTAGTTATTTAGTAATTGAAAAAAAAATAGTGACGGTTGTGAGAACGTGTGTACTCACTTCTCGGTCAACCTAACGCCAAATGGAACATGCATACGCTCAATGCTTGAGTCTTATTGCCACAATGCTTAGTGCTACAGTAAAGGCTGTAATAAAAGCCGAAATCACCACCCGTGCGCTATGGGCGGAAAGAGACTCAGCGCCGCAGTGGCATGAGTTGGAGTTGTTTATGTCGCTGCCCTTTCCACGATGTCACAAAAAGCTTGCTGCGCTCATCCCACGTGTCAAGTGCTCCTCTCGTTCTTCCCAACGTTGCTGGTTGCCCTTCGTTAAAGGCCACGTAGGAAAGAGACGAAACAGTGGAACAGAGCGTGCCAAGTTTATTAGTGCGACGAAAGTGGAGAGGAGGGCAGTAAAGAGTGCAGGGAAAAACCGACACCATGTTATTGAGTGCCCGAATAAAAAAGACAGAAAAAGCACGTGGGAGCGTGAAAGCAGTAGTGACACTACAATACCTAAAAAGTGAGTATATAAAGAGGGATAAAAAGTGAGCATAAAAACTTGCGCGCTACACTTTTCCATGTCACTCCCCCTCCACCCGCGGTGAACATCGCGGGGGAGGATGGGAGGAAATGCGAAGTGCACTGCTATGCCCTAAAAGGCAGTCAACCGTAATAATAATACAAAAAAATAAAAAGGATGGATGTTGTTTCATGTGATGGCAATGATGGTGATGTAGATGAATTGTGATGATTGTGCAGATGACTATGCGAACATCTGGGTATTCTTGTGCGTCTTAGAACTAGCGGTATCGGGTCGCGTGCTAACTACTCCTGCAAGAAAAGTTGTGCTCCTTCAATTTGTACATCTGTGATTTGTTTGTACACCTGCAGGTTGTATACCTGAAAATTTTACACCTGCAAGTTATAGCCCTGAAAGCTGTAGAAAGTTGTCCCCTTCAAGTTGTACTAAACCTGCAAGTCGGTAAACCCAAGCTGTATTATTCGTGTCACCTGTAAAGTTCGCACTAGCCTTTGATCACAGTGGTACACTACATTCATCACTGTCCAAATATCAATTCGATGAGTCCTGTGACAGGATTTGTGATGTGTGTATATTTTAAGGAATATTAATTTGCTCAATTACATTTTCCCAAGAGCTGCGAATATCGTAATTTTATGAAGACTTCCCGCGAAAATCTCCACTTGAGTTTTAGCGATTCAAAGCATATAAGCAAAGATCATCGCGATTTAGACTAAAGCGTCAGTTCTTACTTCTGGGCTATACTTACAGATGTGACCCAACTTAGTACAGTCGAATATATATCATTTTTTCAGGCAACACTTCAGCTTGAGTGACCAATTTAGGATTACAATTACACACTGAAAAGGAAGCCATAATGTCTGCTCTCATAATGCGGATATTAAAACCTTAATTTTTTCCATGCACCCAGCAGGTTTAGAGCCTCAGCCTACATTTTCGCGATAGGTGGCTTGTTAAGAAAAAAAAAAAAGAAGAAAAAAAAAACACGCATGCAACAACGATTGGCGATGTACGTGAACAAGCCTAAAAAAGTACTGTGGGCTGCCCTCTTAGAAGGCACAGCGAACAAAATGTGAGGTGAGGAGATGAAGCCGGGTGAAAATGAATGGGAAGTGGCACATTTGAAGCGCGCATCGCGTTGACGAAAGAGAAGTAAAAAAAAAAAGGCATACAATAATAAAAGCAGCTCGATCAGTGGCGCAGATTTGGTGCAAACTCAAACGGGTTGTTACTGGGCAGCGGTAGCGATTTGAAGCCGTTAAAGTAGAAGCGAGGTGGTAAGGGCTGCGGTGGTGGGATTTGGCTTAGTGCTTCTAATTTATTTTCCCGGGGCGCCACCTGTGATCCGGTTGCAGAAACAGAGAAATAGGGAGAGAAAAAAGAAAGAAAAATGTTCAGAAAGGACACAGATAGTAGATTACAACAGTGCAAACCAACAGGCAAGGTGGGTGATCCAGAGCTCGAAGAGACTAAATGTAAAATATTTAAAAGCAAGGTGTTGTGGAATAACTTTTCAATCGTAACATGTTACAACTATTCATTTCAGTCATTGTTCTCAATAATTTAGAATGCGATGATTATACTAAGCGTAATTTATCTGTCAAAATTTGCCCAATTTTCTTGTTTGCAAAAATTGGAAATCTTCCGGAGAAAAACTAGCCACCACAAAACCTTGCTTGCAGTCATTATACTTACAGACACATCGCAGTGTTCAGTTTAAAGGAAGACAAAGCTACTGAACATGCCATGCTCACTAACACAGTCAATGATATAGAATTCAGCATGCTGACTGGTGTAGTGCTTTTAGACCATTAGTTTCATGCCAGTCCTGGTTATTAAGTTTAATGAGCACTTGAGATCGAAGTGCCATGCATTAATGTCCACAAGGTCATGTAATCTAAGCTCAAAATGCCTAAGCAACTATCTCAAGTTGCGCATGCCATTATGTATAGCCTCTCACATCATTTTCAAACAAATAAAGTATGTAACTGGTTTGCCTTTCTGTTACTATGTTACACATTACTATACATATATAGCATAATACTGGAAGTATTAAGTACGTGTTCAGGTACACATACAAAAGATGACAGCCAAGCAAGTACATCGCCTGTGTTCTTGGGCGAGAGTTTGCATTGGCAGCTACCCTGAGTGATGGAAGACTAGAAGACTGAGAAAGCAATCATTCAGTAATGCTGCAATAAATTATTTACTATGGGCAGCGATGCAGTTTGGACAAGAAATGTCGCTTTCTAAGGTATATTCGGCTCACGTTGCTTAAGTAACAAAATAACAGACTGTTTAAATCCTTGTTCGACACACTCGTAACACTGATATCGCAAAGAAAAAAAAAAGATTTTGCTACCAACAAAATAAGCAACATTTTGAAAGCAATGGCAAATCGCACGTGTATAAAAACGCTGCAACCATTGTCGACACTGGTCAGTTCAATACTGAGCAGTCTTCGAAAAAACAAAAATTCTAAGTACGCCGACACTTTGCAGAAACAAGCCTAAGAAAGTAACTGTTTCAAAAAAAAAAAAAAAGTGGTCAGTGCACAAACCTTGGTGTACATGACCACGATTGTTCATATTATTTCTCGCTCCACTTGATGATCTTTCCGACTTGGAATAACCAGCTCATGCAGATGGCTCTGGCGGCAAGTCTCTCGGAATGCTCGGTTTGAAAGTGATGTTATTTCTAAACACCAAGCCTTTTGTGTGCGCAGGTGTTATCGCTGTTAATGCGATCTGAACGCACTCCTTTGCTTTCCGCGTCCCCCTTAACTACGCCAGTCTCGTAACTCGTGATACAGAGCTGGTCAGCACCCACATCGTAGGGCTTCGTCAAGGCGCTAATCTCAGGCTGAATGCTGGTCGCCAGTGAAGCAGCTAGTATTCAAGGCAACGCCTAATTGAACGCTCATGCCGTGCTCTTCTCAGCGACCACCGAGAAGGCCAGCCAGTACGAAGGCCAACACTGAGACAGCCAGCAGTTGCGCTTCTACTGAATGAACTAGTGCGCTACGGGCGCCCGATCTGACTTCCATGACAAAGACATCCGCGTGGTACTCCCAGCCGGGACCGGGACCAGGTCGGTCATCGCGGCGCCCATGGTTGCGATACCCCCCTGCCTCCCTGACATCACCGGCCTCCATGACGTCAGAGCCACTGCGGCCTGCAACGGTATCCACGTGGGGCCGTGACGTGCCGATGACGTCATCTAGGGTGACAGAGGATGAAGAAGGGCGCGAGCTGCTAGCAGCCGTGGTGTTAGTAGTAGAAGGACGAGAAGTTCCATTGCCCGGAGCAGGCGTTACCGTAGGCGGTGGCCCTGCGCTCTGGGCTGAGTCGGGTTCAGGCTGTAGCTGCTCGGGCTCCTGAGGCTCCTCGTGCAGCGACTTGAGAGTGACGTTGAGGATGGAGATCTGCTGCTCCAAAACGATGAAGTCTTGCTTGGCCGTGTGGAATCCTGGCGCCGAAACCTGCGGTGTCGAAGAGATGTTTGGCCAAACAGAAATTTATTTAAAGGATTGCTTACAGACTTGCACCTTAGCTACAATCGACCTAGGCGCTTTCTTACGCAAGTGCTGCCTTAGACAGCACAACAGTATGGTGTTCGCAAAAGCAGTGACGTTGACAAGTAAAAAAAAAAAAATGAGAGGGTATCCTAGATGTCTCTTAAGAGGAGAATGGCGAAAGCCTACCCTTCCTCTCCTATCATTGCTCTCATCGTTTGCCTCTTATCGTCGTAAGTTGCAGTGCTACATATAATTATAATTGGTTTGCAGGAAAGGAAAAACGCAGTGTCTGTCACACTTTCTCCGACCAAGTGTGTTTGGATGGTACTCTTGCCGCATGGCGTTTCTTGGCGCGCGTTCACGCGTGGGATTACAGATGGCAGGAACGCTCAAGAACACATCTTGCGGAATATGACAGATCTCGCGCACAGACTTCACACTCAAATCTCGCGCACAAATCTCATGCGTACAGCAGATGTACTATACATTGCTACTGTACAATTTTGGTGCTAAGAAATTAGTGCTAACTAACGAATTAGAGTTGATTAGTAACCAATAAGTGATAACTAATTAGTGGGAAGTAGTATATATTATTGTTAACTAATTAGTGCTACTTATTTTGACTAGTATTCAATTAGTGGCAACTAATTAGTGCTAACCAATTATTCCTACTTAGTACCCAATTACTGTCAACTAATTATTACACAACTAGCGCAAATCAAACATAACTAATTAGTGTTAATTAGTACACAATTGGTGCTAACTAATTAGTGTTAATTGTTAAGAACTGTTATGCTTACTAATAACTGATAGCTATAAATGTTTATGGCCATTTTTTGGGTCGCTGAAAAAGGTGTGGCCTGCGAACGGATGACAGTATGAGTCATTAAAGGCTTTCGTCTTAATATCTTTGACGTTTCGGCTCCCTGCGTTTAGCACGGCACTACCCGTGGTTCGTGAAAATCATCGATACATCACCATTCATATAGTTAGCCTGAGTTGCTTTGGGACGTTAAACCCCACAAACCAACCAACCATTCATATAGTTCGTCATCGTCCGCATGAGCCTAGCTGGCCTCACGACTATCACTTTAAAACCCCAGAAAACTTTCGGGAACGACCGGAACAGAAGTAACCACGCCATAAATGCTTTTTGTTTGGCATAAACAGTGTATGCACTTCTTTCGTCGCAGGTTTTTCGAGATGTGGCGAGCTTCGACTACCTGCGATTCCAGCATACGCAGTAACACTCTGCTGCTACAACTTAGTGCCTTAATCGTCCTGAGATGGACACACTAGCGGCAGATGTTATTTTGTCGCACTCCAATAACCAGCGAATGCATTATTCTAAAATTCCTTTACATTCTCCCAGTGCCCGACTAACACTTTCAAAGCTCGTATGAGGAAAAAAGCAGTTTATGTCTCTAAATAATCTGCAGTCGTTTTGAAGTCACCGTTTAGTTGCCCTCGAGGTTGGCAATCTGCGATTGTTGTGTCCTCGAGAAGCGAGTGGAAGCCAGAATGCATATAGGACTGAATTTCAGCGCGAAGTGGATGCAGCTAGCTCAGAACCGGGCTAAGTGGAGAAACATGGGAGAGGCCTTCGCCCTGCAGTGGGTATAATCAGGCTGATGATGATGATGATGATGATGATGATGATAATGATGATGATGATGATGATGATGATGATGATGATGATGATGATGATGTAGTTACCTCAAGAGTGTAGCGACCGGGCCTGAGGATCCTCCAGTACTCTCCTCGCGACGTCGTCTTGAAGCCGATGGTACGGTTGGAGACGCGCAAAAAAGCCTTTACCACTGCGTTGCCTTGCTCGTCCATCACAATGCCCCGCACGCCTGTCGGGTCGCAAGAAGGGAACGAAAAAAAAATTCTCTCTCAGTTATACATAGCTTACTGCCTTTTAGAGGTGGTCGCCATTAATTCCGGTTAAATGGTTGAATTTATATCTTAAGAAGAAATGGACTGGATTTTCTAGCAGAGTAGCACGGATGCGGCGGTTAGTTGTAGTTCTGGGATTTATTTCTGTTCAATGGAAAAGCGATCTTCATATAAAGCCCCCTTTGCACACAGTAACTAAACCTTATTTCTATACCACATTTTTAGCAAACTAATTATTTTGAGTTTGCGCCCGTCCCGTTTACTTCTACAAGTGAGCCTTTTTGTCGCGCCAAATATTAGATGTTGGGGCAACTAGCCCAGAAGCAAACACTGCTAATATCAGTAATGCTTAACAATGCGAGCACACCGCCATGCGGAGACTTTAATAACCAAAAAGTAGCTCGCAAAGAAATGATTGCTTACAGTAGTGATAACGGACTATGTGCTTGCAAGAGTAAAAAACAAACACGATTTTAACTACTATTCCGCCATATTAATTCTTGCATCTTTATTGCTATTTATTCTTGAAGTCGGTGTATAAACTTCCGACGAATTTAGAGTTCGCCCCCTCCAGGTCTTGACGAACGTCGCCGTTTTTTAATGCAGGCTTTAACACGGAGATTGATTTCATATTTTGTATCGCCGCAATGCGGCAAGCCTCACTGCCCACCTTTGTGCGCCTCTCCGAGGTAGGCTAGCAGCGACTGCTTGTTGTCCTCCCAGAAGCGTGGCAGTTCCCGGCGGTGCGGAAACTTGCAGCAGGAAATCTCGAAGGTGACCTCCATGCAGCCCTCCCATATGTAGTTGTAGTCCTGCATACCACCTGCAAAACGCGCATGGGTATATCGTGAGCGATCAGTGTTCTGGACATCGAGTGAGTAATAGGCACGCTTCAAAGTGACTAATATGCTGTAACCAGTCGATGTTCGACACATTTTTTTTTCTAGATTTTATGATTCATAAATTACTGCGGTGTTGGACTCATCTCGGCGCACAGTGGTTAGAACGTTTGGCTGCTGAACACGATCACGCGGTATCAGATATCAGCCAACGCAACCAACCTTATATCGATGGAAAGCAAAATGCATAAGACTCAGTACTTGAGCGATGTCACTGCATATTAAAGGACCTATGCATGTAACTGGTTGGTTGGTTGGTTCATAGGAAGGGAAAGGCGCATTATGTGTCACACTTACTCTGTGGACACCTGAACCGCGCCGTAAGGGAAGGGATGAAGGTGGGAGTTAAAGTGGATAGAGAGAAAGGGGAGCTGTAGTGGAGCGCTGCGGAGTAATTTCGACCGCCTGGGGATCTTTAACGTGCGCTGACATCGTACAGCACACGGACGCCACTTCGTTTCGCCTCCATCGAAACGCAGCCGCCGTGGTCGGGTTCGAACCCGGGAACTCCGGCACAGTAGTCGGGCGTCTTACCGCTGCACCACCCCGGCGGGGCTATGCATGTAACTGTAAAAAACTTTATAGGAAAGGGAACTCGCAGTATCTGTCACATTTCTCGGTGAACCTCAGGACCGCCCGTAAGGGAAGGAAGGCGGTAGTGAAAGAGGAAAGGGAGAAAGTGGTGCCATAGTAGAGGGCCATGAAATATTTTCACCCACATGGAGATCTTTAACGTGCACTGATATTGCGGTTTAATTTCATCTGCCTGTTCCTTGCTATCTCTTTATTTCCGTAGCCCCAATTCAGGTGCTTCAGGTATACAGGTATTCTCAACTTATGCCTTGTGGCAAACTTTTCGAAAAAAGAAATGGTATTCAGGATAGCAGATACGGGGGCTGGCAAACCTCTTTTCAGTTGCGTTTTGGTTTCATTCTAATAAAGAGCCATAGACCACAACTCTATACTGGTTTGGTTTGATTTGTGGGGCTTAACGTCCCGAAGCGACTAAGGCTATGCGCATTCGCACATGCTTGATGCCTGGCTTTATAAGACAGTGCGTTCGCCGTTTCAGCGCCGTGTGTGTCCTTTCCCTCTTCTTACTGCCGTGTCCATGCGCATGTTTATAAGAACGAATCTGAGTCCCCAATGGAAGCGAAATGCGCCGTTTTACTACGACTGCTATTCAGTAGCCGGGCATCCTATGCATTGAGCCACTCACCCAGAGATCTTTTTGTTATGAGTGCGGCAAAAAAAGTAAAAAATTAAAAGAGGGCTTGAGAAAATATTTTCCCTAACGCTAGTTTTGCTTCTTTTTCGATGACATTTCTTGTGATTAAATCCCTTTGTAGAGATCGCCAAGGATCAGACTCCATCCCAACATACCACATTTCTCCGAGGAATAGAAAGGGTATGGGAAATGGAGGGGTCAGTTCTTTATTTCTTAAAACCAGCATCGATCGGCTGAACCGCCCGCGGACCCAAAACGAATCTCCGCAATAGCCGTTGCCGGAAATATTCTCTTCGTTATAGATTCCATTGGTTGGTTGGTTGGTTGGTTGGTTTGTGGGGTTTAACGTCCCAAAGCAACTCAGGCTATGAGAGACGCCGTAGTGGAGGACTCCGGTAATTTCGACCACCTGGGGTTCTTTAACGTGCACTGACATCGCACAGCACACGGGCGCCTTGCTTTTCGCCTCCACCGAAAGGCTGCCGCCGAGGCCGGGATTCGATCCCGCGTCCTTGGGAACAGTAGTCGAGCGCCGTAACCACTGCGCCACCCCGGCGGGGTATAGATTCGCTCATCTAGAAATGGTACGCATATGGGTGTGTTCACACACCCGTGGACACTGCTACGAATGAAAAGGATACCCCGCCTCGAAGCAGAGACACCCTTATACCTGCCAGCGGGTACCAGGCCGCGCCGTTGGTGGTGCCATTGGGGAAGGCCTGCCGGTCCGACGAGCACGGTGCGCCCAGGTACATGTTCGCGTGGTTGAAGGAGTACACGCTGGCGATGTGCTGGAACACGTCGTCGTCTGGCGTCACCGATGGCTTGTTGTATGTGTGGAACACTGCGGAAGATCGCAAGAGTCGCTCAACACGAGCAGCGCACCGAGAACGCAGACGGAAGTAACGCGTATTGAGCAGTATCATAACAACTCCGAAGTGTCCAACGGTCGCTGATTTGGTCGTAATCATTTTTCCACCCGTGTAACGAAAATAATGCTGCCGTAATCGTCATCGTAATTTATTTTTCTTGAGCGCTCATACAGGTGCTGTTAAGTGGTGTTGCAGATGTGTACAATTAGCAAATAAACACAAAAAAACACATAAACATGAGGCCACGATACAGGCACACTCACTAATTGCTGCAGTTGTAGAGCCAATTTTTGCAAGTTTGGTGGGACGTTGTCTTCGACTTTTGCTAACGATATCCTAAGCGAATATCATCTGATGCTCAAGTGTTCCGCCTCCAGGGGTTAAACCAAACTTTCATGACACGGTTGGAGTAAGAAAAACCTACAGGTGCCCTTTGACGGGGGGAGCGCTTTTAATGAAGAGGGGAAGTCGCTCCCCCCTGCACTTGCTGTTCCGAAGCCACTGTACATAAGCATCGCTTTTACATTACCCGTGATGAGTTAGTGATGAGCTCGTTAGTTGAAAACTTCTGTTGCTTCAGAAATACTAGTTGAAATGAAACAGTTCTTTCAAATTCAGGCGAAAGAAAGCATGTTAAAGTCGGTGACTGTGCCAGGGAATGATTAAGCGGGTGACTGCATGTATAATTGGGTGTATTACTGAATTATGACTGAGTGAGCGGTTGAGGGATTCAGTCAGCCATTCAGGGTGCGAGTTACCTACAGTTTGCTTCAGCACTAAAGGAGCGGCAGCAAAAAGCCCACCAGCCGACTGGCTTCACCTACCAGCATTCGGGGAATTGTCGAACGGATAGGAGGCCACTACGGCACCGCCGTGGATGTTCCCCGAGAGCACGAAGGGAATCTGGTGGATCCAACGCCGCACAGCCTCAGTCTCTGGCTGCTGCTGCTGCGTCTGCGTCTTGAAGTGGTCCGGGAAATTCCGGTTCAGATCTACACCACGGGCGTTGTACCTGCGTACACAAAGCAACATAGCTCTCATCATAAGCATTGTCCAGGTACATAACCCTGCTACATCTAGTCTCGAGGCACTGAGAGCATAGGCGCACAATTTGGGCACTGCCACAAACTGTTGCCAGACGATGAGGGAGCACGGCAACAGCAGCCCCGATAGCAATGCTAGGTCTCATTTTAATTTCGGCGAAATGCGGTCAGAGATCTAAAGCAGTTATAAAGTAGCCTCGTAATAAAAGCTTAATGAACTTATTGCTTCCTCCTAGATGCAACGAATCGGGCCGCGTTTTAGTTTTCTTATGCGCTTTCATGCTATGGCTGAGGTCATGCCCGTTTGAAATCACCCCGTGCCGCTTACACTGACAGCTCAGAAAAATAAGTTTTATAATTTATATATAACAGGCTCAGCTGTACTTTCGAAGCACGATAGCTGAAACTTTTCCAAATGAATAAAATAATAAATTCACTGGAGGCATCCCTCGTAAGAAGTTCATTTTTTTTTTCTGAAAAAAAAAAAAAAGCGTACGCCTAACAATCTTGCTTCCAAATCACGCGTGAATAAATGATTAAGTCCCTCTATGGTGCAGAATGTCATTCGGAATTTCTTTACTTTTCGTGCCTTTGAATTTCCTCAACTAACATGCATAGAATCCGTCTTTGGCGTCCCTGCAGGCTTCGACGAAGTGCCGTCTGGTCAGGCTGGGCAGTACGCGAGTTCGAACACGACCGTCGGTGGCTGCGTTTTGAGGGAGCCGAAACAAAGAGGCATCGGTGTGCTGTGCGATGTCAATGCACGTTAATCCTCAGGCAGCCGAAATTACACCGAAAGCCCTCCACAACTGTACCTTTTCTTTTCTTTCCATTTTCGCTCTAACTTTCCCATTTCCCTCAAGACACAATTCAGATGTGGCCACGGAGAAGTGCAACAGATACTGCCCCTTTTCTTTTCCACATTTTTTTTTTTTTACAGGCAATGACATAGTAGAATGAAACTTCGGTCATTGAAAGAAGCCGGTTCATCAACACGAACAAGGAACCTATACGGGTTCCTAATGGTCAAGCAACATTTTTTGAGGTCAGTAATTGAGGTTTTATTCTACTGTCCGCGCTTAGAACTTCGCAGGTTGAGCTATGCCTAACACTGAAGCAGAATCGTTCGCGTACCGTCCCAGGGTTCCGGTGCAGGCGCCCTCCTTGGCAATCTCGTATCCGTCCGGGTTCATGCTGGGCATGATGTGGATTCGTGTGTTGTCCAGCAGGTAGCGCACGTACGGGTCCACGTTGTAGCGGGTCAGCAGGTGTGCGATGAGGTACACCATCAGCTGACGGCCCACCGCCTGCGCACGCCCGTCATGGAACATGAGGCCGCCCCCGAAAGAACGTCGGATCAATAACGTGTGCAACAGACAAGCGAAGTTTCCCGTAGGGGTATCAGTTTCTGAAAGTTGTAAGTGTAAAGTTGGCTCGTGTGGCGACAGTGTTTTTGAGTGCTTATTTCACTTCTTTCCTTCTTTTGAAATAAACGTGGTGATTATTTTCTTTAAGCACATCATAACTAACACTAATTACCGTGAGTTGCGCAATTATAACCCGCAAGTACAAGTTACCTACGTTGCAAGATGTTTAGTGAATAAAATGAAACAACACAAATAAGGGCATGAGCAAAAAGATCGTAAGCACTGCACATGAAGTCAGCAGTAAATTCATGCAAGAAACTAGAAAAGATGAAGCATTATTTTAAGTTGTTGTATCAAGGAAGTGGTTGAATCTCACAGCGTTCTTTTTGAAAATAAAATTGAACGCTACGTATACATCGATCATCCTTGACGTGACCACTTTTTGTGAGCGAGATCTTAATATTAATCCGTCTTCTACTTAGCACCGGGTCGGTGCTTTCGCCGCCGGGAGTCATGTAAAGGGACGAAGACGACTAAGTGCTGTGCTCGCTTGTAGAAGGTTGAGAACGACGAAGTGCGTGCGATTCGTGCTGGGCGCCGCTGGCATGAAGTTGTTCGTCTGGACAGCTAGCCCTTTGTAAATATCTGTAAATACATCTGTGTATCTACGTTACATTATTTTCCGAACTATCTGTAAGTATTTTTATGTACAGTTAACGTTTCAGAGGCCGGCTCACTGATGCAACAATTCATTCACTGCTTTCCGATTGTGCAGATGCCTATATCATGGTTGTACGATTTGTACAACAGCTGCAGACGCTGAAAATTATATTAAAAAATTATAGGCGATTGCGTTACAGGGCCAGGCGGTATAAGGTAAGCTGGCGTAGTTGTGTCGGTTCTCGGGAACCAGTGCCCTAAAGGCGCTGACTGCGAGACGTTTCAGAGGCCAGCTTACTGATGCAACAATTGATGCACTACTTTCCGATTTTGCAGATGTCTATATCATGGTTGTACGATTTGTACAACAGCTGCAGACGCTGAAAATTATATTCAGTAATTATTGGCGATTGCGTTATAGGGCCAGGCGATATAAGGTAAGCTGGCGTGGTTGTGTCGGTTCTCGGGAACCAGTGCCCTAGAGGCGCTGACTGCGAGGCAGAAAACGGATTTCGAAGAAATCGGGCCTCAAAACAACGAAACGACAAAAGCTGCGCCCCCGACAGGAATTCTGGTGAGTTTCGCCGACCCCCAAATGCCGCTGTTCTCACTGCGTGCGACGCTGACCGACACGGAAGCTGCCCTTCCCCGCGGCCTCCCCCGCTTTTCCGGAGCGTAAGATTAGAGCCCAGCATCCGGGGCCTTTGCCCCGCGCTGTATGGTATCCCACACCACTCCCGTAGCACGGACAGCCGTGGCGTCGAGGGAAGTGCATTGGTACAGGGAGACTTGGCAAGTGCGTCATCTCTCTGATTCTGTCGCGCTGCTGTCATCGTGGATGTGTAAGCGCGGTGGCGATTATGAATGACTTCGCACAGTAAATAAGGAAACATAGCACGAGGTCTGCACTGCTTAGCGAGATGCACAGAAATAATATTCGACTGACGAAGTACGGTGCAGTGAAATATGGGAGTGAAACAACACCTCTGCCAACAAGCCCAACTACCAATGTTAGAAAGCAGAACCAGGTATGAAAGACTAAAAACTCTTTAACTCATTATCAATAATTATCTAAAAAATTAATAAATCAGACTACTTTGAGATCAAAACTAATGAGACATCAGGGCATCGTCATAGTAGGTTCATTCCATTGCCGACTATAAACAATAATTGCTTCAAGTTTAGTTATTTCCCGCGAACTTGTAAGGACTGGAACTCTCTTCCAGATTCTGCTGTTCGATCATCATCATTATCTGAATTTGTACGCCATTTAGAAAATTTCATCTATGGCACTACCACAGGGTGATGAGGTTCTATTGCTGTTGTGTAGGATGGCTGTTGTTCCGATTTCTGTGTAATTCATTTTCGTTTTGTTTGTGTGTGCATTCAGAGACAATTTTTTATTGACTATTGATTTTCATCGTGTTCTATATTGCTCATTTTTCGTTTTGTATTTTCCACTCCTGTTACGGCCCCTTATGGTGGCTGACAGTATTAATAAATGAAATGAAGCTACACTACATGTTACTGAGTCTCTGAATGAAAGAAAAAAATAAGCGTAACATAACATTATCGCCTTCTGTACATTAAAGCAAGCTTCCATAGGCCAGAGCATGGTAACGCGCATGTACCGATGCGTTTGTGTAGATTAGAAGGGAGTGAGTGCGCAAGTGGAGTCACCTCGTTGCCGTGCATGTTGGCAACGTACTTGACGTTGGGCTTGAGCAACGTCTCCTCCTGGGGGTCCTTGGTGACCAGCAGAACCCACAAGTCACGCCCTGCAAGTCACACGGCAGAAGAAAAGCGAAACAGCACCGCGTCAGCTGTCTGTGTCATAAGGAAAGACAATCGTTCTAGCCTGAATGCCACCCATACCACTTGAACAAAAGCTACCGAAGGATAAGCAAGAGGGAGCGACCGCTTTCGTCCGGTGCGAAAATGCATTCCGCAATTGGGACCACCCCTCCAGGAGCAACGCATCGACACGTTCTTGGGAGATGAAGACCTTAAACTTTTCTAGGCGAAGCTCATAACGTGGAAACAAATGTTTAATAAAGATACATTTCCTTCAGTTGTTGCTCCCCCCTGTGAATTTGCACTGGTAAGAACTGTCCCACCTTCTTTTGTTGCTTTATTATTTTAATGCCAGAGTGGCTTGATGCGTGTGCCCGAACTTGATAGGAGGTTGCGATATGTTACAACGGAGGGGGTGGGAAAGCAACAGGCTGAAAAAAAAAAAATGTGCTGAAAACAGCGCGTAGAAGCAGAACAAGGAAAGGACGGCATACATAGTATTGTGTGTGTCTACGCTGCTCCTACGTGATTTCGCTTCTCGAAACAGCACAGTTTCTTTTTTCATGTCACCTGCTCATCTCCCTGGAGAAGATAAATACTATTTGATCTGATCTTATTTGTATGGGGCTATAACTTGCACCCCGCAATTGAAGTCACAAGACACACTGAGCTCGAAGTGAACAACTTCTAACCGTTGAGCACTCTAAAGAAAGCTATATGACATCCGGTGACGTGCGGCTCCGGTCCTAACGGGCAGTGCTCTGCCGGCGTCTTGTTAAGTGAAACCTGAGACGATAACCGCTTGTACCCCAGAAACGCTGGACGACATCCAGCCAGCGATATAGCTTCCGTTTCAGACGCATATCTCTGATTCATCCACGTCCGGTGTATACTCGGATTTCCCATCGAGTGAAACACGAAGGAACAGCAGCTTAACCGCAGTGCTCTATATTTCTCACAAATTCTAGCACGAGCGTGAGAACTAGGAGCCCAAGATGACCCCTTCCAGAAGTACACTTTTCGCACGTACTGCTCACGAGACACTGTACAGAATCCGCTGTTTCACACTCGCGTAGCCCCTATTCCAGTACGATATAAATTCCACAATCGGCTGGGAGCCTTCGAAATTTTCAGTCACCGCCATGCTCATTGAAAGACAGCCTTAGGCTGTCACTTTGTCTTTCATTATAATAATTTTCGTATGATGAATTTAATGACCGCCTGTAGGCCAGTGCAAAAACATCAAAAGTGTGCTCAATGGTCCGTTTTTCAACTGTTTATGCAGCGCAATGCTGACAGCGTCTATGCCACATGACGTTTCTGATGCGGCTATCCATGCGTCTTTTTGTGACACTATCTGGACGACCATTCATTGCACCAGCGGGAAATTCGTACATTTATTCGTGTTTCGTTCCACTGAGTGCAACTGTCTAAGTCGCTCTTCCAATGTCTCCAGGAGGAATTCATTCTACAACATCAGTAATCAAGCAGTGGCTGCGGTCGTGTAACTATATATATAGTACGCACCTTGCACGGACTTGCCGGCACTATAGAGGCGGGTAAAGTCCGGGTAGTTTGTGGCGACCTTCTTGAGGAAGGCTGTCATCTCGTCGTGGTTGAAGTAGGTGTACTCCTCGGAGCGCTTCTTCCCCGTCGGAGTGCCAGACTGTCCGCGCACCTGCCGCACGGCGCACAGGTAGAGAAGCAGCAGCGCCAGCGCCAGCGCCGACGCGCACAGACTGCGGGGCTTCATGCTTCCTCCTCCCACTCGTCTCCCTGCAAACACGAAAAGGGAAGGAGGTAAGCCTAGGTGGAGCCGACCACGACGATCATTCAACGAGGACAAGCATACTTTACAGTGCTTCGTTATTTTTCTGCTCACAGCGCCACCAACGTCGCATCTTCCGCGGAAAAAGGCATTTAACGCTATGGCATTAAATTGTGTGCACAGAGCTAGCCAGGAGCATCTCAGTGCTATGCGATGATGCCTCCCCCCCCCCCTCCCCTTAGTTTTCTTCCCTGTTTCCTTTCTCTCTTTCCTGCACACCACAACGAGCCAAGACATCATACTGTGCGTTAGCTTTGAAGGTGGTCGCATGCAGGGAGGCGATATCGAGAAGTATCCCGAATACTATATGAAGAATCACGACTTCAATAAGGCACGTCACAGTGGTTTACAAGGCTGATGAAGGCCCATAATAAAGCGGTTTATTTCGAACATGGCAAAGTTCCCGATGAAGCAGCCCAAAAGGCACCATTCCCGTCAGCGTTGTGCACGTGCACATGTGTGCGCGTGCGTGTGTGTGTTCAGTGGTAACAGCATTGACTTATTCCATGACCCTAAGCCGTTTTCAATAGCTAGAACACGAGACCATTCAAAGAAGGCAAAAATAGTATAGTGAGCTGAAACGACTGTCACATACTTTGAATATTAAATACTACTAAACATACTAATTGCCAAGCAAAAAACATTACTGAGTTGAAACCCTAAAACTAACTGTAGATTGTAATGCTGACAAATAACCTGTGCACTGCAAAGCACGAGCCTTCAAATAATATTTAACTCCACATGCCCAACATACTATTTCTGGAAATATAAGCCATCTGACAGAGTCCCCACGGATGGCATGCCTCGCATCATAAACACAGCGTGTTACGGTGCGGTTTAATCGCATGTTTATATTATTCTGCAGAAGTTCGAATCGGCCCCGAAGACGCGAATGGTTTTTGCTATACAATGCTGTCGCTGGCAGCTGTCACCGAAAAAGGAACTGTAAGTTTCTTAGTGACGTTTTCACCCGCAACAGCAACATTCGAAAACGCAAATCGCCATCTCGTTCGAAAATAACAAAAGCGCGTTGCGACGTCCTCATTGCCCGTTGACAGTGAGCATCGATCAGGACGAGCACTGCGGTCGTTGCTCCAACCGATAACTCGGAACTTGAAGCCAATAGCATCCACTAGCTCGCTTGCAGTTAACCGACGCCTTGATCATCGTTCTATACCGTGACTCGACCTATAGTGTGGCAGCAGGCGAGCCAGTTTGGGAGATACTGGGTCGTCGTCTGCTACAGTTGAGCAGAAAAGTAAATGTTCTTTAACCTGCAGTGGGCACGTCCACGTGCCCAGCACACGCGTATCGTTTGGTTACAAAATAGGTCGCCAGGTACACTCGCAGGCAATGTCGCGAGCTCTTCTTGAACGGCCGTATGATAGAGCTGAGACTAGGAAAAGAAAAGCAGCTGCTCGCGCATAGAAACCCGGAAGAGATTAGGGACTTTGGTGCTGCTGCGTGTAACAGGTCGGCGATACACGAAGGTAAGCACAGAGGGCACACGCCACAGAACGGACGCAGAAGTATTTGTTAACCGCACTGGCTTGAGGAAGGAAGCTGTCGGTGTGGAAGTGAATGCACTCGACGGAGAAGCACGTAGCGACTCTGTGCAGACGAAGTGGGGAAGAGCAGTGGAATGCGACGCAAGAAAACCGAAAAAAGAAAAGAAAAAAAGATTGCATGGACGATTACGGCATGAAACGTGGAATATAAGATCCTAAATTGTGGTACTTGAACGTTCGGCGAAAGGGGGAAAAAAAAAAAAAGAAGCAACCATCTAACCATACCTTCACTCTAGTTGCTTTATATTTCCTTCGATAATATTCAAAAGGTAAAATAGAACCAAACGACAGCTCGGCGCGAGTGCACTGGTTATATATAGAGCCCCTTGGGCGTAGCCATACAGCAACCATTGGTTTTTAGGGGAAAGCTTGCTTGTATCATGAGTGACGTGAGTAGGAAGTGTGAAATATAACGTGATTTCGTATAAAAATTATGACGCAACCTTTTTTTTTTTTTTTTTTTTACATATGTACATACCTCCAATTGTACTACGTTAATTATAAGTGTAGGTGTCCACCGAGAAGTGGAACACACAGTGCGCCTTCCCTTTCCATAAAACCAGCCAACTAAATGGCGTTGCACTTTGCCACACTCTGCGGTAGTTTCTCGATGCTAAACCGCTAGGCAAACTGTGCCAAACCCTGCCAAACAGTGCTTTCACGTGTCTGGATCAGATTCAGCGCATTTAAACCCCGACTTATTTTTACTGTATGATTTTGTGCTCTGTGAAACAACAACGAAAATAGTGAAGCACCACTTCTGAAGAATTTGAAGGAGCGAACAGTCTACGAGTCCAAGGCAAACGTTGGGGATATGTTTTTTTGTGTGTCTGTGTGTTTTGTTGTTGATACTGACAAGAATGAATCTTATGATTATTTTTGGGAGAAAGAATATTAAACGCAAAGCGGAAGGAAAAACAACCTGCCGTTCCCCTTCAATTCTCCACTTCTGAAGAGTAAGACAGATCCGTGAAGGCGCACGAACCCGTCTCATGATTTCGGCAACACGCTTGTCTGAACCCGAAGGGAGGCAGCCGAAGAAGCACACATCCAAAAATGCCGACAAGAGATGACTGACAAAATGCGCTATTAAACCGTCCTATATTGCCAGGCCCGTCGCTGACCGGAACAATTGGGAGTGTTCCCCGTTTCTTGGGCGACTCCAGCCGACATCCACTTCAACTGCAGCGGAAAACGGGGCAGCCCGAACAGGTCAGGCTGTATTCGAGAGCGGCCCAAACCGCTTTCACGGGGACGGGGGTTTCCCTGCAGTGTATACGAGAAGCTTGGGCAATTCCCATGGCCTGACTGCTGCATCCGGCAGTATAACGGTGGCGCTGGGTCGGAGGAAGGGCGCTTGTTGATGTATAGCAGCATATGTCACCGTATACAAACGCGAAACGTACCGCGACGAACCGGATGTTCCAGGCTGTTGCTGGCGCTCCTTTAGATACTTTCCGTTAGGGCCAGCAACTACACTCACGCAACGAACCATATTCCAAAAACTGTCCGCCAATAGTCTGCTTTCCTACAAACTGCCACCTGACAAAGTGTCCTCTATCATACTAGACTCAAAAGGACCGCATTAATGATGGTGTCAGAGATAAGTGCAATGTGAATGGGGCTCCAGAACCAAACATGGCAGCAGCCGTGGCAGTGGCGCCTGACTGCAGGGCTCTCCAAAGTAAGGTCACCTGATATCATTTGTTATCTTCCCCGCCGATACCCTCTGCCCTCTCGTTGGCCGAGGGCGGAGTGCATGACCTCGTGGCCCTACATTAAGCCAATCTGCAGCGATTCGGATTAGGTCAGATCACAACGTGCGCACGCCGGTAGATAAGCAAAAGTGACCTCAGTCATCCTTAACCATTTGTATTTGTTTTTATTTTTTTTTTCTCTGGTTTGATCACATTTGGCCTTTAATGACGCGAGCAGGAAAGCTAACAACAATTGACAGCTCTTCAAAACTGTAAAGTATGGAAAGGCAAAGAAAGGCAAGGGCGCCCCGTGATCGCTACCCGCCACCACTGGCAACTTCTTCATCACTGTCAGCCTCACTAATCACACTGTGGAACAAAAGCCGTCTGCAATAACGTAACCCTTTGATTTCAAGCAGTCGAGCACATTTCATAGCAATATCCTTCTTAACCGCATCGCTCCATTCTCCTAATGAGAAACCTTACGAGCCAATGAGAAAAGGAAACCAGCGATTTCTTGTTTTGAAATAAAAAAAAGTAACAGGAAATAACAGACGCGCTGTAGGGACCAAAGGCCAGACCATAAAGGCGCGTTTTTGTCGTCCATGTGAGGTTTCTTTCCCCGTTATGATGTGAAATAGCTCAAGCTAAAAAAGTCTAAGAACATAATTAATGTGACCATACTTGAGAAGCACGGAGGACAAGACAGCGGAAGAACGAGAGACGACATGAACGCTCATGTCGCCTCTCGTTCTTCCGCTATGTCTTGTCCTCCGTGCTTCTCAAGTAGAAACCACACCGACTCGCCCAGTTTTCTATCCTCATTTACCGTATAAGCGCCTCCCTTTAACAGGCTCTGGAGAAACGGGCGCGAGATAGGACCTCATTATGGGGTGCCTCGGACTAGGGACGCCGACCATGCAGCGGGACACTACGTTGTTGGCGAACTCTAAATAATTCATAAACGTTTCTACCACCGCCACCACCGCCGCCACCGCCAGGTCCGAATAAGAAATTTATAAAAGTTTCTTCTTGAAACGCTTGTCTTTGAATGTATATAACGGATTCAAGCCAATCTAAGGCAACGTATACACTCGCTCTTGCTCATTCCGCCCATTTGCAGTTTTATGGTTCGACAGTGACGAGGACACGTGCAGTTTTGCGTGCAGTCTGAATTCGTTAAAGAAAACAGCTGTCCGCCAGTGGCATAGGGTGAATGACAAGAAGGTGTATCGAGCGTCTCGTCAGTTCAAGTTGGGTCGCAAAAAACTCCGTGAATGTGGCTAGAAGCACAAAGCAATTCGAGCTCGACGGGCTGAACATGACAACCTGCGGTCTCGGCTCGCCGAGATTGGTGCCGCGGTCCCGAAGACCGCGACATGATGAGGGACGAATGCGTTGACCTCGTTTTTAGGTGGGTATCCAAAAAATGCTTTTAAGGATAGTTTTGGCAGTGAATAAAAAGATAGAAATCACAATGAAGCCCTATCCTGAAATCAGTTCCGATAAAACAATGCCGACAGGAATGCAGGCTTTTTGTAAAAGCCGTTTCCTTCATTCGTCATCTTGAATAGTGGTGTGGAACCGAGGAAAGATCCAGAAAAGGAGGAGGAGGAGGAGGCAAAGGGGCGCTTTCTCTGTATTTTGCGTTAACTACATATGATACGCCCTATACACTCTCTTCACTACGCCTGACTCGCGTGCAATCCCTGTCTGCAAGCTTTTTCAGGGAGTGAAAAGAGGAGGAGGAGGAGGAGGAGGAGGAGGAGGAGGAGGAGGAGGAGGAGGAGGAGGAGGAGGAGGAGGAGGGGGGCAGATTTAATGAATCAATATTTGGTGAAGCTAAAAAAAAGAAAACCTCAAGGCATTTTCTTTTTTGGCTGCGTCGTCAAGATGCAAGCATAGTAGTGCTAAAGCGCGAAGCCAGGAGAACGTCGGATTGGAACGTGCTGAACGTGGCGCTCAAATGGGCATCCCAACATTCCGTGTCTCTCATCATGCGGTCACATACGACAATGCTGATTCGGTTAACTAATAAATCAGGTCTTCCAGGACAGGCGGCCAACGTACTTGTCATTTCCCCAGCGCAACCTGTGTCGCTTTGGGCACCCCTTTGTGCTGCCGGATGGAAATACATGAACATTCACGCGTTGTAGCGTCCAGACGAGGGGTGTATTGTTTGCTGCGAATGCGGATGGCATTATCGGCAGCCTCCATGCAACTCTGGAAATGCATGTGCGCCATCTCAAACAGTATTCGATGAAGCGTAGCCAAAGGGACATGAGTCGAGTCAGCCATCAGAGAAAGGCGAACACGCCAACGCACAGCGAGCCCACCCCATCTATGTCAACAGAAAGAAAAAGGAAAAGGGGGAGAGGGGGAAGACATTGCTTGCGTGCATGTAAGGATGTAATTACAAGCGATTAATGAGGATGCGACGAGGCGATGATACGCCTCCTCGTAACTTAACTGCCCTCAGAACAGCATATCTGCAACCGACGTCAAAGCGTGAAGCTGCGCTTTTCCGCCCCTCGTAGGTACCCCCCCCCCCCTCTCCCCCACTCTGAAGCGATGCGGTTATCGGGACCTTTTAGACGACCGGCGCTTTTGTTCGGCCGGCCGTCGATTTTCCGACATAGATTCCGGCTGCGCAAGGAGAGCGGCTGCGCGGAACTGAAGGAAGGAGCGAAAGGAAGAACGCTCGTGCCAGCACCACCGCTTCCCTCTGTGTAACGGTCGCCGCGGAGCAACCACCGGTACAACCCCAGGCGGATTCACAGTACTCCCGTCCTCTCCGCGTAACGGGCCTCTATTTTTCTGTCCTTCTCCGCCTGCTCCTTCTTCAACCCTTATCGTCCTCCTCCTCCTGCTGCTGCTTCCTCCACGTCTTCACGTTTTACCCAGGCTCACTGTCGTCGTCGAATCTTGGCTCCGTGCTGACTTGGTCTGCGCGGGTGCCGCGGAATGCCATCGCACGCTCTGCACTATGCAGCGGGAAAAACAACGCGCCTTATCGGGGCTGCGATCGAAATGACGCCCGTTAGGAGACGAAGCAGATGCAGCAACGTCGCCGTTTAACGGGGCCACCTCAACCGTTGCCGTGGAGGGGGAAAGTAAAGCCCCTTGGGGAAAGGACACTCGAGCGCACCCAGAAGACACTGCACTCGCTTTCTCCGTACCTCCTTTAGTTTTTGCTGCTCGCAATCATCGCCGTTCAGAGCAGGGAAAGCGGCCTTGCACGGCTTGCAAGCGTGTCGTCGCACCTCCCCACCCTTTCCCTCACCTCCGAGTCGATGCATAGGTCGGTGCTTAAATAGGACGCGAATTTGCTTTTCCTTTCGAGACGCGTGAAATGTCTTCGATACGTGGTGGTCGGGCGTGCCGGTGCACACTGGATTATGCAGGCCTTGAAAAGATGGGCTCACAGCACAGCGTTATAATGCGATTAGCACTGCGAGGAGATGACATGTTCGCTGTCTACTCGATGTACTGCGCGCCCCTATGACAGAGTGACGGTGTGCACAGTTTCATTGTCCGTCTACCGCACTCTCAATCACTCCAGCCATAGTGATATTGACCGCGTGCATACCTCCGGGCTGAACGCGTGTATAATACAAGGGGAGCGAGGGTGACGAGACAGACGATTGGAGACGATGTCTTTTAATTTCATCGACTACCAAAAGTCAGGGGGAAAGGCTCTGGCAAAAATTATGAACTCTGTAAACCTGAATGTTGAAGAGAAGACAACCAAGGCACAATTCCAATTTGCACCTTGTAATTTTTATATCCGATTTTCGATATAGCAATGCCACAAATACAAGTGAGCATTCGTGCAGTAAATTGGGCAAAAGCGGTACATCTTGCATCCTGTTCGGCGCGAGAGAGACCAGTATGGGCCCGCTTCTTCGTGGTACATTTTATTTACCGTCACTGCGACCATGGCCTCTTGATCTCCCGCCGCGGCTCACTCGCTCGCACACTTCGCTCTCGCATTTTCATTGCAATGCTCGCCCTTGCTTCACGACTATTCTATGCAGAATGGTGTAGCGAGACCTAACGGTAGCTGGCGCATTTGGACAGCCAATCTATGACCGCTTTTGAGGCGGCCTCACGAAAGACGGCTATCGTTTCGCCCGCCACACACCGATGATGCCAAACGCAACTTGACCGTTGCGGCTTCCGTGCAGTAATAAGAACGTCAAGTCACTGCTACCCGTAACAACCGCCTTCGGCAGTGGGCAAATCTTTCTGTCGGCTAGCTACCGCCTTTTCTTGAGCCAGGACTGCTCTTCGCCGCAGCTGCGAATGGAGATTTCCCACTTACCCGGCCAAGTTGACTGGTAAGAATGGAGAGACTACATACATTGTGCCACGTAAACGCGCCACGATATGTGGCAGAAATCAAGCCACGTCGTAAATTACGTCATAGCAACACGCCAGGCTGAATTGTCAGAGCGGAGAGGCGTCACACACGCTAAGCTGATTGGCCAAAACGCCCGTCGCTAGTCAGTCCATCTCAATGACGCTACTTGCGATCACCGTGCCCGTGACGTCATCTAGTTGTGCTGAAATCCACATGGTCACAGAGGTAAACATCCGCGAAGTATTTTTACGGTCGTTGTGTCACTTCCGTTAATGACAACGCGGAAAACTTTGCGCACGACAGTGGCCTTTACTCAACAGTTTTAAAACAGCCGAGCTGGAATAATATTGACGATGTGCTACCCCGAGCGGCCAGTTGGGGGCGCCCAAGCTGCTCTGAGCATGCTCCGGCCAGCCGGTCCGGTATACATCCGCACTAGCACATTAGTGCTACGTTGTCCCGTATCCTTTCTCGCTGCGCTAGCCCTAATGGGTCATGTGACAGACTTCAGAAGGCATGCATTATTGCAGTTTGTGCCGCGCATACAGTAATTCCGCTCGAACCCTCCGGAGATGAAAAAAAGAACGAACATGCACGGAAAGTCGTGCATAATGCAGTTTCCCATGCAAGTCTTACGCTGCAGAAGACGTGGTTAGGCTGATAATGATAGCAATGCAGTTCAGTATATATTCAGCGCCCCAAATGAAAATATATTTAAAAAATCTAACCTCTCTTAGCAGTATGACAGCGTCGCTGTTCACATATTTCTGCTACTACGTTATTCCGTTGTCCTGTTCAGGCGTTGCGTCCGAAGAAAGCAAGCTCGTTCAGAACACACGCAAATTCTCGGGCTTCTGAGTGGCGATAACGGCCCGCTGCGCAACCAGACTGCGTCCTGTTTTCTCCGTTCGCGTCGTCGCCATCGTAATATATGCGCTCGCGTATCCTCGTTCGCGCGGGTGCCGCCCCAGCGGCCACCGCAGGTTGTCTCGGGCGCCGCGCCCAACGGGGCTTTCTGGGACAACCGTGCGTCTCCGGCCTTCGACAGGGCCTTCCTCGCGGCGGCGGCGGCAGCAGCCGCGAGCTATAGGCTTTCGCATACCGTGTTAATGCGAATTTAAGTGTCTCCGTTGGTTTTTTAAAACAGTCAAAGGTGTTGAAAGAAGGGTTGGTAACGGTTTCAGATTAAAAAAAAAAAAAAATCACCGGAGCGGATTTAGACCAGTCGGGTTCGAAGCAGGGTATTCGGGCTTAGCAGCCGATCGCCTTAACCACTGAGAAACCACGGCGGGTGCTTTCGCTCGTTATAACTTGGTTTGGGTAGGGTTAAACCTCCGCAATTTGATGCGGCGGCTCCCAGATGAAGGCACATGTATTGCTGAAACTACAGCGCGCGTGCCCACAGCCACAGAAAGTTTGTGTAACCCGGCTTTCGCACGATATTAAATTTCTAGCCAGAATTTTTTGCATTCCCTTTTTTTGTTTTTGCTTTTTACTGGCTGTTCGCTTCCTTCACGCTCAAGGTCACCAGTCCCTAAAGGAGAACAAGAAGGCGAAACAAACGAACCAGGGTCACACCTTAGTGCTTAATGCCGCGCTGCCGCTAGAGCAGCGCATGCGTCCATGGATGTCTTCCTTCACTCCTCGTTGGTTTCGTGGCGCGGAAATGAGAAAGCGCAAAGCTCTCCCCTATAGGACTCTACCCCTTCATCCCTAACCCCACCCTTTCACGGCCCCATGGCGACGTAAGCGGACAGGCTACAACACTGCAGACTCTCTGGCAGAAAATATTCGTCCTCAGCTAAAGGGCTCTCGAAAGCGGAGGATAGGGTGCCTCGGAAGGTATCGAGGCACCCTAGCGAAGGACGTTAGACGGCGACGCCTACAGGCAGGCACCTACAACTCACCAGCTCGCGTTTAAACACATTATTACAATCCGGGTCCGGCGACCCCAAATTCAAAGTCTGCGCAGAGGAGGTAGGCCTGCTCCGCATAGTATGGATATAGGCACTATAGTATGGGGCTGCCCAAACAATCCACCTCCTGACTACCCAAACGCAGTGCCAACTATTGAGGGGTGGGAGGCTGCTGCCCTATCACTATCCGAACTCGAGGCCCCAACGGCCCTCGTGACACGAGTACGGGCAGCCGCGACAGCCGCTGGGGTCCCGAAATAGGGACGCCCCGTACACATCCTCCTCCATTATCGACCTCCCCCCCATTTTGTGAAACTATCACACTTCTCGGTGGCCACCTCAAACCCGCCGTCGGCATGGAGGCAACCTAAACTAGCTTTCGCAAAATGAAAAATGCAGTAAACTATTTCATTTCTGGATGGACCCCTCATACCTGCCGTCAAAGGGTCAAAGATGAGACAAACGTTGACAATTGGTTTTTGCGAGTAGAATCCTCGATCAAAAGCGAATAGAAAGAGACGTCACATTTGTTTGGACGCCAGCCCACGCAGGCGTGCCCGAAAACGAGGCGGCACACAAACTAGCCCGAGATTTCACACACCGGGCTGAAGGAGTGCCACCAGAGCAAGGCAAACAAGAAAACCTGATTAACTATAGCCAAATAACAACACACTACAGACTGAGCAGGAGGGTCCTACCACCATCAGATCCCAATTAGGCAAAGAGAAAGCCATAGCATGGAGAAAGCTACAGACAAATACATACCCGAACCCAGTTCTATTCTACCATATATGGCCGGAAATGCGATCAGACCTATGTTCATTATGTAAGGAAAGGGGATCACTCGATCGCATGATATGGGAATGCGCGAAGTCACCAGGCAGGGCTAGAAATATAACTAAAGACGCCTGGGAGACCCTTCTGCGAAGCTCAGACTCAATTGAGCCCAAAGAGAAATTGTACTGGCAGAAGATGCCGCCGGAGTCCAAGAACTACCGGCCTGCAACTAAGGCGACTGTCCCACCTTCCGGGTCCAACCCCCGAAGAGCGGGATAGTCACTCTGTTGGACAAATAAAAGTTCTCTCTCTCTTTCTCTCTCTCTTGAGGAAACAAATGGCGTTGTGCCTGTACCAATTCTCGGTGGACACCGGACCTGCGCTGTGAAGGGAGGGTGCATGGTAGGAGTGAAAGAAGAAAGGAAGAAAGGTGCGACAGTGGAGTGCTACGGAATAATTTCGATCATCAGGGATCGTTATCCACTGACACAGCATAGCAGACGGGCGTCATTTGCCTTCTCCTCCATCGAAACACGGGTGCCACGGTGGAGTTCGAACCCAGGTGAGACACACTTGAATATGGTATACGACTATCATCTATTCATTTCATTCTATACACCCACGTCCGATGGCGAAATTGACAGTAATTTTTTCTCTCTATGTGTGCCTTCTTAGTAGGCTCGCTAAATAAATAATATGCTAAATAAATAAAAAAATATGAAAATCTCCAGAATCTCATAAAAACGCACTCCACCATTAGTAATCATGTAAAAAGGAAAATAAAACAACACATCGCTAGTCGAAAGGAGCGTTATTCCAATTCAACCATAATCGCCACCAACTACAACGTGGGTAGGAAAAAGCTATAATTGGCTTTTTTCTGCTTTCGTGACGAGCTACGAATGTTTGTTTTAAAATTCGTCTTAAGAAAGGAAGAAAGGAAAGCAGGAATGCCATAACATCAGAGACGAGCACGCGTTGCATGTACACAGCCGATGCCACTATCCTTCATAACTTCCGGCGATGGGCATCTTGGCTTCATACCTCCGATCGTTAGATAAGGTGCTTCGCGGGCAGCTTAAACTCGTGTTAATGCGACACATCTACAGCTTTGCAGAGTTATAAAGGCGTTCGATCTGAAAGGTCGTCGCGTTTATTGGCCAGTGTTACGCACTTGCCCGAATGTACAGACTTAACAGTTTTCTCTCCCGCTGTCTGCTGACAGTTCACGTGTCCTGCTTATGACAGTGTGGCAACCCGGACCCCTGACGATTGCCCAGAGCCCCTAAGGCGCAAGACACTTTTCCGCCCGCGCTGCTCCGGTTGTTTCTTCTTACAACGTGTGTTAATCGCTAAAGGAGACATTAATTTGCACTGAATCGCGTAGAAAGAAAACTTTGGACTTATTTTTTTTTTTCGAACACTTGCCCCACACACAAGTTGAAGTTGCCGATGTACTAGAGCCAGTTTATTTTCGTGTAGGAATCTAACATCGAATTGTTGTTCGTAAGCCACATGGTGAGGTACTCAAGGGAGGAAACCTTGCTCACTGTTTTTTAACGACTGATAAACTATCTCTTTTCTGCGAACACCACCGCGGAAAAGCAGGAGTTCCCAGACCAATGAATGAGTGCCCCAGCTCTTCCCTTTCTCTCGAAAGCGCGGTAAAACGCAAAACGCGAGAGAGAAAAAAAATCGACATCTGTCCGGTTTTTCGAGATGACGCTGAAAAAAAAAAAAAAATGCACTCACTAACAACAAGCCACGTTCGGTGGGCCAAATTTGAGAAGCTAGAGCAAAATTGAAGTGATTTGGTTTCGGTTTTTTTCTTTCGCGTGACATCGTGTCATCCTCGAATAGTAATTTCATGTCAAGCTAAAAAGTTTTGAAACGACCGTCAGTGCAGGAAAACAATGAGCACTGTCCGTTTTGTCTGCTGCGACGTATTCAGACGGAATTTTTAGCACCAACGAAACACGTACGCAGGAGACAAGGAGAGACACGGTATACAGGTTTTGTTAGCGCAAAAAAAAAAAAAAAAAAAAAAAATCCGTCCGAATCTGAAAACCATCTAGCCCAACTACAATTTCTTTAAAATTCTATGACGTAATACCCTTGAATATGTACCTTCATGTAAAGCCCTATATATTACGTTGTCCGCTAGTATCAAACAAGGTTAGGAGATCGCTGTGGTTCTTGCCCAGGTGCTGCGGCTTTCCGAGTCCTCACCTACCGATGCAACTGAGTAGCTCGCGGTACACAGGCGCACTCCGCAGGCATTCCCCATTATCGCTAAATCTGATGGCGACTGCTGCGTCCGTCCCTCGATCACGAGGAACCAGCTTGTTTGCCGCGCAAAGGCTTCGGCGGAAGCTAGCAATTTGCAATGAGGTGGCAGGCG